>NC_060145.1:483848615-484167503 GCF_021461385.2 Schistocerca piceifrons
CCTGCCTCTCTCCCCCTTCTCCCCTGCCTCTCTCCTCCCTCTCCCCCTCCTCCCTCTCTCCTCCCTCTCCCCCTCCTCCCTCTCTCCTCCCTCTCCCCCTCCTCCCTCTCTCCTCCCTCTCCCCCTCCTCCCTCTCTCCTCCCTCTCCCCCTCCTCCCTCTCTCCTCCCTCTCCCCCTCCTCCCTCTCTCCTCCCTCTCCCCCTCCTCCCTCTCTCCTCCCTCTCCCCCTCCTCCCTCTCTCCTCCCTCTCCCCCTCCTCCCTCTCTCCTCCCTCTCTCCTCCCCCTCCTCCCCTCCCCCTCGCCCTCCTCCCTCTCTCCCCCTCCTCCCTCTCTCCTCCCTCTCCCCCTCCTCCCTCTCTCTCTCCTCCCTCTCCCCCTCCTCCCTCTCCCCCTCCTCCCTCTCTCCTCCCTCTCTCCTCCCCCTCCTCCCCTCCCCCTCGCCCTCCTCCCTCTCTCCCCCTCCTCCCTCTCTCCTCCCTCTCCCCCTCCTCCCTCTCTCCTCCCTCTCTCCTCCCCCTCCTCCCCTCCCCCTCGCCCTCCTCCCTCTCTCCCCCTCTCCCCCCCTCCTCTCTCCCCCCTCCCCCTCCTCTCTCCCCCCTCCCCCTCCCCCCTTCTCTCCCCCTCTCCCCCCTCTCCCCCCTCTCTCCCCCCTCTCTCCCCCTCTCTCCCCCTCTCTCCCCCTCTCTCCCCCTCTCTCCCCCTCTCTCCCCCTCTCCCCCCCTCCCCCCTCTCTCCCCCCTCCCCCCTCCCCCTCTCCTCCTCTCTTCCCCCTCCCCCTCTCCCCCCCTCTCTCCCCCCTCACCCTGCCCCTCTCCCCCTCTCTCCCCCCTCTCTCCCCCCTCTCCCCTCCCTCTCCCCCCCTCTCCCCCTTCTCCCCTGCCTCTCACCCCCCTCTCTCCTCCCTCTCCCCCTCCTCCCTCTCTCCTCCCTCTCCCCCTCCTCCCTCTCTCCTCCCTCTCCCCCTCCTCCCTCTCTCCTCCCTCTCCCCCTCCTCCCTCTCTCCTCCCTCTCCCCCTCCTCCCTCTCTCCTCCCTCTCCCCCTCCTCCCTCTCTCCTCCCTCTCCCCCTCCTCCCTCTCTCCTCCCTCTCCCCCTCCTCCCTCTCTCCTCCCTCTCTCCCCCCTCCCTCTCTCCCCCTCCCTCTCTCCCCCCTCCCTCTCTCCCCCCTCCCTCTCTCCCCCTCCCTCTCTCCCCCTCCCTCTCTCCCCCTCCCTCTCTCCCCCTCCCTCTCTCCCCCTCCCTCTCTCCCCCCTCCCTCTCTCCCCCCTCCCTCTCTCCCCCCTCCCTCTCTCCCCCCTCCCTCTCTCCCCCCTCCCTCTCTCCCCCCTCCCTCTCTCCCCCCTCCCTCTCTCCCCCTCTCCCCCCTCCCCCTCTCCCCCCTCCCCCTCTCCCCCTCTCCCTCTCTCTTCCCCTTCCCCCTCTCCCCCACCCCCTCCCTCTCTCCCCCACCCCCTCCCTCTCTCCCCCACCCCCTCCCTCTCTCCCCCATCTCCCCCCTCTCCCTCTCTCTTCCCCCTCCCCCACCCCCTCCCTCTCTCACCCACCCCCTCCCCCATCTCCCCCCTCTCCCTCTCTCTTCCCCCTCTCCCTCTCTCTTCCCCCTCCCTCTCTCCCCCACCCCCTCCCTCTCTCCCCCCTCTCCCCCCTCTCCCCCCTCTCCCCCCTCTCTCCGTCCGCCCTCTCCCCCTCCCCCGTCCCTCTCTCCCCCCTCTCCCCCTCCCCCGTCCCTCTCTCCCCCCTCTCCCCCTCCCCCGTCCCTCTCTCCCCCCTCTCCCCCTCCCCCGTCCCTCTCTCTCCCCCCCTCTCTACCCCCTGCTCTCCCCTTTTCTTGAAGTCTTGCCTGCAGAAATCTTTCTCATATGCGTGTGACCCATATGGAAATTTCTCAGTTGAATATCTGTGCGATTACTTTGGTGGTATAACACTAGGAGGACCAGCATTAGCAAACTATCTAGAAGGACTGCTGCCAGTTATTTTGACTGGTGCAGTTTTTCTTCTTTATTTCAGTTTTACTTCTTAAGTTACTTCAGTACGGTGTGCTGGTCAGTAGTGCATTGTGCTTATCGTACAAATGTGTTATGTTTAAAAATTTCAATAAAAAGTATATTTAATTAAATAGAAAAGACTGAAGTAAAGAATACATTGTAAATACAAAATAAGTTGAAACTAAACTTTCATATGCATATAAATATGTAGTTATGCAATAATATTTTTCATCTGTATGACTTGTACTAACCAAAATATAGAATATAGTGTGGAAAATAAAGAAAAATGGACACACATGACTAGAAAATAACACTTTTTCCTTGTGTGACATCTTTTCCAAAACTTTTTGCACACATGGACTGAACACTTGCGTTATTGTGATGCAAGAGCCATGAATTGTCTTGCCACGTTTCAGTCCGTTTCCTTCTC
Organism: Schistocerca piceifrons; assembly: GCF_021461385.2. Lineage (NCBI taxonomy): Eukaryota > Metazoa > Arthropoda > Insecta > Orthoptera > Acrididae > Schistocerca > Schistocerca piceifrons. Next base: position 483,851,032 of record NC_060145.1, read on the forward strand.
ACATTTTCCCAAAGGCATCACAACACGTCCCAATAGTACCTCTGATTAACAATTTTTCCCTGTGGCATGAATTCAAGACGAACGAATCCTTCAGTGTCAAAGAAAACTATCAGCATGGCTTTGACATTTGACCTGACCTGATGATTTTTTTTTTGTCTTAGAGAACCTGTCTCGACCCATTGTTAAGACTGAACTGTGATCTCAATATCATATCTGTAGACCCGTGTCTCATCACCAGTTACGATTCTCTTGAGGAACATCCCATTCTCATATGCTCGATGGACTTTGTGGTCTCATCTTATGAGCCACAGGATGAACTTGATGAGAACACGATGCATTCCATGTTGCTTTGTCAGGATTTCGTGATGTGATCCAACTGAAAAGTTACTCTTCTGCAATCTCTTGGACAGTCAGTCTTCGATTGGCACACATAATTTCGTTGACATTCCTGACACGAGCGTCATTGGTAGGTATCTGAACAAGGGTCATCTTTAACTTCTGTCGAGCCATTTTTGATTTATGTGAACCATTCATAACACAGAGTATGGCTTAGGCACTCATCATCATAGGCTTCCTGCATCATGTGGTGTGTGTCTGTAAAAGTTTTTTCGAGTTTAACGCAAAATTTAATGCAGATGTGTTCTTCCTCTAACTCTGCCATCTCAAAATGTGCAAGCTGTGCGACACAATGCTCTACTCAATACACCACTGAACGGTAACTAAAAGACGTACAACAATGAAACTTACGGCAGTTACACATTAAACACAGGTGTGTGCAGGGATGCCAACCTAATTTCACTGCAACACACCATTGGCGGGAATTTACGAGTGTTCCCGAATTTTTTGAACTGACCTCCTATGGCTGGTGGTGCATGTGAACTTGTGTCCCTAGACTGTGCGGGGGGGATAATTTTCATTAAAAATGGTACAGCAATTTAAGTTGTGGGAGTCCACTTTAACTGTGAAACCATTATACAGTAAAAATTCTAAAATTTTGATAATATTTTGCTGTGTTTTGTACCAGTTAAATCATAACAACACAAAATGTGATAGTGTGCAGAGAGAATTTTTGCTCTCATCCTGGCCTTTCATCCCGGCCTTTCATCCCGCTTGCCAGCTATCCCTCTGCCCATCCCACCCAACATGACTGCACTCAAGTCCAGCTGGTACTGTAGCTCATCAAAGGACTTCCTCCAAAAGCTAGCAGTTTTCGTTCTCTTTTGTACTTACCTGTCAGTGACTCGACAACTTTGATGTTTGTTGAGTGATCTCGTTTACTCCTAAATTACTATGTTGAAACATTAGATGTTGTCCCTGTATCCATTTGAATTTTGCAGCCTCCACTAGCGTACTATTTGAATTGCTTCACGCTGAATATCGTGTGTAGTTGAAGGTGATGAACAGGATGGAATTTATCACATTTTGAATTTTAGTAATTTGACACAAGCATAGTGAGCAATTGAGACACCGCAACTCGTGATGTAACGAGTTGAAGCTGTACTGTACAGTGTGCTTCTCGCTCGTGGTAGTGGAATTTTGATAAAGTATTATTTACTATTAGTGATGTAACACTACAGAAATGTTCTTTAATATTTTCAGGCTACAAAGACTTGCAGACACGCAAAGAAACCAGAGAGGCCGCTTGGAGATCACCTGGGTGGGATGAGTGTGTCGCATATACTGTGCCACTCATTCGCGACATGCATACGAGAATTCTGCTGCCTACAGAATTCTCTCCAACAAAGTAATAAATGCTTTTTGGTAGCTGTAGTATGAAATGAGAGTACGGAGTGGGCACATACTTCGAGAAGGAAAGTCGAGTTGCATTTGTAGGAAGTGGCACATGAATTGTTGGTTTTTAGACCGATGCTTCAGTTTTTAAATCTGATAAACAAATGGATCATGTTGTATCCTACCATGTAAATATGTTTTGTAAATGAAATAGTGAAATGTATCCATACCAAAGTGATGTAGTGATCAGTGTTCTCCATGGAATTCTTGACTCTGTTTTAAAATTTCCTGCTTGTTACTTTGTACTTTCTTATCATCTTTTAACTTTTTGAAATGCTTATATTTTAATATCTTTGATTCTTTATGTATAGCCATAAAAGAATGGATTTAACATTTTTATGGCATCATGTATCGTGCTGAAACAGTTACTTTCCTCTTAGATTGTGTGTTTGTACAAATATTGCCATGAAATGTAATAAGAAATTGAAATAGCTCTATAAATAAAAGTTATAGACTAAAAATAACAGAAAATTGCCATGATTTCAGTTATTCATGGAAAAAAATGTGATAATATTTTAATGCTTAACTGATGGATAAGGTGTCTGTTAAGTTATGCAACCAACTTTTTCTTGTGCTTCAAGTAGAGATAATACAGATATTTCAGGTCAGATTAAGACAGTTGTCAGTTATCTGGAGATACAGACATTTTTCAATGCTTCATTGAAACTTCGGATCAGATGTAAACCGTTTGTTAATCTCTTTTCATCTGTTCTCCCCTTTCTTGACAAATGAGAATGTTTTTATAAAAATAATGTAGGAAAAGACAGATTGGTACTTACTATAAAGAAGACACATTAAGTTGCAGATGGGCACAATTAGGACACTTACATAAAGCTTTCGCCCACAGCCTTCGCCTGTAAAAGAGACACACACACACCATTCATATGCAAAAGCAAACACATCTCATGCACACACGACTGCCAACTCCAGCACCTTGGGCTGAATGCAACTACGCTGTGGGACGCAAGCAGCAGTCTGGAGAAGGCGGGAAAGGGGAAGGGATAGTAGTGTATGGCTGGGGAGAGAGATAAACACTGTCTGGTGGAGTGTGCAGGGATTAGAATGCCAACAGGTGCAGTGTCAGGAGATTGTGGCTGGGCTCGGCCTACAGTAACATACTGTCCCAACACCCTACACCCAAGAGTTTCCATCCTATCATGTCCTCCCTATTCTCCTCCCCTACCCTGTTTATTTACCACCCTCTGTCAATGCATCCACCCATGTTTCCCAACTCCTCTTCCCCCCCCCCCCCCCCCCCACACACACACACACACACACACACACACACACACACACACACACACACACACACCAGCCTCCCACATGATAGTTGCATTTGAGCCCAAGATGCTGCAGTTGGCATCAGGTGTGCTTGCTTGTGTGTATGAATGGTGTGTCTCTCATACTGATGAAGGCTGTGGCCGAAAGCTGTATGTAAGCATCTTGTAATTGTGCCCGTCTGCAACTTACCCGTGTGCTCTTTACAGTGAGTAGGAATCAGCCTTTTTTCCTACATTGCTGACATTTCTACCTGGAGTTTCCATTGTTCGATTATGTTTTATAAAACATAGGTAACACCCAACTGAGGAATGAATGCCCGAGTATCACGTTTAGTCTGAAAAAAATCAGCTTTGAATCTTGTATGAGCTCACCCAGTTAGGGGGGACAAAGTCTGTATGAAGTTCACGTTATTTGCTTGACAGACAATTTTTATTTGGCTCTTTGTTTCTGCCTCATGCTCTGCTTTGCATTGTTAGACTTGCTTTGTTGATGCTGCACAGTTTTTGTAATTTTGATTGAGGTAAACTGACACTGCAGTGCTCGTCTTCAGCACATCAGTTCAGAAATCACCGTGTGTGATTTGCTCGTTCATTTCTATATGTCTCCTTTTGAATTTTCCTTTTTGCGAGACCACGTGCCAATTTGAAATTCTGGATTCAAATATTTTAGTGTTAGCATAACTTCTTTTGTCTTCTATTTATTGTGTCAATACTCGTGGGTATTGTGATATATTGTGAAATTTTGAACATTTGCTGTGCCACAGTAAATTCACACTGATAGTGTCAATTGTTGGCCTAAACTTAAATTCTGTTCTTTTAGAAATATTTGACATTTAAAAAAGTGTTCCCACTCCCACCTCTCCCCTCTCCATCAGTTGCAAGTGTTGTAGACTTTGTAGCAAATCAGCATTTGAGATTTACAGCTACTATCAATGAATATTTCACCATGAATTCCAGTGTATTAAAATTCAGAAATAAGATAGTTGTGTGTATAAGCAATTCTGTAACAAATCATCGTTTGTAATTCAGTTACTGTAGCACATGTAGGTGACATGTCATCTTACATCTAGTTTTCCTTTTCAGGAGGAGTGTATATAATCTACATTTGTTACAAATTAATGCATTTTTTGTTAGCAACTGTAACTTCCAAAAAGTATTAGGAAACTAGTACCTTTTACCATAGATTTTTCTGTTGCCATAATAGTAATCTCATTTTGTGTACTAATTGACTCAGTTCTTAAAGGAAAAGAGTAGTATTTTTAGCTCAACAGACAACAAGTAAATCGGTTAACAATGCAGCCCCCACTGTGAATGCTGTTCTCAAATACAAAATGAGTTGGTGATATTTGTAAGCAGCTGGAAATCAGCATTGCTGCTGCTGAAAGAGTGGCAGCTACTGTGAATCGGTTTGTTGGGAGAGCTCCTGAGAATCGTGTGCCAGACGTATCAAATGTACCTCAAGTACTGTCTTCTCTTATGGATCCTGTCTCCGTTGCAGGAACCAATGGGACCATCACTACCAGTCCGCTTGACTGTGAGTGGCATGTCAGTGGTAGGGTAAGTGCCCTGTACAGTAGAGATAGGGACTATGGGAATTCAGGTTCTTACACCAATTCTCCTAACCAACAAGTTTGAGGTGCTTGTCTGTAAATGAAGCTGAGCCAGAGGGACTCACTTGAGCGTTTGAGATATTTGCTTATCCTGTGTAAAAAGGAAGGCAAACGGAATTGGATAGGTGTCAGTTATCATTGGTTCAAACAAAGTGACGAGTAAAGGAACCCTTTTTAGGGAAACAGCAGGAAGGACCATCAGGTGCACTCGGTGTGTGTATACATGTGGGCCTCATTCAACATACTTAAGAGGCTATTCCAGCATTCATTGAGGCTAAAGGGTGTAACCAACAGCAGATTGTGGCGCACGTTGAAACAAACGGTGCTTTTCATCTGCGCTCTCAAATCATTCTTGTATCAGTCCAGTGACTGGTAGAGAAGGTTGAGAATACCAGCCATGCTCACAGAGTGTTATCTCCAGAATTGATTTTGCCCCCTATTTGTGAGTTAAATGGAAAGATTGAATCACAGGTTCTATGATAAGTTAGGCTGGAACTTCTGGGACTTGTGCCATAGGGTTGAAAACTATAGGGTCTCCCTACATGAGTCAGGTGAGCACTGCACATCAGACACACCTACACCGGTAAGTGACTGTGTGCGAAGTGCACACAAGGACTTCTTCACTATGATCCGCCAGTTTGAAATGATCCCAAAAAGCAGTGAAACTCACGATACTAAGAAAAGAATGCTGGTTAAAAACTGAAATTGAAAGCGGTGAGATTTTTGGGGGAAATTAAGGCATACATTGAGAGGATAGGCTAATGGAAAATATCAGTGATATTTTGTCACCATAGACAAGAAACTCAGAATCACTGAAATAGGAATTGAAAATGCTTGCGAGATTTTTTGGGAATGACTGTCAGGTGGCCACAAAATTTTAATTGGATCCATCTACCGATCACCAGATCCACCTCCTGATACTCCCAAAATCTTCAGGATAAACACACACAGTCTGCTAGTGCGAAGTTCCCAAATAATACTGTAATCATTGTTGTGTCTAGACAAGACAGCCTAGACACAATGAGAGGAAGCCGAAAGGCACGCGCTAAGCCAAAGCAGGGTGCGTGAGGTCTGAAACAGGATACGTAATGAATGCTATAAAGAAAAGTACGTAGCTTCTGGAATACTTAACTTTAATCCATCCTTTTGGTACATCTGGAGATTGTGGCGATACAAGTGAGACTCTTTAGATACATGCAATGTTACTAATGGCGCCTTGCTAGGTCGTAGCCATTGACTTAGCTGAAGGCTATTCTAACTATTGGCTCCGCTAATGAGCAATGCTTCGTCCATGTAGTCGCTAGCAAAGTCGTCCGTACAACTGGGGCGAGTGCTAGTCCGTATCTCGAGACCTGCCTTGTGGTGGCGCTCGGTCTGCGATCACACAGTGGCGACATGCGGGTCTGACATGTACTAATGGACCGCGGCCGATTTAAAACTACCACCTAGCAAGTGTGGTGTCTGGCGGTGACACCACAATCATCACTGGAGGCTATAATCATCCCATAATCAATTGAGAAAATTAGTTTCGTAAGTGAAACATTAAGAGAAGCCAATTGGTAAACTACTTAGATCAGAACCCCACTTGTGATGGAATATATTATCTCTAATGGCAACAAATAGATGTGACCTGTTTGAGGCTGTCCACATCAAAACTGCTATCGGTGACCATGATGCGATCACAGCAACAATGATTATCAAAGTACTAAAGGTAACTAAAGGTATGTTCAGTAAATTAGATAGAAAAGCTGTACTGTCATATCTCAATGAGGAAACAAAATAGATAGGACCACGCAAAGGCACTATGGCTCAAGTTTAAAAGAATAGTTGACCATGCCCTGGATAGATATGTATGCAGTATAATAGTTCATAATGGGAGGAAGCCTCGATGGTACACAGTCACACTAAAGAAACAGTTCACTGCATAATAGGTATAAAATGAAGCATAGGTCTGTCACAAAGGGATGCTGAAAGATTTGTTTAACTATCAATGTAGCAACGCATGAAGCCTTCAGTGACTACCGTAACAGAATATTGGCATATCATCTTTCACAAAAATGTAGTTCCCGTCATACGTAAAGGGTGTTAATGGCACCAGCATCATTTGTGGATGAGACACGAACTGAAATTGAATGTAGCAAAGCAAAACCAGAAAAGCTAATTTGTTTTCAAATGTTGTGTTACAAAGGAAAACCAAGGAGTATTGCCTCAGTTTCTCGTACTGCTGAAAAGATGAGGGTCGTAGATATTAGTGCCAGTGGCATTGAGAAACGGCTGGAATCATTAAAACTGAACAAATATCCAGAACCCAATGGAATCACTGTCAAATTATATATTTAATCTGCAGCTGTGTTACCACCTACTTTAACTTTAATGTATTGAATCCCTCGAACAAAAAAGCATGCCCAGTAGTTGGAAGAAAGCACGGTCTTACCGATCTAAAAGATCGACAAAGCTTCCTGTCCAATATCCTTGACATTGATCTGTTGCAGAATCTAAGAAGGTGTTGTGGACTCAAATATAATGAGGTATCTCGAACCATATGATCTCATGCCAACCATCGTGGATTCTGAAAACTTCACTCATGTGAAACCCAACCCTCACTTTTCTTGCGTGCTTTGGATGAAGTAAGTCAAATAGATGCAGTGTTGTGGTTACCAAAAGGCATTTGACTTAGTGCCATATCTGCACTTTTATCAAAAAGTATGATTATATGGGCTGTCGAGCATAATTTATAACTGGATTGAGGACACTTTGGTAGGGTGCATGAAGTTATCTTGGGTGGAAAGTAATTGACAGATGTAGTAGTAACTTCGAATGTGCCAGAGAAGTGTGTTGTGACACTTGCTGCTCATGTTTTGTATTAATGACTCTGTGGACAATATTAATAGCAACCTCAGACTTTTAACGGATGAAGCAGTTATTTGTAATAAAGTACTGTCTGAAAGAAGCTGCATAAATATTCAGTCAGATCTTCATAAATTTCAAAGTGTTGTGAAGATTGGCAAATCACATCAAATGTTCAGAAATGTACACTTGTGCACTTCACAAAAGTGTCCTATGAATATAATATCAGTGAGCCACTGTCAGCATCGTCCAACTCATACAGTAACACCAACTCTGTAACACCTTTTAGGTATATGAAATGGAATAAGCATATAAGCTCACTCGTAGGTAAAGCAGGTGGCAGAATTTGTATTTCCTCAGTATTCTGCTGATAAACCAATCAGTGTACAAAGGAGATTGCTTACAAATCACCCTTGCGAACCATCCTAGAATACTGATCAAATGTGTAGGAACAATAACAAATAGGACTAACGGCAGGTATTGAATGTGTACAGAGGAGGACAGTAGGAAAGGTTACAGGTTTATTTGATCTGCAGGAGAGTGTTGCAGAGGTAGTGAAGAAATTGCACTGCCGTACTCTTGAAGATATGCATAAAGTATTGTGAGGAAACCTACATACAAAGATTAAAAAGCCAGTTTCAAATTATGACCCTAGGAATACAATACAATACGTGTCCCTCCCATAGGTATAATGAGGACAAGATTAGATTAATTATAGCACACACCGAGGTGTTTAACACTTTCGCTGCGGCATCGGTGCAGGCGCGCTACTCTCCAGTGCGGCCCGGCAGTGTGCGAGTGTGGGCCGGTAACACTCTGAAACGGCAGGTACCGCTCGGAGCCGATGCTCCTAAGCACAGCTGAGCTACAGGCTGACGTCAAGACCTTGTAAGATCTGTAGGATCATGTTCTCTACTGACTTAATGATGACACCTTAGATGCATTACTTCAAATAAGCTTCGACTGTATTGTGGTCATGTTTTAAAGTCTGTTTGCTGTCTGACACCTATAGGGGTCACAGGCATCATTCAAATGTTCATGATTTGTTGATAATGTAACAAAAAATATACAATTCAAACAAGCAACAAATCCACTGCATTCAGGAAAAATTTGGATTCTAAAATGCAAATCCTTAAGAAGGAAAAAAAGGAAACTGGATTCACTTGAAATTATATTTACTTCAAATGCGCATTTTTAAGATTGATTCTGATAGAGGTTGTCAATTTAGTAGCATGTTTGCTCCTGCTATGAGAGAATTAGCCGTCTACATTTATCATAGACTCCCAGATGTGTAGAAATTTGTAGACGAAACACACCCTATGTGGAGGCTTCTCTCGTGTCCCCTATCACTTCAATTGCGGTGCTATTAAAGAAAATCTAGCACAACAAATTCTTTCGCAAAAAACTGAAGTGAATGCTTTACAACACAATAAGAAATAGGTCAACTTAACACCAAAGAAAACCTCATTTTCTGAGTACCCGTGAAAAAAAGTTCTAACCTTTCACGTGATAAAAAGAAACCATGCAATGTCAAAAGAAATAAAAGGAATTGTCTTTGATAATCGGAATTTCCCCGATATTATTGCGTTTTTGCTACTTATGGAAAATTATACAGCAGTTCAAGCAGTATCCAGGTTTGTCTGGGCAGGTTGTACACTCGTATTCTGTATCAGTGCGCTTGCCTTGTTCCGCGCTATTCTTACACCGCTTCCTCATAACTTGCTTCTTCCCTGCAGTGGCTTCCCGCTTTTGCACAACGTGTGTTTGTGATGTTTCTTCCTCACATTTTGTGGAACGTCCATTGGTGGAAGGAAACCCTTTATAATGTTCATTCTGTAATCGTACAACATCATTGTATTTCCTGAGTATTTGTTGTACAGATAAAGAGAATTGAAAACAAGCATGTCAATGACATGAAAGAATAGGTTTTTTGGCCAGCGGATAGTCTTTCGTTCACATAAATAATATGATAACATCTGATCTTGTTTATCAGACCCAGACATAAAAACATTATACCTAACAATAGGCAAAAGTTTCATGACTATTTGCTAGCGCGCATTCATCACTTGCTCCATAACATTTAGATTTTCTGTGGAAATGTGGGAAACCTCTCGTCGATCCTTCCATTTTCCAATCATAATTCCATTAGAATACTGCGCAATTGTCTCTCCTCTCCCAAGTTTTGCCGATACAACGTCTTCAGGAGTATATTTCTTATTTAATTTCAGAGTACCTGTGGAATGTATTTTTAGGTTCAACAGAGTTGTAGCTAAATGAAAACCTGTTATAATAATTGTCCAAGTAAATGTGATGACAAACATGCAGCTTTTCTACATCTACATCTACCTCTACATCCATACTCCGCAAGCCACCTGACGGTGTGTGGCGGAGGGTACTTTGAGTACCTCTATCGATTCTCCCTTCTATTCTAGTCTTGTATTGTTCGTGGAAAGAAAGATTGTCGATATGCCTCTGTGTGGGCTCTAATCTCTCTGATTTTATCCTCATGGTCTCTTCGCGAGATATACTAGGAGGGAGCAATATACTGCTTGACTCCTCGGGCCGGCCGCTAGTGGCCGAGTGGTTCTAGGCGCTTCATGCTGGAACCGCGCGACCGCTACGGTCGCAGGTTCAAATCCTGCCTCGGGCATGGATGTGTGTGATGTCCTTAGGTTAGTTAGGTTTAAGTAGTTCTAAGTTCTAGGGGACTGATGACCTAAGATGTTAAGTCCCATAGAGCTCAGAGCCATTTGAACCATTTTTTGACAACTCGGTGAAGGCATGTTCTCGAAACTTCAACAAAAGCCTGTCCCGAGCTACTGAGCGTCTCTCCTGCAAAGTTTTCCACTGGAGTTTATGTATCATCTCCGTAACGTTTTCGCGAGTACTAAATGATCCTGTAACGAAGCCCACTGATCTCCATTGGATCTACTCTATCTCTCCTATCAACCCTATCTGGTACGGATCCCACACTGGTGAGCAATATTCAAGCAGTGGGCGAAGAAGCGTACTGTAACCTACTTCCTTTGTTTTCGGATTGCATTTCCTTAGGATTCTTCCAATGAATCTCAGTCTGACATCAGCTTTACCGACAATCAACTTTATTTGATCATCTATTTTAAATCACTCCTAATGCCTACTCCCAGATAATTTATAGAATTAACTGCTTCCAGTTGCTGACCTGCTGTATTGTAGCTAAATGATAAAGGATCTTTCTTTCTACGTATTCGCAGCACATTACACTTGTCTACATTGAGATTAAATTGCCACTCCCTGCGCCATGCGTCAATTCGTTGCAGATCCTCATGCATTTCAGTACAATTTTCCATTGTTACAACCTCTTGATATACCACAGCATCATCCGCAAAAAGCCTCAGTGAACTTCCGATATTATCCACAAGGTAATTTATGTATATTGTGAATAGCAGCGGTCCTGCGACACTCCCCTGCGGCACACCTGAAATCACTCTTACTTCGGAAGACTTCTCTCCATTGAGAATGACATGCTGCGTTCTGTTATCTAGCAACTCTTCAATCCAATCACACAATTGGTCTGGTAGTCCATATGCTCTTACTTTGTTCACTAGACGACTGTGGGGATCTGTATCGAACGTCTTGCGGAAGTCAAGAAACACGGCATCTACCTGGGAACCCGTGTCTATGGCTCTCTGAGTCTCGTGGACGAATAGCACAAGCTGGGTCTCACACGATCGTCTTTTTCAAAACTCATGCTGATTCATAGAGAGTAGATTTCTAGTCTCCAGAAAAGTCATTATACTCGAACATAATACGTGTTCCAAAATTCTACAACTGATCGACATTAGAGATATGGGTCTATAGTTCTGCACATCTGTTCGACGTACCTTCTTGAAAACGGGGATGACCTGTGCCCTTTTCTGATCCTTTGGAACACTACGCTCTTCTGGAGACCTACGATATACTGCTGCAAGAAGGGGGGCAAGTTCCTTCGCGTACTCTGTGTAAAATCAAACTGGTATCCCATCAGGTCCAGAGGCAAAATGACCTTTTCAGCGTTATCTTTTTGCCCCCTTGTCTCCACTACATCCCATGTGTACACAGTGCACGTATTTATGAAACCGTCTCGATTGTTGAGCATGTACGTCTTTATGCCATATTTGATATGGTTATAATAGAGGGAAACATTCCACGTAGGAAAAATATATCTAAAAACAAAGATGTAGTGACTTACCAAATGAAAGTGCTGGCAGGTCGACAGACACACAAACAAACACAAACATACACACAAAATTCAAGCTTTCGCAACAAACTGTTGCCGCATCAGGAAAGAGGGAAGGAGAGGGAAAAACGAAAGGATGTGGGTTTTAAGGGAGAGGGTAAGGAGTCATTCCAATCCCGGGAGCGGAAAGACTTACCTTAGGGGGAAAAAAGGACGGGTATACACTCGCACACACACACACACACACACACACACATACATCCATCCACACATATACAGACACAAGCAGACATATTTAAAGACAAAACGAGTGTATACCCATCCTTTTTTCCCCCTAAACTCCTTACCCTCTCCCTTAAAACCCACATCCTTTCGTCTTTCCCTCTCCTTCCCTCTTTCCTGATGAGGCAACAGTTTGTTGCGAAAGCTTGAATTTTGTGTGTTTGTTTGTGTGTCTGTCGACCTGCCAGCACTTTCATTTGGTAAGTCACATCATCTTTGTTTTTTTATATACACCGAACGAAAGCGCTGGCAGGTCGATAGACACACAAACAAACACAAACATACACACAAAATTCAAGCTTTCGCAACAAACTGTTGCCTCATCAGGAAAGAGGGAAGGAGAGGGGAAGACGAAAGGAAGTGGGTTTTAAGGGAGAGGGTAAGGAGTCATTCCAATCCTGGGAGCGGAAAGACTTACCTTAGGGGGAAAAAAGGACAGGTATACACTCGCACTCACGCACATATCCATCCACACATACAGACACAAGCAGACATATTTAAAAGACAAAGAGTTTTGGCAGAGATGTAAGTCGAGGCAGAAGTGTAGAGGCAAAGAAGTTGTTGAAAGACAGGTGAGGTATGAGTGGCGGCAACTTGAAATTAGCGGAGATTGAGGCCTGGCAGATGACGAGAAGAGAGGATATACTGAAGGGCAAGTTCCCATCTCCGGAGTTCGGCACTTCCATGCCACTTTCCTTGACGTTGACCTCCACCTGTCCAATGGCCAACTTCACACGTCCGTCCACATCAAACCCACCAACAAGCAACAGTACCTCCATTATGACAGCTGCCACCCATTCCACATCAAACGGTCCCTTCCCTACAGCCTAGGTCTTCGTGGCAAACGAATCTGCTCCAGTCCGGAATCCCTGAATCATTACACCAACAACCTGACAACAGCTTTCGCATCCCGCAACTACCCTCCCGACCTGGTACAGAAGCAAATAACCAGAGCCATTTCCTCATCCCCTCAAACCCAGAATCCCCCACAGAAGAACCACAAAAGTGCCCCACTTGTGACAGGATACTTTCCCGGACTGGACCAGACTCTGAATGTGGCTCTCCAGCAGGGATACGACTTCCTCAAATCCTGCCCGGAAATGAGATCCATCCTTCATGAAATCCTCCCCACTCCGCCAAGAGTGTCTTTCCGCTGCCCACCTAACCTTCGTAACCTGTTAGTTCATCCCTATGAAATCCCCAAACCACCTTCCCTACCCTCTGGCTCCTATCCTTGTAACCGCCCCCGATGCAAAACCTGTCCCATGCACCCTCCCACCACCACCTACTCCAGTCCTGTAACCCGGAAGGTGTACACGATCAAAGCCAGAGCCACGTGTGAAAGCACCCACGTGATTTACCAACTGACCTGCCTACACTGTGATGCATTCTATGTGGGAATGACCAGCAACAAACTGTCCATTCGCATGAATGGACACAGGCAGACAGTGTTTGTTGGTAATGAGGATCACCCTGTGGCTAAACATGCCTTGGTGCACAGCCAGCACATCTTGGCACAGTGTTACACCGTCCGGGTTATCTGGATACTTCCCACCAACACCAACCTATCCGAACTCCGGAGATGGGAACTTGCCCTTCAGTATATCCTCTCTTCTCGTCATCCGCCAGGCCTCAATATCCGCTAATTTCAAGTTGCCGCCACTCATACCTCACCTGTCTTTCAACAACTTCTTTGCCTCTACACTTCTGCCTCGACTGACATCTCTGCCCAAACTCTTTGTCTTTTAAATATGTCTGCTTGTGTCTGTATGTGTGGATGGATATGTGCGTGAGTGCGAGTGTATACCTGTCCTTTTTTCCCCCTAAGGTAAGTCTTTCCGCTCCCAGGATTGGAATGACTCCTTACCCTCTCCCTTAAAACCCACTTCCTTTCGTCTTCCCCTCTCCTTCCCTCTTTCCTGATGAGGCAACAGTTTGTTGCGAAAGCTTGAATTTTGTGTGTATGTTTGTGTTTGTTTGTGTGTCTATCGACCTGCCAGCGCTTTCGTTCGGTAAGTCACCTCATCTTTGTTTTTATATATAATTTTTCCCACGTGGAATGTTTCCCTCTATTTTTATATATATATATGTGTGTGTGTGTGTGTGTGTGTGTGTGTGTGTGTGTGTGTGTGTGTGTGTGTGTGTGTGTTTTGTCTAATTTGGAAGAAAGCTTTTTGGCTGAAAGTTTACTTATTTAGCTGTCTTTTTGTTCTGCCTATCTGCGACTCAACATTTTCACAATATGGTGAGTAGCAATCTGCCCTTTTCGTAATATTGTCTAAATTATCGAGAGTCATACATAAACTTAAACGGAATGGACATGGTCTTGAAAGGAGGATATAAGATGAACATCAACAAAAGCAAAACGAGGATAATGGAATGTAGTCGAATTAAGTCGGGTGATGCTGAGGGAATTAGATTAGGAAATGAGACACTTAAAGTAGTAAAGGAGTTCTGCTATTTGGGGAGCAAAATAACTGATGATGGTCGAAGTAGAGAGGATATAAAATGTAGACTGGCAATGGCAAGGAAAGCTTTTCTGAAGAAGAGAAATTTGTTAACATCGAGTATAGATTTAAGTGTCAGGAAGTCATTTCTGAAAGTATTTGTATGGAGTGTAGCCATGTATGGAAGTGAAACATGGACGATAAATAGTTTGGACAAGAAGAGAATAGAAGCATTCGAAGAATGCTGAAGATTAGATGGGTAGATCACATAACTAATGAGGAAGTATTGAGCAGGATTGGGGAGAAGAGAAGTTTGTGGCACAACTTAACCAGAAGACGGGATCGGTTAGTAGGACATGTTCTGAGGCATCAAGGGATCACCAATTTAGTATTGGAGAGCAGCGTGGAGGGTAAAAATCGAAGAGGGAGACCAAGAGATGAATACACTAAACAGATTCAGAAGGATGTAGGCTGCGGTAGGTACTGGGAGATGAAGAAGCTTGCACAGGATAGAGTAGCATGGAGAGCTGCATCAAACCAGTCTCAGGACTGAAGACCACAACAACAACAACAGTCTGTTAAGATGCAATCCATCTTTACCAAGACACTTGTCATTAAGAAATTTGTTTGGATCAATGAATATTACACCCAGTTTGTTACATTCTTCTTTAATGTTGTCGTTTATTCTGTGTATCTTTCACTTACCGACCTTCTGTATACAATGCCACTGATTGTAATTCTCGAGGTGTTGTAGACATTTCTGGCAGTTCTTATAAGGTTTCTTGTGTTGTTGACGATTTCTTCTTCACTGCTGCTTCGTAGACAGTTCGTTTCGACGTGAATAAACACACCTTTGGGATTTCTATCATGTATCTTAGTAGGGCTTGTAGCTGATTTTATGATATTGCTGAAATGTTTTTGTAACTGCTTCATCCTGATTCCAGGGTGAACGTCTATTTTAGAGTTTGGAACTATGATGTTTTTTAACATGGAGTTGCCTGTTATTAAAAACTCATTTTCATTTGCAGTACTCAGAGGATGTTTTGTTTCATTTTCGGCGTTTGTATCACTTGTCTACTTATATTTGTTTTTGTTTTTTGTACCTAAAGCATTTTCTATTCTAATGACGATTGAGTTGTTTGGATCATGTGTATCACTCTGTGAAAACGAGGATTTGACCTATTTTTTCCTATCACTTCAGTTGTTTTACTACTAAGAGAGCGCCTCTCTTCGTTTTCGTCATTTTTAGCGCTTGCCCACTTATATTTACTTTCGTTTTTTGTGCCTAAATCAGTTTGTACTGTAATAGAAACTGAGTTGTTTTGTTCATATGATCACTCCGCAGGTGCGAGGATTTGGTCCTATTTTCTTCTAACTCCTCGGTTTTTTTACAAACACAATCTTTCGCCTTTTTCAGCACACTATTTTCTTACTGTAGCAACGACAATTCTGCTTTTAATGCGTTTATATCATTTTGCCAGATACAAATAATTTCTTCTTTTGTACTTACGGCAAAAGTCAATCGCAACTGTTCATCACTTAAACACTCGGAGCATGTTCACTGTATATCTTCACTTACAAATTTTAAACACACTTTGGCGCATTTCTCATGCAGCCATATGTTACACTCTTTGCACCAAATTCCTTTTGCTACTCGTTTATTACACTTCCTACACGAAGAACTGCTTAATTTTGACTGTTTCTGGAGCTTTGTGGCACTACACAATCCTATGGGCACCATCATAAAATGTGGAAGCTTAGCTTCTCTTGCAGCTTATTAATTTTAGAGACCAATATTATTTGTGAAAGCTTTGTTATTCTTGTAGCAACACTGTGTTGTTGTTGTGGTCTTCAGTCCTGAGACTGGTTTGATGCAGCTCTCCATGCTACCCTATCCTGTGCAAGTTTCTTCATCTCCTAGTACCTACTGCAACCTACATCCTTCTAAATCTGCCTAGTGTATTCACCTCTTGGTCTCCCTCTATGATTTTTACCCTCCACACTGCCCTCCAATGCTAAATTTGTGATCCCTTGATGGCTCAGAACATGTCCTACCAACCGGTCCCTTCTTCTCGTCAAGTTGTGCCACAAACTCCTCTTCTCCCCAATTCTATTCAATACCTTCTCATTAGCAACACTATGTATGTTAATTTAAACCATTAATGTTTCTTTTTGTCTGTTCGTGCTACATAAGAGTGATCTTGCTATTGGTTGACTACATCACGTGTCCTATGCTGTCATCAGCTGGCGAGATCACGTGACATGAACCATGACTGGCTTACAAAAGCGCACCGCAATCTCGATTTCATTGCTTCGGAAAGTAACATGCACAGTTTGGTGGAATTCGAATTTATACCTCCGTAATACAAAAAAATGCACCGCACATGTTGCTGCACATCAAAGATCTTTCCAAAACATGTTTTTTTCCCCCTGGGTTTCGTTTTCTAAAGTACCAGCAAATTCTACGTCTGTGTAGAAAACCATAAACATTCTAAGGATTGATAAGTTTTACAGTGCCGAGGAAAAATATATTGTCACTTGAAACGGAAAAAGTGTATTTTCACTCGGGAGAAAGTGTATTTTCAACCAGGAAATTCGGGAAAAATCCAGGATTTTTTTTCCTTCTTCATGTATGCACCCTGACAGTGTAAGAAACCACCATAAAAGAACTTAAACTTCTAACTAGTAGTAATGGTGTACACATATAATCTCAGATTCCACATCACTGTTAGTTATCTGTTGTTATTATTATTATTACTACTACTACTACTACTACTACTAGTAGTAGTAGTAGTAAATACAAATTTGGGATAATAGCTTTGTATGCTGAATCATATGCATGTGGTGCCAGAATCTTGCAGCTAAAAGATTTGCACCAAGGATGTGAATACAGAAGACACTGACAGAGTTCAAGACGCTGATCACACCGCCTGCAGTTTAATTTCTGATAGTTACGCTATCATATTGTAATGTGTTGTGTGTTTGCACAGTGATAAAACATACATAATGGTCACTTGTTTTCCTTTGTACATCTCTGTTTCACATCTGACATAGTTGCGCCCGTAACCACTATTGTTATGTGAAACTCATAATACAAACACCATCACATGTTGCTTCCTCCCTGTGGGTGTGTGGAATACATAAAGCCAAATGCATTACAATTATTTTTTACAATTAGAGGGCCAAACTAGCTAACACATAAATAATGAAATAAAGTGGTTATTTCAAAACAAAATGACCCACGCAGGAAAATGACTTCATTCAAGACATAAATGCATTCTGCAGAGGAGAAGTTCCAGGCTAACCTTATCACAGCTTCCAAACAACCCATGTGTGATGAACTGTGAGAAAGGTTTTATCACTATCTCAACATATCATATATATTAGACTAGAATATTGTGTGTCAGTTGAAAGAAATTTTATTCTTTGAAAATTCCAGGATGGAAACAAAATCTGGAGAGGTAACCAGAAATGTAAAAGCAGAGAAACCAGGTTAGCATACAAGCTACTCAAATATACAACCATCTGATAACTGAATGATTGGCTGCCATAGCAGTGTGGTTGCTCAGGGTGATAGGAGTGAGGGTGTGAAGATAAGTATGTAGCAACTGAGAGGAGATAAGATGTGTAAGGCAAGAAGGTAATGGTAGGGAAGACATGTGCCTCTCAATGATAGTAGCAAAATCAACACTACAAAGGGACACATTTAAATAGAGAGAGAGAGAGAGAGAGAGAGAGAGAGAGAGAGAGAGAGATAGATAGAGAGCAGTGTAGAAGTGCGTGCACAGAATCAGCTAAGTGATAAATCCATGCAATACACACATTTATTTATATATAAAAGCCGATCTCAGAGTTTTCCTTTTTGTGAGACCATGTGCAAAAGACTCGTATGCTGATTTGAAATTCTAGATTTGCATGTTTTACTGTTTACATTGCTTCTGTGTAATCTTTCACTAATTGAATCAGTACAAGTTAGTATTGTGAATTTTAACATTAGCGAGTGTCACGATAAACTTGTACTGTTATCATCAATTATAAGCTTAAACTTAATTGTGCTCTTTTACAATTTTTGAGAGTAGTATGCGTATTCTCATTCAGAACAATCATTCTCAAATTTCATTGTACAATTACAAGTGCAATAGGTTATTTTTGAGAATTTTTGAACATTACAAAATTATATTTTCGTAAGTTACTGATATAAGTCTTTTGCTTACGTAATTTATTTCGTAGCAAATCAGCATTTGTGGTTCGCAGTTCTGCCAAAGAATATATCACACCTGAATCTCATTGTATATCAACGCAAATAAATGTGCCTTTTCAAGACATTCTGGAAGCTACCATTATGCTTTGCACAATCTTAAGAGAAATCTGTAGTAAATCATTGTTAGCAATTTAGTTACTGTATCACATTTTCTAACTAACATATTGTGTTACATCTAGTTTCCCCATAAACAGGAGTAGCCCTATATATAGTCTGGATTTATTGTAAAGTAACTCTGTTTTTTAGTTTGCTAACAACTGTAATTAACCTCAAAACAATGTAGGAAACTAGTAATTTTTACCATACGTTTTTGTGTTGCCTTAATAGAAATCTTGCATTGTGTATTTGCTTCAGTCCTATAGGGAATTAGGAACTTTTTTGCTCAATAGATTAAAAGGTAATCAGTGGGCTAAATTTAAAGTTTGTTCACTGCCTTGTAATACACTGCGTCAGCCAAAATGCAGCCCCACTCTGAATGCTGTTTTCGAACATGGGATGAGTTGGTTGACATTCGTACACAGCTGGAAGTCACCCTGATTATTGTCAAATGATTTGCAGCTGCTGCAATGGGTTTGTTGAAAGAGTTTGTGACAATCGTGTACCTGTGATATCTGTGCCAGAGACATTTCATGTACTATCCTGTCCTGTAGATTCTGTCTCCTCTGCAGAAAGTACAGGATTTGTCATTACTCATCCACTTGACTGCAAGTGGCATGTCAAAGGCAGATCTAGGCAACCTGTACAGAGTGGATGGGGATCAGGGAAGACTCGGGGTGTTGTACCAATCCTCCTAATCTTGAGGTGCTGTCTTTCACTGAAACTTAAATTGAGCCTTAACCAGTGAGACACACATCATCTTTTCTGTGGACACCTGGTTTGTCCAATGTCAGGAGGCAGCAAATGCAAAAGTGTAGAGGTCTATTAATTGTTGGCAGTTCAAACGTATGGCAAATGATGGTGACCGTTAGGGAAATAGCAGTAAGGGACAGGAAAGGACACGGGGTGCAGTCAGTGTGTATGCCTGGGGCCTCATTCAACATGTTGAAGAGACTGTTCCTGCAGGCATTAAGGGGACAAGGTGCAACCAACTGCAGATTGTGGCACTTGTTGGATCAAATGATGCCTTTCGTCTGGGCTCAGATGTCATACTTGGGTCATTGTAGCGATTGGCAGAGAAGGTTGAGAAGACCAGGCTCACGCATGGAGTCTCAGTGACAGTCAAAATTTGCAGCAATGTCCCCAAAACTGGTCGTGGCCCTTTGGTTCTGAGGTAAGTGGAAGGACGACCAGATACTTTCAAGGTTCTGTGACAAGCTAGGCTACGACTTCCTGGAAGTAGTATGTTTTGAATTTGGCAACATAAGAATTTTTTGGTTGGGTGACACACTATTCAATCCAGATAATGATAGCTCTAGGAAACTCAGAAGTATGAGAGTAAGATCAAAAGTTATTCTTCTCACAGGTGTGAATATTAAAATCCTAAAGGTAAATTGCCAAAGCATTTGCAACAAATTGCCATAGTTTGAAGTGCTCACGAAAAGCAGTAAAGTGCATGTAATACTAGGTGCAGATAGCTGGTTAAAACCTGTAATTGATTGCAGTGAGATTTTTGGGGAAAATGGAGGTGGTGTATTTGTCGTAGTAGACAAGAAACTCAGATCCACTGAGATAAAAATTAAAGCTGCATGTGAGATTGTTTGGGCAAGACTCTGTGTCAGAGGTGGGCATAAAATGATAATTAGAGCCTTCTATCACCCACCAGAATCATCTTTGGAGGAAACCTCAGACCACTTGTACTAAGTTCCCCACTCATACTGTAATTGGCAATGGAGACTTTAATCATCCAACAATTAACTGGGAAAAATCACAGTTTTGTTAGTGGTGAGCGTGATATGACATCCTGTGAAACATTACTAAACGCCTTCTCTGAAAACCACGTAAAACAGGTAATTAGGAACCCCATTCACTATGTGGGAATATATTCGATCTAATGGCAACAAACAGACCTGATCTCTTTGAGGATATCTACATCGAAACAGGTATCAGTGGCCAAGGCTTTGTGGCAACAATGATTGCCAAAGTATAAACAACAACTGAAACAAGCAGAAAGATATATATGTTCAGTAAACTAATTTAAAAAATCAGTAGTGTCATATCTCAATGAGGAACTTGTAATGTTCAGCACAGGCAGGAGCATGTAGAGCAACTATAGCTCATGCACTGTATACATATGCCTCCAGTAGAACAGTTCATAATAGGAGGGAACCTCTGTGGTGTACAATCACTGTAAAGAAACATCATAAAAACAGATATTATTGCATAGTAGGTGTAAAACAAAGCATAGGGCTGTAGATAGAGAGATGATAAACAGAATGGGTTTAGTTATCAAGAGTGCAATGTGTGATGCTCTCAGTGACTACCATTGCAGAATATTGTCAAATGATCTTTCACAGAACCCAAAGAAATTCTGCTCATATGTAAATACTGTTAGTGGCACCAAATTTAGTGTCCAGTCCCTAACGAATAAGACAAAAACTAAATTTGAGGGCTGCAAAGCAAAAGCTGAAATGTCGAATGCTGTTTTCAAATGTTCCATTACTGAGGAAAATCCAGGAAAATTACCCCAATTTAATCCTCGTGTCACTGAAAAAATGAGTGAAATCAGTATTAGTGTTAGTGATATCAAGAAACAGCTGAAATCGTTAAAACTGAGCAAACCTTATGGGGCTTGATGGAATCCCTATAAGATTGAATTTGCAACTGAGTTAGCCCCTCTTCTAACTATAATCCATTGTAGATCCCTCAAGCAAAAAACTGCCCACTTCTTGAAGGAAAAAAAAAATACACATCACACCCATCTACAAGAAGAGTTACTAGAAGTCATCCACAAAACTAGTGTCCAATGTCCTTGATGTCCATTTGTTGTAGTCTTAAAACATATTCTGAGCTCAAGCATAATGAGATACCTTGAACAGAATGACCTCCTACAGATCATCTGAAACCAAGCTCACACTTTCTCACATGACATACTGAAGACTTTGTATTGGGGCAATGAAGTAGATGCTGTATTTCTTGATTTTGAAAAAAAAGCATTTGACTCAGTACCACACTTATGCTCATTGTCAGAAGTGTGATCATAAGGGGTGTCAATGGAAATTTGCTACTGGTTTGAGGACTTTTTAGTATGGAGGACACAGCATGTTATCTCGGTTGGAGAGTCATCGTCAGATGTAGAAGTAACTTTGGGTGTGTCCCAGGTGAGAATGTTGGGAACCTTACTGTTCATGTTGTATGTTAATGTTCTTGCAGACAATATTAATCAGGCTTTTTGCAGATGATGCAGTTATCTATAATGATGTACTATCTGAAAGAAGCTGCATAAATTTTCAGTCAGATCTTGATAAGCTTTCAGAGTGGTGCAAAGATTGGCAACTTGCATTAAATGTTGAGACGTGTAAAATTGTTCACTTCACAAAACAAAAAAAGGCTGTATCCAATGAATATGATCTCAATGAGTCTTTGTTGAAATCTGCCAACTCATACAAGCGTCTGGGCATAACACTTAGTAGGGGGTATGAAATGGAATAATGACATAGGTTTAGTCGTGGATAAGGCAGATGGTAGGCTTTGGTTTATTGGTAGAATATTGGTCAAGTGCAGTCAATTTTCAAAGGAAATTATTTACAAATCACTCCTGTGACCGGTTCTAGAATGTTGCTCAAGTGTGTGGGACCCGTACCAAATAGGTCTAACAGGGGATATTGAATGTGTAGAGAGCAAGACAGCACAAATGCTCACAGATTTGTTTAATCTGTAGGAGAGTGTAACAGAGATACTGAAGGAACTGAAAATGATGTAAACTGTCCTGAGAAAGTCTGTTAACGAAGTTTGAAGAACCAGCTTTAAATGATGACTGTAGGAATGTACTACAGTACCCTATGTATCATTCTCCCCCCCCCCCCCCACCCACCCCTCCCACACATGAATGGAACAGTTAGGAACCCTAATAACTGTTACAATGGGATGTACCCTCCACCATGGTGGTTTGCAAAGTATAGATGTAGATGTAATTGTAGGTGCCTACATGTTCACTATAAATTTCTTTACTTCTGTCTATGATCACAAAATGTTAGGCCCACAGACTACTGGTTTCAGTCTGCAATGACCATTTTCAGACCTCTTTTAAAAACGTACTAATATAATAGAGCCATACTTTCTTAACATAATGGAGCCATAATGGCTACATTATGTTAGGATATGTATATAAAACAGGTGTTAAGATAGTCATTGCTGACAAAAATTGGTTGTCTGATGATGTAACACTTTCTGGATCACTGTTTGATCCGCATCCATGTTGTTGCTTGTGTATGAGCAGTTTCACAATGGCCATTCATTAGGTAGGCAGCCAGTTACTTGTTGACCCACATAAAATACTGCACAACTGCTATAGAATGTGGAAACTTGTCACATATGCTGCTACAGCACAGGACTGATAAGAAATGCGTGTGAGTGACTACAGTAGTTGTAATTGTGGTGGTGGCGGCGGCGGTGGTGGTGGTGGTACTAGTAGTACGAGGATGAGGTGGTAGAAATTCATTGATATCATCCTCTTTTAATGATAGCAAGGACAACCAATGCCCTAACATTCAAAACGTCAACATCTGCCCTTCACAATTCAAGCTATCTTCCATAAAGACTCTTCCCATCTAGTTCTGTAAAAAGCTCCATCCATATCCAAAGCACCAACACCACCTTAATTTTGAAAAATATTTCTCATTTTAAATTTTAAGCCCATCCCCTACAGCCTTGCAACACTTATATTCTCTTTTCCTGTGCAGTAGATAAGATTCTGCTCTTAAAAGCGCAGATGTTTCTTCCATTGCTCACCTTATGCTAATTTTGATTTTTAGACTTTACTTGACAACAAGACTGTAATTAGATGGGTGCTTATGCTCTCTCTACTTTTGTAATTTAATCAAACAATGGAAAATCCAGGATGGAATGTAACAATGTTATGGAAAGTTGCTACTAACCATACAGGGGAGATGCTGAGTCGCCGATAGGCACAACAAAAGGACTCTTACAAATAAAACTTCTGGCCTATAAGGCCTTTGTCAGTAGCGACTGGGTGGGGGTAAGGAGGAGGCTGGAGTGGGTAGGGGGAGGGACAGTAGGATACTAGTGGCGGACAGTGAAGTGGTGCTGGAGAGCGCGCAGAGACAAGGTAGAGAGGGGGAAAGGCAGCTGTGTGCAGTCTGGAGGTTAGACGGTGGGCAGGTAAGAGGGGGTAGAGGAGAAGCACAGAAGTAAAAAGACTGGATGCGGTGGAGGAATGAGGACTGTATGGTACTGGGACGGGAATGGAGAGGCTGGATGGGTGAGGAAATGACTAACAAAGGTTGAGGCCAGGGGGCCTACAGGCATGTAGGATATACTGCAGAGAAAATACCCACCTGTGCAGTTCAGAAAAGCTGGTGTTGGTGGGAAGGATCTGTGTGGCACACGCCGTGAAGCAGTCATTGAAATGAAGGATGTAGTGTCTGGCAGCGTGCTCTGCAACTGAGTGGTCCACTTGTTTCTTGGCCACATTTGTCCGTGGCCATTCACGTGGACAGTCAGTTTTGTTGGTTGTCATACCTGCATAGAATGCAGTGCAGTTGTAGCAGCTTAGCTTGTAGACCAAGTGGCTGGTTTTACAGGTAGTCAGGGTTTCGACTACCTCTTGTTGTGCCCTGAAGTGAGAAATGCCCTGCTCACTAAACCTTCCCATCCCTACCACAGTGGTATTCCACCATCCACAAAAACCTACACAATATATTCGTCCATCCCTACACAACCCTTGCTCCCAACCCCTGGCTCATACCCCTGTAATAGCCCTAGATGCAACACTTGTCCTACATCCTCCCACCACCACCTACTCCAGTCCGATCACAAACATCACCTGTTTCCATTCCAGCAGTATACAGCCCTCATTCCACCACCGCACCCAGTCTTTTTAATTCTCTCCTTTCGTGTTACGCCTATCCCCACCTCTCCCCTGCCCACTGTCTAACCTGCCAACTGCGCATAGCTGTTCTACCCTCTCTTCACTTCATTCCTGCGTGCTCTCCAGCACCACTTCACTGTCTGCCATCCCTACCCTACTATCCCTCCCCCTCCCCATCCCAGCCTCCTCCTTACCCTCTGCCAGTTGACACTCCCATTATGCACTGGTGCTGCTGTTCCTATCTGGTGAGCTTTACTTTTGTAATTTAGTAGTCTAGCATGGTTTTTAGGACTCAGTGGCTCTTCCTGTGCCTTGTTAGGCACATAACTATATAAAGCATGTTTTACTCTTCTCTTCAGTTTTGGTCCTCCATATCTTCAGCCCCAGTGATGTATGTTTGATGGTTTCTTGTCTTGTTGGGAAGACTTTTGTTATTCTTGACTGCTGAATATATCTTAAGGAACATACATTTCTGACACCTAGGTATGTTTGTAAGTGTGTCTTGGCAGTACTACATGTGTCACTGACTGAAGTTAAGTACTGGCCTGCAGTTCCGTCTCAGAATTGTAGGTTTCTCAATTCAGTTGTTCTTAATACATTTTTCATTTAACATGCCCACAAGTTACAGCTCTAAGTGTTAAAAGTAATTTTCAAATAAGACACTTTGAACATCATCATGCATATCTCTGCTCATACCATCAGATCTGGGTGCACCTTTCTCCCAATATGTCAAAATTGATCCTATTGTACCTGGGTTCGGACACATATGAACCATGTTTTCAAGGGTTTTTCACATACCGCTCCAAATGTAGGGACCTATTAAAATAATCAACTTCACTGTTTTAACTTGTGTGGTTGCCACGAAAAAGGCACTCAGCATTTTAAAATGAGCTAGCTTCAAGGCTTTACATATTCACCCTTAAGTTCTACACATTTTTCACAACTGTTGGCTTTTCAGTGGGGTCGGTTGTAGAATTCTGCATTCTTGCTGTTTAGCAAATGTTCCGCCTCAGAAATCACATCCTCACTGTTTTCTGGATGCCTGCCAAGGAGGAAGGGGGGGATAAAGTGTCATGCTCCATTTGCGACTAATGTTCGCTACACCACTGCCTAAAGAAGCAATGTGTGTCAGTGCATCCCTTGCAGAATGGGCTGAGGGTTGGCATGGAGCAAAAACATTTCTGTGAATGATTTCCTGTTGTGTGTCACTTCATTCTTTGTTATTTGGGCTTGTTTGACCAACCTGGAAGTGCCTGTGTCAATTAACTACAGTGTCATTTGATGGTGCACTGTTGTTGTATGCTTCCACTGATCCATCACAGATAGTTTGTATTATGCCCTTTGAAATGCAGAAAACAAGGTACTCCGTAATACTCTGTCAGTGGGCTGAGCCCTTTCATTTTGGTTCCTCTAGCAGCATCCTGCAGTACCATTGTGTGGAGATTTAAGTGTGTACCAGGACTGCCCATAAGTACCTGCAAATGTACAAAACATTGCATTGTGTGGATTATTGTCGAACAGTTTACTGGTCTGATCGGCAGTTGTACCTAAAGACACTAATTTCGGTACACCGGAAGCTAATCAGGTTCACCTCAAGATTGGCCCCGACTCCAGTTAGTTTCCTGCATCTGTGGAGCCAACATTTCTGTCAGACAGTAGTGTGGCAGTCACTCATCCTCAGATGTTCTGTTTCTATGCTTGTGTACTTGTTGTTTCCTCAGTTGTCATGTATGTGAAGGCAATGTTCAAGTCTGGGGCTTGCAGCTGCTGTTATGAATTTGTCAGCCACATTGACTATGCCGGCTTCTAGGCTGTCGAAATACCTGCAATCCTCCCCCCCCCCCCCCCCTTAAAATGATGCGGCCAATTACTGGGAAGCTCACAAGAAGTGGGCTCAGCAACACTTCCTCACTTTTTGTGTCACTGATGCTAATATGGGTAATGTTTTGTTTCCCTTCAGATTTACCAATTGTTGTGCCTGTTAGCTCCCTCCTGGAACCGACATCACTTTTTTTAAATGAAGTGTGTAATTTGTTACCTAATTATCACCATAAACACATCCATGTCCATTGTACTGGGCTTGGTTGACCGAAATCCATGGCCTCAGTCACAAATGTCAGGTTGTTAGCAATGTCCTTTGTGATCCCTATCATTTGTGACATTATCATTTGATTGGCTCCCTATAACGTGAAGTGTTAGATATTGACCAATCTTTTGAGATGTTTCATGCTGCTCGTGATCACATTGAGGCTTGGTGTAAAGTTGCTGTGGTTGCTCCTGTTCCGTAGTCAAGTGTAATTTAGTTCTCGGGGCAAGGACGACATGGTGGTAGCAGAAATGCAGCCTCTCTGCTGTGCTGGACAACAACATGCCAAACAGTAACAACAATAACAACAACAACAACAACAACACTCAGTGCTCCCATCTTGCCCATACTGCCTCATGCAACACGACAGGGAAGCGTGCCCTAAGTGCTGAGTGACGTGTAACAATTGCAGTAAAAAGCTACATGTAGCATCTGTATGTTGTTCCCAGCCTTCTGCTGGAGGTATGGACATGGATGTTAGTTATGTGTGTCCTGTGCTTACACATACTAACAAACTGTTCATTGAAGTGCAAGTGATGGACAAAGTGCTCCGGCTTCAAGCGGACACGAGTGCAGCTGTGTCATTGCTGAACTCACAAACTAATTTGGATTTAGGGCCTCCAGCATTGTCTCCTGTTACTTGACATTTAATGAGTTACAGCAAGCAGCATATTCCAATTCTGGGTCAATTTACAGCTCCTACTGTGTATAAATTGACAGTTCGTTCCTTGAGTTTTTTGACAGTGGATGACATCAACATCTGCTGACACCGGCAATTTGTTTGGTCTGGATACTTTCATTGACACCTACCATTTGCCCCATCAGGATGAGTTGTTGACCAAACTTTTCAGGCCCATTTTTTTCCAAAATTGATTTATTTGAATCCTATTTGCCAGTTCTATTGGATGAGGATTTGAAATGGTTCCTTATAATTAACACACCCTTCAGGTTGTACGAATATCAGCACCTCCCATTTGGCGCCACAGCAATTTTTCAGCATTTATTTGGAACAATTGACTATGTCAGTTCTGCAGTGGCTCAGCTAGATTGATGAATCATTGTGATGGGGGCACCCACGGACAAACACTTATGCAACTTACACTCATTGTTCATGGTCTTGCCATCAGTTGTGTATTTGGGGTTTGAAGTTTCTCGGGGTCATATAACGCCTTTGTGTCATCATGTTGCAGCTGTCATGGCTCTGCCTTGCCCTTAAAATGTCAAAGAAATGCACGAGTTTTTATGGATAATTGTCTACTGTCATAAATTCATTCTGTGTGCAGCCCTATTGGCCCATTCTCTCATCCTCTCCGCTAATTACTCCACAAGGACTTCCTTTTTCAGTGGACACCAACCTGGGAGTGTGTGTTCTCACTTTTGAAATCTAAATTACATTCTGCTCCTTGTTTGGCTACCTTCTATCCTGTCCACTACCTGGTGTTGGCCACAGATGCCTCCCAGTATGGCTTTGGTGCCAGTCTTGCACATCGCAGTGAGGATAGTTCTGAATATTTGATAACTTAAGCATCAGAAATGCTCAACTCTGCTCAGCAGTGCTGCTCCCAAGTTGAAAAGGAAGCATTCAAAAAGTCTCGTGTGTTCTTGTACAGGTCTATGTTCCACCATATTATGGACCACAAGCCATGGTTTCATTGTTTAATCATCCTGCTTCTCTGCCAAACAAGATGGCACATCACCTCCAGTGTTGGGCCTTATTCTGTCTCACTACAACTGTGAAATACATTTTTGGTCTACCTTGCAGCATGCAAATGCCAGTTCACTGTCAAGGCTTTCGATGGGGCCAGATCCTACTTTTGATCAGGACGAGCTCCTTGGTTGTCACTTAGATGTTGAAGCACAATGTACAGTGGGTTTTCTATTACAGGCCCTAGATCATACCTGCTCTTGCTGCCAATCTGATTGTGTGCCAGGTTGTTCACCCGGTTAGCATAGGTGACCGGACAGGTATTTTGACATCACTATTTTTTCCTCTATCAGCACCACCTTTCAATGTCTAATGTTGTTGTTCTCTTAGCTACATATGGGCTGTTGCTCAGGGTTGTGATCCCAGGAGCCCTCCGGTTGGATGTGCCTCAGCTACTACATCAGGCACATGGGGGGGGGGGGGGGTCTCATGTACCAGTTCATTGGTCTGTTAGCATGTGTTTTGGCCTGGCATCAATGGTGACACTATGCATATAGTTTTGGCTTGCTCTCAGTGTGCTTCACAAGAGACAGCACCACAGGCATCACTATTTCTTTAGCCCACCCTACAGTGTCTGTGGGAATGCATCCATGGTGATTTTGCTAAATTCTTCCTCACTTCTTAGTGGTTGTTGCTTGTCAATGCCTTCTCTAAGCTTTGATACATTGCCCACTGTCCTCCTACGTCAATCACAGCTAATGATTCAGGGCCTTTCCAAAATTTTTTCTGTAAAAGGATCACCATATACACTTGTGACTGATAATGGTCCACAGTTTGTGTCTCAGACCTTCCTCAATTTTTTTGGCTGTTACGGCATTCGTGACATGACCACTGCTCCTTTTCACTCCCCAATCTAATGGTGAAGCGAAAGTCTCATCCACATACTCAGTATTCAGACAGAGAAGTACACTGTGGATTCTTTCACAGATGAAGCCTTTGCTCTCTTCTTGAGTTCCTACAGATTAACGCTGGTGGGGATTCGGAGTCCACCTGAGATACTCCATGCCACCAATCCTGCAACCTCCTCCACCTGGCCATGTCACTCCACCAACTTACATCGATGCGGCCCTGGTCGCAGTGCACTCCTGGCTCCGTGGGTGTTTGCTGACTGAAATGGTTTCTGAACACAGTCCAAAGCTACCGTAGCCATTGCCTCTGTATGGTGCACACCAGTGATGGTCCGATTGTGCCCCATCATGATCAACTGCGTCTTCTCATGGTGGTGAAAGCCATGAGTCTGCTGCCCCCACCTGCTCTCTGGGCCTGTCCAGGTCACTACTGCAGGTGCAGATCCATCTTCCTTGTGGATTGTCCCACCTCCTGTCTCTCTTGTGGGTCTAGCAACATACCTCCTGCTGCCAGCCCTTTCTGCGAGGCACTGCCACTGCCAGATCCATCAACATCGGCATCCCTTGTACCTCCGGCCGAGCAGCCAATGCCTTCGCTGTCAGCACAGTCGTGCTATGTTGTGATTCCTGATATTGAGATGCTTTCTGCATTCTTGTCACCTGTTCTCTCTTCAGGTACTTCATGAAGGGAGGGGATGGGGAAAGGGGGGGGGGGGGGGTTGGCAGCTGCTGCTTGTGTCCATGGCTGCACCACTTCCACCCCTACTCACCAGTTCTGGTCCGCAATCTCCTTCCGCTGCAGCTGCGATCACCTACAGTGCCTGACAGATTCCGTGGATGTGTCAACAATTGTCATGATGCCCACATCAGAGGAGGGCCCTTTCACCAGGGGCTGTATTGTTTCTATCGTTGTTCTTCATGGCTGCAATATTGCTTGTATCTTATATTACAACAGAAATAACAGTCGAGGGTGCACCACAGATTTTTTTTTTTTATTTTGTTCATCAGTCTTCTGACTGATTTGATGTGGCCCATCACAAATTCTTTTCTTGTGCCAACCTCTTCATCTCGAGTAGCTGTTGCATCCTAAGTTTATTAGATGTATTCCAATCTCTGTGTTCCCCTACAACTTATACACACTACACTTTCAGAAAGAAGGTACTAGAGGTCTCCTTCTAGTGCAATGGAAGTGTTAACATATGTCCTACATCATGCCCCATCTTCTCAGTTTCAATATCCTTCTACAGCACCGCATCTCACACACTTCGATTCTCTTCTTTTCTGGTTTTCCCATAATTTGCTTCAGTGCCATACAATGCTATGCTCCAAACTTAGGTTATCAGAAGTTTCTTCCTCAGATTATGGCCAATATTTGATACTAGGAGACTTCTCTTGATCAGGAATAGCCTCCTTGCCCTTGACAATCTGCTTTTTTTCCCTACTTATTTTGTCCTTGTGATATTTTGCTTCCAAGGTAGAATACTTTCTTAATTTCTGTCTACTTCATAGTATTGAATTTTGATGCTAAGTTTTTTGATGTTCTCATTTTTGCTACTTCTCATTACTTTTGTTGTTCTTTAGGTTACTCTCAGTTCATATTCTGTACTCATTAGACTGTTCATTCCAAACAACATGTCCTGTTATTTTTCTTCACTTTCACTGAGGATAGCAATGGCATCAGCTAATCTTATCCTTGGTATCTTTCCACCCTGAATTTTAATCCAACTGTTGAACCTTTCATTTAGTTCTTCCACTGCTTCTTCAACGTGCAACTTATACAATAGGGGGAAGACTTCCTCCCTGCCTTACACCATTTTTAATCTGAGCACTTCTTTCTTGGTACTTGCACATATTTTGTAGTACCGTCTTCCCCTTTAGCTTACTGCTGTTACCATTCTGAAATCTAGACTGCCTGTCATCTAACTGTTTTTCAATTTTATTTTCACTCTTATGTATATTATTTGTGTCAGCAACTTTTTTTTTATTTTTATTTATTTATTTATTTAATTATTTTTTTTTTTTTGAGCTAAGATGGTATATCTCTAGAAGCACAGATTGTGCGCACCAACTGTTATAACCTTTAATCACTAATAAATTGCGTGGATACACAAAAGTAGGAACAATAGCAGGTTACATGCTAGTAACTCCGTATCTGTCATTAGACTGCCGTGCCGTGACATGCGGCCGGCGCCGTTCATAGCCAGGTGGCGCTCCCGCGCTCGGCGCTCGGCCGGGCTGCGGAGCGCCTCTATTGCCGTGTTCACGTACTGACGTAGCGGCACTTTTAAATCTTGTGGCAATGTCACAACACCAACTTGAATAGTTGCTTAGTGGCTACTGATTTTAGAAATTCCAAAGGAGTACTGTCTGTTACTTTTGCCTTATTTGATTGCAAGCCTTCCAAAGATCTGTTAAATTCTGACTCTAATACTGATCCCCCAGTCGAATGGCTCTACCACCTTGCAGTAATTGCTCCACCTCCTGTTCAAACAGAAATAGCAGCAAACAGGAAAAGAACAAAACTGGAGCAGAAAAAAATGCATTCTATGTATGGGCAACAACTCTACCCACAACGACTAAGGTCAAGAAAAAGTTTCCTTAAAACATTGGAGAAACTATCATCCACAGATGACGAAGCAGGTTGCAACTATGGAGGAGTACGACATCCCATACCCCTCGGTTGGAAAAGAGTTTCAGACTCTTTATCCCCTCATCACGATGAGTATTGGCCCGTCTGGAAGTTCTCGATTAGCCTGAGGTCAGGGGTGGGCAAATCGCGGATTAACCTGGCAGAATAGGGATATATCGAAGAAGAAAAAAAAATCAATACAATGCGGGGAAGAACAGACTATTCAACATATGCTTCAGTGTTGACTGTGTCCAGCTACATGCACAGAAGATGATCTTCACTAGGCAACGGAAAATGCACTGGGACTGACCAAATTTTGGTCAAAGATTACATAAACTGTGTTGATCCATCAACAATTGTATGAACTGTGTTTTATGTGTGTTCCTGACACACCAAAAATAATGATATGGAATCCCCCACATCTTCCATATTGACCCCCATTTCTTTCTCAGTCACATCATAAGACGAGTCTTCCCCCTCTTAGAGGCCTTCTTCACACTGTTTTTGCCTGTCTGGTCTCTCTTTCACTTGCCCTCTTTTGTAGGTGCCCTTACTTTTAATTTCACTCAAGGTTGTTTTGACTTTTCTGTATGCTGAATCATCCCTTCCCATAACCATTTCTTTTTTGATTTCTTCAGATTTTCTCTTCAGCCACTTTTCCTTGTATTCTCTGTAGCTCCTATTGATTTCAATCCTAAGTGACATATTTCTGAATTTTCCTGCACATTTTTGTATTTATCATGTTTCATTGATCTGTTGAAGTATTTTCTTCTGTTGTTCAAAGATTCTTCACAATTACCTTCCTCGTACCTGTGTTTGTCGATCTAACTTCTGCAATTGTTCTTTTTAGATATATTCATTCCTCTTAAACTGAAATGTGTACTGTAGTAGTCATTATTGCAGTATCTACAATGTTAGGAAACTACAATCACATTTGTTCATTCCTCAATACTTCATTATTCCACTTTTTTGTGCAATGATTCTTCCAGTCAGATCTCTTAAGCATACTTTTCAATACTAATTTGTGATCGATCACACCTGGGTATATTTCAATATCCAGTATATGATTTTGAAATTTCCGTCTGACCGTGATGTAATCCAGGTGGAAGCTTCCCATGTCTCGAGGTCTTTTCCATGTATACACTCTTCTCTTGTGCTCTTTGAACAGTGTATTTGCTATTACAAGCTGACATTCATTGAAGAACTCTATTGGTGTTTCTCTTCTCTCATTGCTATTACCATGCCCATTGTCTCCCATAGGTCTCTCTTCTATTCCTTGCCCTACTATTGGTTTCAAACAACCACGGTTATTGGATTTTCATTTCCCTTTGCGTACTGAATTACACATTTTCAGTAACCTCCTGTGCTATTTTTGTGACATCGGGATGTGTACTGAACTATTTGACATCAGGATGTGTACTGAATTATTGCTGTTGGCATTGTCTTGCTATCACCTCTCTTGAGAACTACTGTCACTGAACTGTTGACAGTAACTCACTCTCTACCTTACTTTCCTATTCATAATGAATCCTCCTCCTGTTATACCATTTTTTGGTTCTTTTGATATTAGCCTATACGTGTCTTTCCATTCCATTTCATTTTCATGACCCCTGCTAAATACAGACTGAGGCTTTGACTGTGTGATCGGTAGGGGGTAGAGATTATGGATGGATGGGCAACCTACCAAGTACTGTTCAGTGGGCATAAAATGTTTATCACTTATTCTAGCCTTGGAAGTAGATGTATTATGTGATCAGACCACATCAGTCTTGAGTTTTCAATTAGTTTTAGGAACCCTGAAGTTAACGTTACTGATATTGTGTGATTTACTTGAGATTTGCAAGGTGATCTTGCAAGCCCATTTATATTTTTTTTATTAGCATTGCTTCAGGTAATATGGCAGTACACTCTGATGTTTGACAGGTAAACTGGAGATTGTGGCTGTTGAGTAGAGGTGCATGCCATTTCCATGTTGTAATAATTTAAAAGTTGATGGCTGAGAAGATTCAGTATATATATTCTCAGCGTACTGTCAGGCAGTACAGTGACCTTTACAGTTGAGAAATAGTGTATGTCTTAGTCTATAGCTGCAGTTTTTATTGCTGTTTTGGTACACGGTACCACCCTCAGATCACCCCCTGGCATGCAGTTGTCACACTCGCTTCCTTAATAACTACTGAACGTGGTGACCAAATGCCAGCGGGTGGCCTTAGTATAGTACTCTGTACCGAAACCGGTAGCCAGCTGGCAAAGTAAAAAGTTGCAACTATAGAGAAAAACATATAAACAGTAAATACTGGACTGAGGATTTTACCTTGGTGGAGTCCTTAAAATACCCATTGTGCACCTACTGTATCATTGTTCAACTGAAGGTATGCCCAGAAAGTGTGAAGCATTCTATAGACACCTGTGATGAAGGTTTCTGGAAATCTCGAGTGTAGAGTTTATGTCCTAGTGTAGGAATGTGTACGTCATCGTATGCAGTTGTGATTCCAAAGGAGACTGTGCTGAAAAGGCTCCACGTGCAGCATCATAGCTAACAGGTCAGTTGTAACCAGGCTTTTTTTCCTTTGTTCTGTGAACCATATTATTGCGAATGGCTCTGGAGACAAAATTTGATGTCTAGAAAACGTTGTAGTGTCTTTGGTGATAAATGTATGACCATAGGGGTACAAATGTTGTCAGCCTTGGGAGCAATGATAAATATTTGCATCATTGCCAGTAGAACTTTCCTCATAGTGGCATTGAATGAAATTGCTTGAGGCTGCAGCGGATGGACATCACTGTTGTGGGCCGACCATGAGGATCCGATGGAGGTCCATAACATCCCACCATTCTGCTGATTTAGAATGATATTAATACCTTCAGCTGCTAGTGAGCATTGATATGTATCAATAGGGACAGGTGAAAATGTGTGCCCCTGCTGGGACTCGAACCCGGGATCTCCTGCTTACATGGCAGACGCTCTATCCATCTGAGCCACCGAGGGCACAGAGGACATGTCTGAAAGAACAGACACCATATCCATATGAGTATACAGTTCTGGCAACACTGGCCATAACCTTTTTCTTCTGTGCAGATGCACACATGTTTCCCGAACTCTTATGGAACTTGGTAAGAATGTCTTCCACGAGTAATGAGTGTGTTGGGGAGGGAGACTACGAATGTAGTGTGTGGACATACAAGGTGAGAATGTTTGTCTCGTGGGAGGCATGCGTGAGACAGTCCCTACAGTCGCTTTATCCTCTGTGCCCTTGGTGGCTCAGATGGATAGAGCATCTGCCATGTAAGCAGGAGATCCCGGGTTCGAGTCCTGGTCGGGGCACACATTTTCACGTGTCCCCGTATATATATATATAAATGCCCGTTATCAGCTAAAGGTATTAATATCATTCTAATTTTGTTCTAGACACCATGTCCATATAAGTAAATAATTTGTCAAAAATTTAAATTTAAATTTAAAAAATTTAATATATTGTGGAATGTTTCTTTCCATTATAAGTATATAATTCTGATGATTGGTCCACACTAGTGGCCAGCCCAGTAACTGCTCGCACTGAGGTTGACCCCTCACCCGTGGTTGAGTGGGAGGTCGCCTCAGGGCATGGCAGGTTGTTAAAGACTTCCTGGGGGGCCGAACATAAGGCCTCCCCGGTTAGTCAGACAAACAGGTTCCAGGCACTATCTGTGGATAACAATGACCCTCAGTCAGATGCAGTCACTTGTCCTATTTCAGTGAAAACCTCTCAGCCTGAAAGGTCTGGACAGTCACAGAGGGTAGGATTATTGGTAGCTGGGAGCTCCAGAATTAGGCATGTTATAACCCCTCTTAGGAACATGGCTGCCAAGGAAGGAAGAAAGCCAGTGTGCATTCTGTGTGCATACCAGGTGGAGTCATTCCAGATATGGCGTGCATACTGGGTGGAGTCATTCCAGATGTGAAATAGGTCCTTCTAGATGCCATGGAGAGCACAGGTGCAGCCAACTGCGGGTGGTGGCTCATATAAGTACTAATGGTGTGTGTTGCTTTGGATCTGAAGAGATTCTGTCTGGTTACGAGCAGCTGTCAGAAGTTCTAAAGGCTGCCGGTCTTGCTTGTGAGATGAAAGAAGAGTTCACCATTTGCAGCGTAGTCAAGAGGACCAATTGCGGACCACTGGTACAGAGCCAAGTGGACAGTCTGACTCAGAGACTCAGATGGTACTGCAACCATTTAACCTGCAGATTCCTTGACTTGTGGTGGGGTTTTCAGTTCTGCTATATAGGTCAAGGGTCCATTACATGCAAGAGGTGGCTATGCAGGTTGCGGGGGCTGTGTGACATGGACTGGGCAGTTTTTTTAGGTTACGGGGTTTCGGGGAAACACAGGAAGGGCTTCAGTTTCAGAGGGTGCAGGTCAAACATAGGAAGCATGTAGATCTAGGAACCATTGATATAGCAGCTGTAAATTGCCATAGCCGTGTTGGGAAAGTACCACAGTTCCATGCACTAATAAATAGCACTGATGCTCAAATTGTTATAGGCACTGAAAGCTGGCTAAAGCATGAGATAAATTCAGCCAAAGTTTTTTCGAAGAACCTGATGATGTTCAGAAAGGATAGGCTAAACGTAGTTGACAGTGGCGTGTTTGTTGCTGTTAGAAGTAGTTTATTTTATAGTGGAATTGATGTAGATAGTTCCTGTGAGTGAGTATTGGTAGAGGACATTCTTGGGAACCAGAATAAAATAATAGTCAGATCCTTTTACTGACCTCCCAACTTAGATGGTAGAATTGCTGGAAGATTCAAAGAAAACTTTAATCTATTTTCAAACTCATACCCAACTCATACCATTATAGCTGGTGCTGACTTCCATTTACCCTCAGTGTGTTGGTGAAAATACTTGTTTAAACCCAGAGGTATGCATAAAACATCATCCAAAATTGTGCTAAATGTATTCTCTGAAAACTATTTCACACAATTAGTTCATGACCCTACTTGAAGAGTAAATAGTTGTGAAAACACAGTTGACCTAGTACCAACAAATAATACTAACCTAATAATGAGCATCAAACCAGATACAGGGATTAGTGAACACAGGGTTGTCATAATGAGGCTGAACGCCCTAATCCCCCACCCCCACGCAAAAAAAAAAGAAAAAAATCCTGGATCCCTTCCTTCCTGAGAGGCAATTTCCACTCCTTCCAAATTAACAATGTAAATGTAGACTAGATTTTGCTTGATTTCAAAGGAACAGTATCAACAGAAAATGAGAGATTTATACCAAATAAATTAACAAATGACAGAGCTGATCCCCCATGGTACACAAAACAGGTAAGAACTCTGTTGCAGAAACAATAAAAAAAGTATGCCAAATTCATATGATTGCATGAGCCCCAAAATTGGCAGTCTTTTACCGAAGCTCAAAGTTTAGTGCAGACTTGATTCTGAGATGCTTATAATAGTTTCCACAATGAAACTTTGTCCTAAAACCTGTCGGAAAATCCAATGACATTCTGGTCATATGTAAAGTATGCTAGTGGCAAAATACAATCAATGCATTCCCTGCATGGTAGCAGTGGAAATACTATAAATGACAGCGCTGCTAAAGCGGAATTACTAAACACAGCATTCCAGAATTCCTTCACCAAAGATGACAAAATAAATGTTTCAGAATTCGAAACAAGAACAGCTGTCAGCATGAGCAACTTAGAAGAAGATATCCTCGGAGTAGTGAAGCAACTTAAATCACTTAATAAAAGCAAGTCTTGCAGTCCAAACTGTATATCAGTTATAGTGATGTTGTAGCTACATACTTAACAATCATATAGAGCAGCTCACTTGATGAAAAATCAGTATCCAAAGACTGTAAAGTTGGACAGGTCACACTAGCATTCCGGAATGGCAATAGCAGTAATCCACTAACTTACAGGCCTATATCATTAGAATCAATATGGAGCAGGATTTTGGAACATACCAGGTGATCAAAAAGTCAGTATAAATTTGAAAATGGAATAAATCACGGATGTAGATAGAGAGGTACAAATTGACACACATGCTCGGAATGATATGGGGTTTTATTAGAACCAAAAAAATACAAAAGTTCAAAAAATGTCCGACAAATGGCTCTTCATCTGATCAGAATAGCAATAATTAGCATAACAAAGTAAGACAAAGCAAAGATGATGTTCTTTACAGGAAATGCTCAATATGTCCACCATCATTCCTCAACAATTGCTGTAGTCGATGAATAATGTTGTGAAGAGCACTGTAAAGCATGTCCGGAGTTGTGGTGAGGCATTGGCGTCGTATGTTGTCTTTCAGCATCCCTAGAGATGTCAGTCGATCATGATACACTTGTGACTTCAGGTAACCCCAAAGCCAATAATCGCACAGACTGAGGTCTGGGGACCTGGGAGGCCAAGCATGACGAAAGTGGCGCCTGAGCACATGATCATCACCAAACGGCGCGCGCAAGAGATCTTTCATGCATCTAGCAATATGGGGTGGAGTGCCATCCTGCATAAACATCGTACGTTCCAGCAGGTGTTTATCAGCCAGGCTGGGAATGACGTGATTCTGCAACATATCGGCGTACCTCTCACCCGTCACGGTAGCAGTTACAAAACCAGAATCACGCATTTCCTTGAAGAAAAAAGGCCCGATAACAGTAGATGTGGTAAATCCAACCCATACCGTGACTTTCTCATTGTGTAATGGAGTTTCCACAACAGTTCTAGGATTTTCGGTAGCCCAAATTCTACAGTTGTGGGCGCTGACAGATCCTCGGAGTGTGAAATGAGCTTTGTCAGTCCACAACACGTTACTCAACCAATCGTCATCTTCCGCCATCTTTTGAAATGCCCACACCGCAAATGCCCTCCGCATCACTAAATCGCCAGTTAACAGTTCATGATTCCGATGGATTTTGTACAGATAGCATCGAAGGGTACGCCTAAGTGCCAACCAAACAGTAGTGTATGGAATGCCAGTGCGACATGCGACTGCATGAGTGCTGACTTCCCCGTGCATAGACAAACCCACTACAGTCTCCATTTCTTCCTGAACTGTCTCAGCAGCATTATGCCTTGTGTTCAGTCGGCCACTACGGGATCTATCGTCTAAACAACCCGTGGCTTCTAATTTCAAAATCATTCTTGCCACAGCTGCATTTGTCAACAGACCTTAACCCATTCGAATCCCCTTCCTATGGCGATAGGATCGTAACGCACATTCCCCATTCTGATAATACAGCTTCACTAAAAGCGCCTTTACAGGTAACGTCAACATGCTGTGACTGCTGGTGCATCTGATTCTCTCTCTCATTACAGCTCCTTTTATAAACGATTGTCATGCGCAGTCACTGACGTTTTGCTGTCCAGCACCATCTGTCGGACATTTTGTGAACTTTGTTTTTTTTTGTTCTAATAAAACCCCATGTCATTCCAACCATGTGTGTCAATTTTTACCTCTCTATCTACATTATTCCGTGGTTTATTAAGTTTTCAAATTTATACTGGCTTTTTGATCACCTGGTGTATATAGTGTTTGAACAGTATGAATTACCTTGAAGAGAATGGTCTATCGACACATGTCAGCATCGTTCCTGTGAAACACAACTCTTTACTTGTACACAGTTTGAGTGCTATCAACGGAGGACCTCAAATTGACTCCATATTCCTAGATTTCCAGAAGGCTTTTGATACTGTACCTCGCAAGCAGCTTGTAATCAGATTGTGTGCTTATGGAATATCATCTCATTTATGTGACTGAATTCAAAATTTCCTGTCGGAGAGGTCACAGTTCGTGTAACTGACACAAAGTAAAACAGAAATACAGAAGTGATTTCTGTTCTTCCCCAAGGTAGTGTTATAAGCCTCCATTGTTCCTTATCTATATATGCGATTTAAGAGACAATCTGAACAGGGTAAGTGTAGAAGGCAGTCATTTGTCATCTACTAAAACCATCAGAAGATTAAAACCAATTGCAAAACGATTTAGTTAAGCTATCTGTATGGTGCAAAAATTGGAAATTGACCCTAAATATTGAAAAGTATGAGGTCATCCACTTCTGGTACATGATAAATCAACCAAATCTAAAGGCCATAAATTCAACTAAATACCTTTGAATTACAATTATGAACAACTTAAAATTGGAAAGAACACAAAGAAAATGTTGTGGGGAAGGTGAACTAAAGACTGGGTTTTATTGGCAGCACACTTAGAAGATGCAACAGATCTACTAAAGAAACAGCCTACACTATGCTTGTATGTCCTCTTTTGAAGTATTGCTGTGCTACATGGAATTATACATAATAGCTCTGCTGGCAAAAATTCAGTATACATAGGTACCTGTGCTGGGCCTCTGTTTATAGCTACCCTGGTTATCACAACTTGTCAACAATATAGCAGTTCTCCAGGAATAAGCTGAGTAAGATATATTTATTTAAAGTGCACCTATGTCAACTAATCTTTTGCTTGTCTGTCTAGATTCTTACAGCAATAGATCTCTTTGGCCACCTTTCACCCATTTATCATTAGCAACGAGGACATAACATTTGGCTCCTCAGAACATAACAGTCGCTGGCTAGTATCACGCATGCACACACAATCGTGTTACAACATAAGAAGTTCAGTAGTTGTTACATTCTTCCTATTTCTTAAATGTTTCTGCACTGTTTCTCTTTAACTATTTTAAAATTTTTGTTTCTATAGTATATAAATGTGGACATCTATAAAAAGAAGATCTAACTGATAGTATATAAAAGCTTATTTTAACATTAATACATCATGCACCCTGATGCCAACTGGATTGAAATGCCATGCCACTCATTCAATACAGGTTCATCCATATCTACAGTTCAATGACTGGAACTTAGAGTCCTCTAATGAAATGCACAATAAGTGTGATCTAACAGATAAGGCGTAGTTCATGTGGTGCCCAGTATTCATCCATTCATGTTAAAAATGTGGAGACATGGTTCAAGCCTAACTCCCTGATTAGATTATCTCAGTACAACATAGTCCAAGAAGGGTGGCACTGCCCCATTCATCCATGAAACTGCAGCAGTTCAATAATTATTGGCTCTACAAATTCAATAACAAAAACTCCAGTGCACATCAACACACACAAAGTTACCTGGTGCGTCATTGACAGTCATATAACTTTACTGCCCACCAAGAGCAGTCAAATCAAATGATGTATGGCAGGACATTTTTGCACAGTACTAGCAAACCTTATGCTCATGCTAAACCTTGGGGCTCCCAGCAACAGATCAAGCTCATTCAACATTCGCTAATTAGGGGTCTGAAACATTGTATAGCTTGAATGAGATTTTCACTCTGCAGGAGAGTGTGTGCTGATATGAAACTTCGTTGCAGATTAAAGCTGTGTGCCAGACTGAGATTCGAACTTGGGACCTGAAGAGCTTCTGTGAAGTATAGAAGGTAGGAGATGAGGTACTGGCAGAATTGAAGCTGTGAGGACGGGTCATGAGTCATGCTTGGGTACCTTAGATGGTAGAGCACTTGCCCTCAAGTTCGAGTCTCGGTCCGGCACACAGTTTTAATCTGCCAGGAAGTTTCATTGTATAGTTTAATTGGCTTTTGCCCATTATGGTACCTTCACCCTAGGGAAGAAGCTCAGTGCTGATATATCCATCTATTCTCCATGTTTTACTCTGATCGTGAGACCTGGAAATCTTGTAAGACACTAAGGGATCAGATCATTATCATATTATGACCACTTGACAATAAACTTGCCTTCTCTTCTCCAGATAGCAGAACCAGATAAATGGAACTGGGATAAAGCTGACTGGGAAAGTTATTTGACACAAGTAAAAGATGAAATGAACAATTTCCTTCCTAAACTGGATTTATGGCAAATGACTAGTTCATGGAAATATTGGAAACCAGCAGTTTCTGCAATGATTCCATGGAAAATTGTTTACCACAGCCTACAGTATTGTGTAATTCAGAATGCTCTCTTGCTATTGTTTTAATGAGATCTGCCTTACAAACGCTGAGCGGCACACCACACTGGAAGTGTATCTACAATACAAGTAAGATGCAATATCAAACAATTCTTGAAAACAATGCAAAGTGATTCATGGCTGTCTTTCTGTGCACAATGACAAGCTGTGCTAACATGACAAGAACTTAAGAGATTCAGAAACATAAGATATGTTCACAAAATGGGAGATGCAGTCACGGGTTGGATAAGAGACTTTTGGACAAAATCGTCCCACCTTCTTTTAATCTACATCTACATCCACCTCTATGTGGCTACTACAAAAATCACACTTAAGAGCCAGGCAGAGGGTTCATCGAGCGACTTTCACAATAATTCTCTGTTATTTCTGTTATTCCACTCTCAAACAGTGCACAGAAAAAAAAGAACACCTATATCTTTCGACGTGAGCTCTGATTTCCCTTATTTTTTTATGATTATCACTTCTCTAAACTTTGGAGGACATTTTAAAATGGGCACAATCCTTCTAAGTTTCCCAGTCCATGGGCCATCAATTAGAATTCTGAGGCTAAATGGTGGCCATTGGATCAAACGTATCTTCAGCAGGGATACAGTCACCTTCAGTCCACTCTCAAACAGTGCACAGAAAAAAAAGAACACCTATATCTTTCGACGTGAGCTCTGATTTCCCTTATTTTTTTATGATTATCACTTCTCTAAACTTTGGAGGACATTTTAAAATGGGCACAATCCTTCTAAGTTTCCCAGTCCATGGACCATCAATTAGAATTCTGAGGCTAAATGGTGGCCATTGGATCAAACGTATCTTCAGCAGGGATACAGTCACCTTCAGTCCACAGCTCGCCTCTTAGTGGTGTATAACAAAGAACACATTCCACTCAAAGGACAATTCGCTATCATGGCAACATACAAAAATGTTGACCAACACCTCACCTTCCTTGTGGTTCACAACATAGATATGAAGACTCTATTCAGCCTTGAAGATGAAGAAGAAGAAGAAGAAGAAGATCAGGCTGTGGTAGCAGTGCTGCCCCTGCCGACACAGTCCCCTTTCAGTACCCTATGTGGTCAGAGAGTTGCCTCTGCTACCAGCACTACCGGGAGGGGATCTTCGGGTTGTACGCTCCTGTTCATGCTGACGGGGAGCTGGTAAAACCAGAGGTGCCATATGACACTTCTGAAGACATTGGCCTGGTTCAGAGCAGTCACTCCACATCTACTGTTGTGAAGAATCGGCACAAGGAGCAGACACTGTGGCTGAGTGACAGTGCACATTGGCTGCACAAGTGCCCCCCCAGCACCACCTGTTACAATGCAATCTACATATGCAATCACCGACTGCTGTCATTCATCATACTGTTTGCCATGATAGCTATAATTGTATCGTACCTGTTTTTCTACCTGGCTACACCATACATTGTATCAATTGTGAACTATTGTCCTGTTTCATCATTAAGTATACTTGTTCTGGTGGTGTTGTCTCTTGTTTCTTTTACTTTAAACACAGGTCTCTTGACCAAACATTTGTTGCAGCCACTCTATCCGATTCTAAAAATAAAGACAATGATTTTTTTGTCATTTAAGAATCTGTTTTGTTATTAAACAGTATTTGTATGTTGTGAATTACATTTTCAATCCTAGATTCCCAGCTTTTGTTCACACTTTCCATGCACCACACTAAGAGTTATCATATCTTCATTAAGTTCTTTAGTTCCTTGATTTCTCAACTTACTTTCTTTCCACATTTTTTCAAGTTTCATTTCTTTAACACATTGACTGTGACAAAGTCGTCAGCAGCCACAGCAGAGTAGTGCACCATATGCTGTGTGCTTGCTGGTGGCCACAGCAGCCTGACTCTATAGCCTGGCCTGGTCTGGGCTCGTGGTGACACATCCATCACTATGTGTGTAGCAGTCAGTGTGCTAAATCAGGGCAGAATTTAATCCTCTTGCAGTTTCTACACTCATCAATCACCATAATTTTCCACCCCATTGTACTTCACATAGTGCCTGACTAACAGGTATACCCTATAGCTAAGGTGCCTGATAGGAGAAGCATAGTGTGGATAAGGAAGAGGCTGGGACTGGTAGAGGGAGGGGGAATACGTTGCAGGAAGAGTTCTCATATGCGCAGTTCAAGAAAGCTGGTGTTGATAGAAAGGATCCAGATGGCAAAGGCTGTGAAGCAGTCATTGAAATGAAACATATTGTGTTGGGCAGCATGTTCAGCAACTGAGTGGTCCGGCTCTCTCTTGGCCATAGTTTGTCAATGGCCATTCATTTGGATAGACATCGTGTTGCCCACATAGAAAGCAACATCGTGGTTGCAGCTTGGTTTGCAGATCACATTACTGCTTTCTTAGGTAGCCCTGCCTTGATGGAGTAGGAGATGTCTGTGACTGGACCGGAGTAGGTGGCAGTGGGAGGACGTATGGGACAGGTACTGCATCTACGTCTATTGCGAGGATATGAGGTGTGGGGTTGGGAGTGTGAATGGAGTAGCGTACATTTGTTGGGTGGCAGAACACCATTGTGGGATGGGTGGGTAGGATATTC
This sequence comes from Schistocerca piceifrons, assembly GCF_021461385.2. Taxonomy (NCBI): domain Eukaryota; kingdom Metazoa; phylum Arthropoda; class Insecta; order Orthoptera; family Acrididae; genus Schistocerca; species Schistocerca piceifrons. Next base: position 483,895,526 of record NC_060145.1, read on the forward strand.
CTCATTTCAGCGCATTGTAAGAGGTAATCGAAACCCTGGTGGAGAATGTGATTCAGTTGTTCCAGTCCTGGGTGGTACTGAGTCATGATGAAAATGCTCCTTCACAGCTGGAATATAGATACATGGGAGGCAATAGGTGACTGGAGAGACAAGGCACTGGAGATTTGTTTGTGTACAAAGTTTTGAGGATAAATTCAGTCTGCGAATGCCTCAGTGTGAGGAGTGTTCATCACTACAGATGTGGTGTCCACAGGTGGCTGGGCTGTATGTAAGGGACTCCTTGGTGTAGAATGGGTAGCAGCAGGAAAAAAATGGAGGTGTAATAAGTGGTTGGTAGGTTTGATATGGACAAAGGTCAGAGGTACTGATATAGCCACCCTTGAGGTCGAAGTCAACATCAAGGAAGCGGGCATGTTGGGTTGAGGAGGACTAAGTAAAGCAAACGGGGATGAAGGTGTGAGGTTCTGGAGGAATATGGACAGTGTGTCCTCACCCTCATTCTTAATCCAGATTATGAAGACATCATGAATGAATTTGAACCTGGTCACAGGTTTGGGATTCTGGGCATTTAGGAAAGATACCTCTAAATGGCACATGAATAGGTTGGCATAGGATGGTGCCATGCAGGAATCCATTGCTGTACCACAGATTTGTTTGTAGGTGATGTCTTCAGAGGTGCAGTAATTGTGGCCAAGGATATAGCTGGTCATCATGACAAGATAGGAAGCTGTAGGTTTGGAGTCAGTCAGGCATTGGGAAAGATAGTATTAAATAGTGGCAAGCCCATGAGCATGAGGCACTGTGCAGTAAAGGAACAGGAACTGTGGAGAGTCATTGGAGGAACTTGTTGGTGTCATTTTTCTTACTCTGTTGTAAGTCCATTTTTGTCGTCTTCAGAAAGTTTAACTTGTATGATAACTAACAAAGAAAAATACAAGATGACAAAAATGATTACAAACAAATTAATGTTTGTAGAATGTATGAGTAAATAAGCCATCATTCCTCTGAAGACAGAACTGTACTGAAGCATACCAGCACAAAAATAGGAAAAGAAACTAGGTAAACATCTTTCCTGGATATCTTTTATAAAGGAAAGATGAATGGATGCAAATAAAGAAGACATACATTTTGAAAATCCAGTGATCAGGGAAATCTGTATTCGATTCATCATCTTGTAATTTACAACATCCAATTTTTCAATGCTTCTGAGTCATTTGTTACAACAATCTGGGATAACTATGATTCTTCTACTTACGGATCATTTGTTAAATGGATCTGGGATGCCTGAATTTTTCCTAATCTTCATGCAGTAAGTTTGCTGTCAACAAAATACTATTTAATAACAAAACAGATTCTTAAATGACAACAAAATTATTGTCTTTATTTTTAGAATCTGATAGAGTGGCTGCAACAAATGCTTGGTCGAGAGACCTGTGTTTAAAGTAAATGAACACACATTTAATACACCATAGAAACATATTGTCAGAGATACCAGTTGCTGTATGTTGTAGGTAAACATTATCTGAAATTTGACAATCCACATATTTTATATTCATTCTATCAAATAACAATAGTTGGCTGATTGTGCCTGTATGGAAATGCTTCAGGACACAATAAAGCTTTTATTGTCACAAACAGTACACCTGTAACTAACAAATTCTCCTAAGCTCCAGTGGATAATTGTTAATTGAAAGTACACATGAAGCTGAGAAGCTTTGGCTGTAAGACACAGTAATTTAGAGATTGTTTGCATGCTTTTACACAACATAAAAGCAAATCTATATCAGTTCAACAGATTTTACTTTTCTGTCATTGCTTGGTTAAAATAAAGTAGTTGGAAGAATGATGTCAACATTCAGTAGGTGAAAGAAAATTGGTCTATTAGTACAGAAGACATGTACTTATGAGGACAGTGAATTGTATAAATCTTTGCCTTAATTGATCATTATAGCTTACCTACTTATTCCACATGAGAAATATATTTGAGGGGATTTATTGCACCTAATTTTACTGAAATTTTAAGACAAGAAGAAGTAAAATCTCTGTAGTAAATTTCACTGCCGGTGTGTTGCTTTCAGTGACAGAATGATTGCAGCATTTATTCGAATATACAGGGAGTCCCAGAAATGTTGTGACAGTCTTCAAGGGGTTGTAGAGGGGTGTTTCGAGGAACAAATCAAGATAGGAATTTGTGTCCAGAAATGTCATCCAATGGTGCTACAGAGTATCAAAGCTACAGGGACCAGTGCCTGCCACTAGGGCACCCCTTGAGCAGCAAACATGACTTTGTACACCAACAGGCTATAGACAGAACGTCTTGCAATGTTCAGTGGTCAGGACTCATTGCAACGATTGCAAGTGGAGAAGATGGAGCTAACTGGTGTATAGAAATGCCTTGTTGTGATGCTCTGTTGCCTTGATAGATGACGGTTTTGGACATGGGCCTCCATCTGCGTTTATTTGTCTCCTGTAACCCTCTAAAATCTCCAATGTTTTTTTTTTTATGTACAGGAGGAAAAAAAAACTGCAGATGGAAATGCATGTCTGAAACCATTATCCACTGAGGCAACAGAGGATCGCATTCACAGGAGACAAGGACTATCTGTGCAGCAGCTAACTCCGTCTTCTCCACTCGTGATCATGGCCATGAGTCATGACCACTGAATAAAAAACAACATTGCGAGATGCTCTGCCTATGGTCTGCCAGTGTACAAAATCATGTTTTCTGCTGAAGGAGTGGCCTTGGCTTCACATGCGGCGGTCACTTGCCCGCAGTATAGTGTTCGCAGTGTGTGGCGGCCATGAACCCTGTGGTTCTTGTACAACTGAAGTCAGGCTTATAATTGTCTCAAACTGATTATGTTTTTGAACCAATAAAACTATTTACAACTCAAGCTGTTGATTATGTGATTCTACAGTGAAGCTCAGCTGCAGATTTCCTTCGTACTAAATCTTATACAGAAGGTGAGTTAAGCAGAGGCTATATAAAATTCAGACTAGCAATTGCAAGAAAAGCACTTGTGAAAGAGAGAAATTTATTGACACTGATTATAAATTAAAGTTTTTGAAAGTCCTTTCTGAAGGTGTGTATCTTTGTGCAAAAGTAAAACAAATGTAATAAACAGTTCAGAAAAGAAGAGAATATAAGTTTCTGGTGTAACAGAAGAATGCTGGAGATTAGATGGGAAGTTGAATAACTAATGAAGTACTGAATCAAAAAGAAATGGCACAACTCGACGAAAAGAAGGGACCAATTGATAGGAAATTTGTATGTAGTTTGTTAAAAAATGATCATTGACATAACTGTACATAATTCTGTGGATCAATACCTTAAGATGTTGAGATGATCATCTCTATATGTGCATTATCATCTTTGGGAATCAGTAGTGTACTTGAATATGGGCTTACAACCTGAAACCTAGGTTGCACAGTAACATTAATAATAAAATTGTGAAACAAGGCAAAAAACTGTTTGTTTATTTAATTTACAATGTTTCATCAAGAACCCACAGTTGATTCAATTAAAATGATTAATTATTGCTACTTGTTTTTGTATCATTGCAATGCAGCCTGTAATAGTTAACTCATTTATTATTCTTTTTGACTCTATATCACTGACAATCTCCTTAGTGAGAGGTTGTATAGAATACACTGCAAGTTCTGTTGTTGGGGTGAAGGAACTTGCCTTGCTGTGTCACTGTATCAAAATTGGTTTATTATGGTGCATTTCTCTCTCAAATAAGCTACTGATTTTGTCACAGGGACTCCAGTCTTCCAACTTACAATTTGTATGACATCATTAACTACACTGTTTTTGGCTTCTCAGTACTATTGTCTCCATGTGTCTCATTGTCACTGAGCTGAGTACTGGTGATCTTAAAAAATGAAAATTCTATGACTAGCAATGCTGTGTTTCTCACTGTGTGGTTCACCAGTTTAGTTCCCAGAATTTCACATACCAGAAATCAGTTGAAATTTTTTGACATTGACATTTAGTGAGAAATTAAATGCCCTTTATAAAATAGTTTGAAAACCTATGAATTCTATGAAATTAACTTCCAGCATTTAAACGTTCTTAGTAGATTTCTATTTCTTGGTGGATTTTTAGCTTATTTCTCCTTGAAAAATTATTGTGAACCCTCATACTGAACCTTCCTACACTATATTTGTCCTGGTATTTTTGATTATCATCATTATTCCAGCCATTGCTAGTATCTTTGAACAACATTTCATACATACATCACTTATAAAAGTAATAATTGTGAGTATGGTATTTCATTGCTAACATTTGTTGCGTTCACTTCATAGTATCCTACTCCGCAGCTCCTGGTCTAGTGGCTAGCATCGCTGGCTCTTGATCGTGGAGTCCCAGATTCGATTCCCAGCTGAGTTGGACATTTTCTCTGCTCCGGGGACTGGCTATTTGTGTTGTCCTCATCATTTAATCATCATCATCATTCATGACAGTGGCTAGATTGGATTGTGAAAAAAAATTGGACTGTGTAAAAATATATGGTCATAGATTATGTAAAACAATCAAATCCCGAGGTTCATTGGAGATTATATGTTTCTGTAAAATATTATTCTGAAATATGCATAGGTTTTGAACAGCCTTGTTTAGATTACCACTTCCAGGTCTAACTCTTCTTCTATCTTCGATCATGCATCTCGTGCAAGATTTAGGTGAAGAAGCTGTCTGTTCTTACAAAACTGTATCCATGTACTATATATGTCTAATTATTTGAATTTTTGCTTATATTATGTTATTCTATTTGGTTTATCTAAAGGAGACAAAATCAATTACATATCTTCTCTTTATTCACTGTGAATCCCCACTTTAAACAGTCACTGCAGTTTCTTTGTGAAACTTGATTTCAAGATTTGGACATTGTTTGAGGCATCATTTGTAGCTAATTACACGTATGGCCTAAATTTTAGAAGTGACATGTCTCCAGTAAAGTAAATCTTGACGCTAAACGTTTGCACTGTGTGATCAGCTATTAAAGTGCATTTATCTTGGGAAAATGACAGTCAGTAACCATTCATTATCTCTTCACAAATATTTGTTTCTGTTGTTATTAAGCTCAGTTCTGGGTGCTTTGCTCTTAGAAATTTCTCTCATTGTATTGATATAATAGAAGGAAACATTCCACGTGGGAAAAATTATATATAAAATCAAAGATGAGGTGACTTACCGAACGAAAGCGCTGGCAGGTCGATAGACACACAAACAAACACAAACATACACACAAAATTCAAGCTTTCGCAACAAACTGTTGCCTCATCAGGAAAGAGGGAAGGAGAGGGGAAGACGAAAGGAAGTGGGTTTTAAGGGAGAGGGTAAGGAGTCATTCCAATCCCGGGAGCGGAAAGACTTACCTTAGGGGGAAAAAAGGACAGGTATACACTCGCACACACGCACATATCCATCCACACATACAGACACAAGCAGACCTGCAGATGAAATTGCTTGCATGCTTTCATCCAGTACCAATCTATGGCATAAACTTTGAGGGGCAAGGCAAATAAGGCTTGAAAAGTATTTGTCACACAGAAGCATCTGGTGAGAATATTATGTAAAACCAAGAACAGAATATGAAATAGAAGCTTGTCCAGGGACCTTGAGATTCTTACACTGGCATGCCTATATATTTCTTACATAATGATATTTGTGGTTAATAATAAGAATGAAATAAAATTAATTATGAAATTCACAGCCACAATACTCGCTAGTAAAGAAAACTTTTATATATAGACTGTGCAACCCTTTGCAGGGCTCACAATGGAGTGTTTTGATGTGCTGCAAAATTGTTGGTAGACATCAGAAGGGGACTGGAAATCCCAAGATATCCAAAAACAAAGTGCAGGAGTACCTCATTAGTGATTCTTTCTATAATTTTTCTATAATTTTTCAGAATTTTGGGACTAGTAGATATAAAATCCACTGTAACCCTGATATCCATTCTATGTGCAGTCTGTCTTTTCCAGCACCAGTATGTAGATAGATGATAAAGTGTTTCTCAAGTTACTCAAATGCTTAGCAAAATGAAGTAGATTAAAATGGCAATAATTAACAATGTAAGTATGTTAGCCATAATGTTTTGTTAGTACATTTTGCAGAAGTGCTTCTTGTGGCTGATTTCACCTGTTAGTTTATAACTTGAGTCATTCAACATCCCTGAGGTCTCTCCGTCACAATTAATTAATGAATGTCTTTTTTGAATAGTAACAAATTTTGTTCCAGGAATTTTCTCATTCAATAGGCAAATGTAAATTTATATTGGGATCAGATTCACAGAAGTTTTTTTTTATATGATTACCAGTTTCAGTATGACACAGCCCATTTTCAAATAAAATTCAGCAAAACTGTACCAATATATCAAAAGTGTCAAGCTGAAAATGGCAGTCAAATAAAAAATCCACAGTGATACTGATGGAGGTTATGTGAATCAAATTACCTGTGATCATCATCCCCAAGGCTTTTTGTGGAACTGCAGATTCATTCATACATTATATTTGGTTAACCATCTAATAGGAAAGCTTTCAGGAACACTAATGCTACAGAAAACAAGAATAAAATTCAAATTACAGTATGATTATTTGCCTACAGTGTCTTCTTGGTATATCTTGTCCTGTTCTTGCAAAATCTCCCATAATATTTCTATTGTTATTGTTACTTTTCTTTCATATAATGTTTCATCATTTCTAGGTTAGTCTGACTGACTGGTAATATTTATAGTCAACATGTAAATAGCACAATAATCATTAATTTTCACATGAGGATGTTATTACGTATAAGCATTGTTATCTGTAAACAAGGTACCAATGACCTGTGCTCTCAGGCCTTTTTCTAAGAGGATGCTTCACCAACGTAGCACACTTCCAATGAGCTGTTCAGTGTATCGAGATCTAAGGCCTATGACTTTACTTCGCTTTTTGTATTGTAGAGGTTTTCTTTTCATTATTTCTCCAGTAACATTTACACTATCCTGTATTCATCGTGCTGAGTCTCTGAAATATGTTTTGATTTTGAAGTGTTACTTAATATGTAATATTTTACTTCCTTTCATTGATGTTAAGGACAGTGTCAAGACACTCCATATATTTTGTTGAATTTTGCTGGAAAGATGTTGACTTATACCAGTCACAATAAGCAGCCATAAATTTCTACTTATTTCCTTTAAATAAAAAAAAGGTAGAACTCTGTCATTCATCTGTTTAGGAAATGTTCTACCTCAAAATGTCTTGTCATAATTTTGGAAATGCCTGCACACAATGGTTTCTTCTTTCGAGTAAAGATGGAGGAGTCATAGGGTGCCGTGTCAGGATAATTCAGAGCATCTACTAATGTGTCCTGTGTACAGTGAGTCATGGTATTGACCATCGAAAAGTACTGCTGTGGACATCTTCCTGTCTTACAATTTTTTATAGTATGCTCCTGTAATGGTTTGCCCCCTTACAAGCATAATGTGGTAGTGTCACATTGCAGCAGCCCCAAAAAAACACTCCACTCTACCTCTTCTGACAGCAGTTACATCTTCGCCTTTAATGATGGTGGTGAATTTTCATGTTTCCACTGCTTGCTTTGCATCTTTTTCTCATGGTCATAACTATATATCTGTCACTTGTCTGTGATAACTGGACAGATATTGTTAAGACAGTTTGATAGCTGGCGGTAGAGACATGTTCATAGTCGTTTATAGTATATATAATGAGGTCAGTACAGATTTCAAATGTAAAATATTTTGGGTCAAGATAAGTGTTAAAGCTGGACCAAACATGCTCATCAGATGCTTTTACAGACCCTGCCTCAGGAATAGTAGTTGTGGAACATTTGAGGGGAGTGTTGGAGAATGTTTTGTGTCCATTTCCTGGTTGCGTTATAATATTAAGTGGCCATTTCAACTTAGCAGTTATAGACTGGGAGATTCAAGTGTCTGATGAAGGTAATAAGGAAAGGGATTCTTGTGAAATTCTTCTAAATGCCTTATCTGAAATTTATCTTCAGCAACCAAGCAGAGAACCAACCCTTGGAAATAACATATTAAATCTGGTCAACAAAAGGCTTGAACTTTTTGAACCAGTTAGCACAGAACACAGGATCAATGATTATGAGGCAATTACAGCTTCACTAAATACTACTGTAATTAGGAATATAGAGAAAGGTAGGAAGTTATTTCTGCATGGCAATAGTGAAAGAAACAGATTTCAGATTATCTTGAGTGGTCTGTATGAAAATTTCATTTACAGCGCTGAGAATGTTGAGCATCAATGGAAAAAACTCAAGATTGTTGAACAATACATTTTAGATAGGAATGCACTGAGAAACAATGTGAGGGATGGAAAAGACCCTCCATGATTTAACAGCTCTGTTAGAAACCTACTACAAAAGTAAAGAGAGATTCATGAAAGTTTAAACAAAGTTAAAAGCCTCATAGACAAACAAAAACTGAATGAAGCCAAAGCTACTGTAAGAAGAGTCATTGATGAAGCATTCAGTGCATTCTATTTATCAACTTGACAGAAAGTGCTAAGAAGTTTTGGTCTTACGTTAAATCAGTAAACAAATTGAAGCTGTCTGTCCAGACTCTCTGTGGCTGTAACAAAATTGAGATAGAGATGACACAGAGAAGACCAACATACTAAATCTCTTTCTACATTACTGATTCACTGAGGAATATCATACTGCAGTTCCTCCCTTAAATCACCACATGAATGTCAGAATGACAGATACTGAGATAGGTGATCATAGGAAAAAAAGGCAACTGAAATTGCTCAGTAAAGGACCACTAGATGTGGTAGGATAACAATATGATTTTATTTAGAGCAAGGAAAAGAACTTGCTGCTCTTGTAGCAGCAGTGAACTGTCACTGGAGGAGTGAAGCATTCCTAGTGAGTGGAAGAAATTGCAGGTCATTCCAGTTTTGTAGATTGGTCATAAAACAGACACACAAGTACCTCTGACATCAATCTGTTGTATAATTTTGGTATGTGTTTTGTGCATGCATATCGTGACATTTCTGGGGTCAAAAAATCTGCTGTATAGGAATCAGTGGGGATTCTGAGAACAATGGTCATGTGAAATCCAGCTCACTCTCTTTGTCAATGAGGCACAAAAAGTAATATATACTGGTGCCCAGGTTGATGTATCCTTCCTTGGCTTCTGGAAAGTGTTCGATACTGTTCCACACCACTGCCTAATGAAATAAATACGAGCATACAGAATATCAAATCAGCTGTGTGATTTGATTAAATTTGTTTCTAGCAAACAGAACACAGCTCCCTTTCTCAATGCAGAGAAATCTTCAGATGTAAGAGAAACTCCTTGCATAGCCCAGGGGAGTGTTATAGGACTATACTTTTCACAATATATACAAATCACTTAGTGGATAATGTTGGAAGCTCCACAAGTCTTTTTGTGCACTGTGCTGTTGGATGCAACACTAGAAAATTGTTGAGAAATGCAGGAAGACGTGGAGAGGATTGACACTTGGTGCAGGGATTGATAATTGATCCTCAATATAAAGAAATGTACTGTGTTGCACATAAATAGGCAGAAAGACCCATTGTTGTATGTTTGTACAATTGGACAACAATCACTGGAAGCAGCCCCATCCATAAAATATCTAGAAGTATGCATGTGGAGCAATTTAAGTGGGAACAAACACACATAACTAATTGCAGGTAAGGCAGATGCCAGACTTACATTAATTGGAAGAATCCTCAGGAAAAGTAGTCCTCCACACAGGAGGTCGCATACAAAACCATATTGGTCATCAGTCTGGGATCTTTATCGAACAAGATTGGAAGCAGAAATCCAAAGAAAAGCAGCATGTTTTGTTACAGATTCATTTAGTAGGTGTGAAAGTGTCTCAGAGACGCACAGCCAACTTCAGTGCCAGTCACTGCAAGAGGTGTTTTTCATCACAATGTGATTTATTGTTAAAAGTCTGAGAGCACACATTCCTCGGCGAGTCAACCAAACTATTTCTTCTCATTGGTATATCTTGCAAAAAGACCACAAAGGTAAAATTAGAGAGGTTCAAGCTCACATGGAGGCTTAGTAACAGTTTTTCTTCCTGTGAACCTTTGGTGACTGGAACAGGAAAGGTGAGAAGTGGTAGTGGGACATCAGGTACTTTTCACCACACACTGTAAAGTGGCCTGTGGAATGTATATGTAGATGTAAACGGAGATATAAAAAGAAGTCACCTGGATTGGTCTGATACAGGTGTGACATTTGTGCTACCGGCTCAGTTCAGTGGGTGTGAGTAGTCTCGGTACCCAGCAGATGGCAACCTTTGTCACATTTAAAATATTGTACGAGGTGTTGAAAACTGATGACAAATTTGTACTCCTTAACTGTCACCTCCACTGCAATACTCTGGTCTTTGAAAACTGAGGCATCGACTTCTCTCGCAATTCCTGGTTTTTCATAGAAAGTCAGTCTTCCACGTCATTCTTTGTCATTCATACTTGTTTCAGCATACTGAGAGTTTCTGTACCACCAAACCATGACTTTGAGCAAGTCAGCATACTCCCATCCAAATTACCACTCGATATTTCACCATTTAGTTCTGCCTGCTCTAGAGGCACACTGCAGTACTGTGACTTGGGAACTTTGTGTGTACCGGGGCTGCAAACCTATACCTGCAAACAAAGAAAGAATTAATTTTGTAACTTTATTTTTTGAAGTGTCTATTAAAACTTTGTGACTGTCTTTCATATTCATTCCACGTTTGTGTGTCTCATTTTGCTAGAAATTGTAAATAGCTGTGTTAGTTTGCAAAAACAGTTTCCCATAAGAAAAGCATTTGAAAGCAGTGAGCTTGCTTGAATTGCAGCCTGATTACACGATTAATAAAAATTTGTGTAAATATTTTGTTTAGAATCATTTGGGTGCAATCCATACTGCATGTGACATGATGGAATGAAGAATAACATGTCTGTTGCATGCATGCATGACTATTCCGATCTCCTGAGGAATTCACCCCACTTAGTGTCCCCACAATCAATCAACCAAAACTGGTACCACTCAAAAAATGCATTGCTCTTCACAGTGGAGATAGAAAAGCATTCCCACTGATGTTTGTAATTTAATCCTCAGTTACATAAATGGACCTAAGATCTAGACTAGTGCATAATTTCTCTTACAAGGTAATTCTCCAGAGAAATGAATATGTAGGTAACAATTTATAGCCTTGTATTTCACTTAATGTTATTGGTGATGGGGTAGTCAGTACTCAAGAAGCTCTTTACTAACTTTAACATTAAATTGTCATGGCTAATAGAAGAATTTTTGCCTTCTTCAATTTGATATTTTATTTCCAACACTGCTGGAATGTACCTGATCATGTTTGATTGTCTGCATGTTTTGTCCATAGCAAAGCCACTGGTGATGTCAAAACTGAAGTAGACTTCTAATATTTCATAAATCTCGTACATGCTTTGTGGTTGTGACTCCTTTACGTGATGTAAATAACAGGTATGTAATTTAAATGTGTGAGTTTCATTCTCAAAGTTCCATTATTATAACAGTTTTGCAGCATAAGATACAATTGTACCCAGAGAGCAACATCTGAAAAATATGTTATATCCTTTCTTAGTTTGAAGGTGCCTGTTATGGCAGTATTAATTCCTACAGTTTTCATCCTCAGTTAATAATAGACAGTAGCTTCCTTACTTTTTTGGGGGCATGTAATGTGCTGTGTTTCCTGACGTCCAGAAGGCATTCAATACAGTTCAAAACTGTCATTTAAATAATGAAAAATAAGCTTATTGAATACCAGACCAGATTTGCGACTGCTTCAGGACTGTATAGAAGCTGGAATTCAGTACATTATTCTCAATGAGACAAAATCATCAGATGTAGAAGTAATTTTGGGTGTATCTCAATGGAATGTTACAGAGCCATTACAGTTTACAATTTATGTATAAATGATCTAGTGGATAACACTGAAAGATCAATGAGGCTCTTTGCGAGTGATGCTGTTGCCTATAGGAAGGCTCCAATGCCAGAAGACTGTGGCAAATTTAAGGAAGATTGTGAAGTGTTCTCTATCTGCTGATCCTGAATTTAAATAAATGTCATATGTTGCATATAAATAAAAGCACTCTGTCTTCAGGCCATGAGAGGCCTACCGGGACCATCCAACCACCGTGTCGTCTTCGGTGGAGGATGCGGATAGGAGGGGCATGGGGTCAGCACACTGCTCTCCTGGTTGTAGGTATTCTTGACTGAAGCTGCTACTATTCGGTCGAGTAGCTCTTCAATTGGCATCACGAGGCTGAGTGCACCCCGAAAAATTGCAACAGCGCATGGCGGCCCGGATGGTCACCCATCCAAGTGCCAACCATGCCCGACTGCACTTAACTTCGGTGATCTCACGGGAACCAGTGTATCCACTGTGGCAAGGCCATTGCCATATGTTGCATATAAACAATTAAATGGTTCTATTACTGTTTAATTATATTATTGTCAATAATTTGGTGGAAAAAGCAACATAAGTAAAAGTGACCTAAAGAGGTATGGCAACATAAAACTAACTACAGGAAAAGTAGATGCCTGACATGAAAGGAGTGGCTTTCAAAACACTTTTTCAGCTGATTATTGTTTATTGATCAGCCTTGGGCACTTACTGGGATGGAACAATAGATGAGATGCAGAAGATTCAACAAAGCGTTATGAATTTTGCTGCAACTTCATTGAATAAGTGTGATAGCATTACAGAGGCCAACTTCAACTAGCAGACTCAGCTAGAGGGGCATTGTCTGTCACAGAGAGATTTAATGTAAAAAGAAAAAGAAAAAAACTCAAGGTCATACAGAGAATAGAACAGAGGAGGAGAGAAAAGACGGTGCTAGCATGAGTACACTCGACGCCACACTGTGTGGTTGCTTGCTGAGTGCAATGCAGACATCAGTTTCACTCAGCTTCTTCTGTTGAAATTGTGATGCATTGTTAAGCAAATAAATGATACATCACCAAGTTTTAAAATACCATTCATTCATTGTGCTCCGTACACCTTAAGCTCTCACAAGTTTTAGGCCTTGAGAAGACATATGTGTCACAGAAAGATATCCATTGTTGGGAAAAAGTACTGCTAATTCGTTTTTAGTTTCACTAGTGTGATATTCTACTTAGGCACAGAGAGGAAATGGAACAACAAGGAAGAAAGAGATTACAACAAAATCCAACTTTTAGCTGCTTACAGGCATTGATAAATATCAACAGGGACAGTTGATATAAATCTTCATACAAACAAGGAAGAAAAGTGAGAGAAGATGGAAATGTGGACACTGCCTTTTTACAACCTTTGTTCTTTTTGCTTGAACTCTTCCTGCTGAATAGTTATTCAGTTGGTGATAGGGAAGAGTCTCAGCTATTGGTGGTTGTGCTTGCCAACACTTGTCACTGCATTGTTCTTTGAGTCAACTGATTGCATTACAGTACACAATTTTAAAACCTCCATTGTAAACTTGCAAATCTCAGACAAACAATTAAAAAACAGAACAACAAATGTTATATATAAAAAAATTACTACATTGAGAGAAATTTTACAGTAACAACTTTAAATATAAATATTTACTGACACACTTAAATCCTTATTTGGTAAGGCAATGGAACTTGTCAGTGTTGAAAATTTGAGTATGAGCAATTACTTAACATAGTAGATGTGAGTAAGAAATTTTTCTGCACAATTCATATTCCTTGTAAATAATACCACCATTATTATGTAACGCAACATGTTTTTTCTTTATCACTTGATTAAAAATATTAAATTAATATTTTTCCAGGAATCACACTTTTTATAATAAACTTGTGGTATTGCAATACAGAAAAGTTTAACCAAAAATGGTGAAATAGGTCTTTGGAAAATACTCATATGAGAAGTTTCTGTTAGTTTTGAAAAACCAGATTTGTAGATGTCACACAGTCAGAAACAATGAACCCGGCAGGGATGTCCTCACAGTCCTGTCATCTTGGCATCATGCTGGATTTCCAACCACGCATACGGAGGAACACCGAGCACGAGGGTAGCTGCCAGAATGTAGAGCTTCACTTGGACACACAACAGAGGGTGCAGCACAAAAGCAAGTGCGAGGCCGAGGCAGCGGAACATGTCCCAGCGGGCCAGCCACTCTGGCCAGGCGTCTCCCTGTGATGTCAGCCCCGATGCTGGAGAGAAAGAACAGTTCACAAATTAAAAATAATAAAAGCACCACTACATCAACTGAAAAATAGTTGTACAATGTCTGTGTGGATCAGATGGTTTTAGTGCTCCCAATCAAAGTGAGAAGAGGTGCCTAAAATAGTGCAGACAGAATATTTATATGATGTATGTAGTAGTATGATAAAAAGTCATGTTTTGGTATCAGGGCAACCTACTCTGTTCGATGAAACTGCGGATTGTACACAGTACCACAGCTTGGCCCCAGCATGAAGGACACTTGCCTTATTGCTGAATCCCCAGGCATGTATTAAGAGGAACACTGAAGATAAGTAAAGCAGCTATAATGTGCTGCTCTACCTGAGCAAAGCAGCTATCAGAAATTATTTCCATATTACAGTAACTCTGACTAGTATTTATGGTTATACTGTCTGAGCTGTTGGCACAGGAAGCAGAAGCCGCTGCATGACTGACTCAGTGCCCCCAGATTTCTATTTCTAGGGAGAATGTCTACATCTACATCTACATCTACATCTACTTCTAATTCTATATATAGGGTGTATCAAAAAGAATCATCCAGTTTGGCATGGCTATATTTCTGAAACTAATAAACATATACTATGAATTTTGTTTTTTGATGAACAGGAAACTTAAAAAGTTTTTTCATGCCTTTTCATAGGTGTTCAATGTGCCCCCCTTGAGATGCACAGCATATCTCAATGTGATATTCAAATTATTCCCACACTGCAGTGAGCATGTCTTGAGTTACAGCTTCCACAGCTGCTGTTATGCGATGTCTCAGTACATTCATTGTTGTTGGTAACAGAGGCACATAAACAGAGTCTTTTATAAACCCCCATAAGAATTAATCACATACATTTGGGTCTGGTGACCCTGGAGGCCAGTTATGTAAGGCTGTATCATTTGGTCCAGTGCGACCGATCCATCGTACAGTAATCTATGATTTAAAAATTCCCACTCTTCCAGATGCCAGTGTGGTGGTGCTCCATTCTGTCGGTAAATGAAGTCATTTGAATCAGTCTCCAACTGTGGGAAAAGAAAGTTCTCAGGCATACAAGGATATGTACTTCCTGTAACAGTGTTCTTGGCAAACAAAAATGGACCATACATCTTTCCCTGTGAAACTGCACAAAACACATTAAATTTTGGAGATTTCCTCTCATGTTGTACACCTTCATGTGGTTGTTCTGTACCCCTATTCTCATATTATCATGGTTCACCTCTCCAATTAAATTGAATGTTGCCTCATCACTAAACACCAAGTGTGGAAGAAAACTGTCATCCTCCATCTTGCCAAGAATGAAATTACAGAACTCCACACATTGTTGTTTGTCACCTTCACGAAGAACTTGCAGTAGCTGAATTTTGTATGGTTTCATGTGTAAACTTCAACACATCACACACCAGATGGACATCGGGGGCATGTGGAGCAGTCAAGCTGCATGGCAAACAGATTTCTGTGGATTCCTTGTGAAACTATGGCAGATGCATTCGATGTCTGTGTCAGGCACTCTGGGACAGCTTGGCAATTTGCCTTTGCACAAACAACCTGTTTCTTAGAATTGTTCATGGCACTGTCTAATGCTCTGTGCTGTAGGAGGATCCACACTGTACCTAGTATGAAAGTCACGCTCATCAGTTGGTTCTGACCCGCACTGCACAAAATGTATATCATAAAATGCTTTCTGTTGTCCCAACATCATTTTTACTAGAACTGAAGTGTATGCACACTGCTGCTACCCAGTGGGAACCATGTAAAACTCAAGAGTGTGCTCTTTCCAACAGTATGTTGTTCATGCGCACATCTCAAATAACATATTAGTTGCGATAGTTTTAAATTGGATGATTCTTTTTGATACAACCTGTATGTACTCTGCGAACCACTGTGAAGTGGATGGCAGATGGTAATGTCCCATTGTATCAGTAATGTCCTCACAACCCCTATGTGAATGATAAAAGGAGGGGGTTTCATGTATATTCCTAGACTCATCATTTGAAGACAGTTCTTGAAACTTTCTTGAGACAGTGTGCGTTTGTCTTCAAGAGTCTGCCAGTTCAATTTCTTCAGCATTTCTGTGACATTCTCCACGTCAAACTAACCTGTGACCATTCGTGCTGCTCATGTTTGTTTAAGTTCAGTATCCCCTCTTCTTCCTAGTTGGTACAGGTCCGAAATACTACAGAAATATACCATGATGGATTGTATGAGAAATTTGTAAAAAATCTCCTTTGAAGACCAATTGCATTTCCTCAGTATTCTACTAGTAAACTGAAGTCTACCACCTGCTTTACCCATGACTGAGCCAATGTGATCATTCCATTGCCTATCTCTACAAAGTTTTACACCCAAGTATTTGTACGAGTTGGTTGGCTGATTCCAACTGTGATTCACTGACATTATAGTCATAGGATACCACATTATTTCATTTTGCGAAGTGCACAATCTTTGGATCACTTTGAAAGTTTATTAAGATCTGCCTGAATATTTATGCAGCTTCTTTCAGACAGCACTTCACTATAGATAACTGTGTCACCTGCAAAAAGTCTGAGGTAACTATTAATATGTTCCAGAGGGTCATTAATGTACAACATGAGCAGTGATGGTTCCAACACACTTCCCTGGGCACATCTGAAGTTTCTTATGCATCGGAGAATGACTCTCCATTTGAGATAACATTCCTATCCTCCCTGTCAAAAGATCCTTAATCTAGTTATAAATTTTGTGTGATACCCCTTCGATCAGAATTTTGACAATAAGTATGGATGTGGTACTGAGTTGAACACTTTTTGGAAGTCAAGAAATACTCCATATACCTGATTGCATTGATCCAAAGCTCTCAGTATGTCATGAGAGAAAAGAGCGAGTTGGATTTCACTTGATGGATGTTCTTGGAATCCTTGCTGATCAGCATGGGGACTATTCTGTTCAAGATACCTCATTATGTTTGAGCTCAGAATGTGTTCTAAATCCAATGAAACAAATTGATACAAAACAAATCTCTGTCAAGGACACTGGGTGGCATTTTTGTCGATCACTTCTGCTACCCTTCTTGAAAACAAGTGTGATTTGTGCCTTCTCCGAATGATTGGACATTGTTTTTTGTTTGAGTGTTCTATGGTGGATTATAGTTAGGAGAAGAGCTAACTCAGGCACAAATTCAGTATAGAATCTGATAGGGATTCCATAGGGCACTGGTGCATTTTTCAATTTTTACAGTTTCAGCTGTATCTTGACACCACTGACACTGACACATATTCTGCTGATCTTTTCAGTGGTATAGGATTACATTGAGGCAATTCTCCTGGTTTTTCCTTTGTAAAGGGACATTTGAAAATGGAGTTGAGCATTTCAGCTTTCAGTTTTATACCTTCGGTTACAGTTCGTGTCTCGTTCACTAGTCATTGGACACTAACTATGGTGCCATTAACAGCCTTCCAAAGCGACCAGAATGTTTTTGGTTTTTGTGAAAGAGCATTTGATGATACTCTGTTACAATAGTCATGGAAGGATTCATGCACTGCTCTCTTGACAGCCAAATGCATATCATTCAGCACCTCTCTGTCTACGGCCTTATGCTTTGTTTTACATGTATTATGCAGTAGTCTCTGTTTCTTTAAAAGTTTCTTGCAGTGACAGGGTACCACAGAGGGTCCCTCCCATTATGAACTGTTCTATTTGATATATATCTGTCCAATGCATGGTCAAACATTCTTTAAACTTTAGGCATAGTTCTCTAGATGCTCATGTCCTGTGCTGAAAATTTCAAGTTTCTGAATGAAATATGACACTAAAAATTTTTATCTGTTTTACTGAACACATACAATGGATAGTTTAATACACTAAACAGGTCCAGAAGGATGTAGGTTGCATTAGGTACTGGGAGATAAGAACCTTGCACAGGGTAGAGTAGCATGGAGAGCTGCATCAAACCAGTCTGTGGATTGAAGACCACAACAACAACAACAACAACAACAATATATCCTTCTATTTGTTTTATTTATCCTTTGTACTTTGGTAATCATTGTTGCCACAACTGTGTTTTGGTCACTGATACCAGTTTCAATGAGGACATCCTCAAATAGGTCGGGTCTATTTGTTGCCATTAGATCCAATATAATTCCATCTTGAAAGGGGGTTCCAAAATATCTGTTCCACTGTGATTACAGTATGATTAGAGAACTTATGTATAGACAAACTGGGGTTTTTTCTTTGGTTACATCACGAGGCGAGTCTGGAGGGTGACAGAAGGATCCAATTACCATTTTATGCTGACCACTGATACTGAGTCTTACTCAATCAGTTTCAATTTCTATCTTGGTGGACTTGAGTTTCTTGTCTACTGCAACAAATATACCACCTCAATTTTCCATTAGCCTATCCTTTTGATTTACACTTAAATTTTCCTCAAAAATCTCATTGCTACCAATTTCAGGCTTCACCCAGTTTTCTTTACTTAGTATATGTGAGCTTCACTGAGTTTCAGAAGTGCTTCAAATTGTGGCAATTTGTGGTGAATTCTTTGGCAGTTAACTATCATCATTTTAATACTCTTACCTGTTGGGGGATTCTTTTGGACCTTCTCTTTGTACTTCTGTGTCTCTTACAGTTGTTGTAATCTGGATTGGATGGGGAGTTACCTAATGTAAAAAATGCTTTGTGTGCACCCCACACATAGTCAGCTTCCTGGGTAGCAGCCTCTGATTTGTAGTGCACACCCTACAGTTCTCAATTCTATGGCACAAGTCCAGGAAGTTGCAGCCCAGCTTGTCACAGACCCCTTGAAGCCTCTGTTTCAGTCCTTCCACTTGACTCAGAACTTTTGGTCCATGACTAGTTCTGGGGAAAATGCTGCAAACTGAGAGCTTCATTGAAACTCCACATGCAAGGCTTCTCAACCATCTCTGCCAGTTGTTAGAACAATTCAAGCAATTACCTTGGAGCCCAGACAACAGGCATCATTTGTTCCAACGTGCACCACGATATGCAGCTGGTTGCATCCTGTTCCCTCAATGGCTGCCAGAATAGCTTTTCGCACTTGTTGAATAATGCCTCCAAGCATACAAATTGAATGCACCTGGTGTTCCTTTGAGTCCCCTGCTGCCATTTCTCTAAGGGGTCCACTTTCTAGATGCAGCAGCAGCTAGAATGACAACAACAACAACAACAATCTAAGGGGTACCATTATCTGTCATATGTTTGAATTGCTGATGATTAATAGACCCCTGTCCGCAGCTCGTGGTCTCACGGTAGCGTTCTCGCATCCCGAGCACGGGGTTCTGGATTAAATCCCTGATGGGGCCAGGGATTTTCACCTGCCCCGAGATGACTGCATGTTTTTGTGTTATCTTCATCATCATCATCATCATCATCATCATCATCATCATCATCATCATCATCATTAGCATTAGCATTATTCATCCCCATTATGGTTGGAGGAAGGCAATGACAAACCACCTCCATTAGGACCTTGCCTAGTCCAGCGGTGCGGGTCTCTCGCATTGTTCCCCTATGCTCTATCAAGAAGCGTGGGACTTCCTTTCCATTCCGATAGACCCCTACCATTTTTCATTGCCTCCAGTTGACACAGAACAAAGTAGGTTTCCACAAAATAGTTGAACTGAGTCTCACTGGCTCAATTTCAGTTTCATTGAAAGACAGCATCTCGAACTTGTCGGTCAAGGGGATCAGTATAACTCCATGTGTCCTCCTGGGCCCTGTCTACCCCTTACATGACACCTAGATCTACCACTGACCCACCACTTGCAGTCAAGTAGACAAATGATGACAGCTCCTGTACTTCCTACAGAAGAGATAGGATCCACAGGAGTATCTTTGGTACCACAGATACATGACTCTTAGCAGCTCTTCCAACACATTGCTTAGCAACAGCTGCCAATGGTAGTTCAGTAGTCAGGACAATTTTCAGCTGCTTATGATCATTGACTAATTCATTCTGTGTCTGGGGACATTATTCAGAGTGGAACTGCATTGTGGCTGGTGCAGTGTTTCAGAGGCCAGTGAAGAAGTAACTTTAAACAAAGCCTGCTGTTTATCTTTCAATCTATTGAGCTGAAAAAATTACTGATTACCTGTAAGAACTGAAGGACATGGAAAATGAGATTTCTATGAAGGCAACAGAAAAACCTGTTGTAAGAATTACTAGTTTCCTAAAACTTTCTGAGGTTACAAACAACCCTGCTGCAAGAACATCTGCAACTGAGCATTACAGCAGATGTTGAAAATTTTGCTTCAGTTGTAAGGTTCTTTTTATTTTCTAATGCTTTATGACAACCAGTTTTGGGCTCTTATATGCTTATCGTCAGGTGTGTGAACTTCATGCTGTGACCCTGAGCACCAGGATGGCACTTGGGATCACAGCACAGAGTTATCACACCTGATGTTGGGCATGTAAGAGCCCAAAACCAGTCGTAGTTAAGCATTGGAAAATGAAAGGAACCTCACAACTGAAGCGGTATTTTCAACCTCTGTTGTTTCTGAGGTTAATTGTAGTCACTAAGCATCTCAAAAATAAAGTTTATTTATGATAAATGTAGATTTTCCTCTTGGAAGGGACTGTTAAATTTAACACAATATGTTCATTACAATATCTGCTGAGCTAACTAAATCACAAAT
The DNA here is from genome assembly GCF_021461385.2 of Schistocerca piceifrons. Lineage (NCBI taxonomy): Eukaryota > Metazoa > Arthropoda > Insecta > Orthoptera > Acrididae > Schistocerca > Schistocerca piceifrons. The sequence goes on from NC_060145.1 coordinate 483,916,353, forward strand.
GCTGATTTAATACTATGAATTAGGTTAAGCACAACACAATGGTAATGTCTGAAAATTCTCAAAAATGTATGTTTATTTGTGTTGATATTGACTGGTGTTCAGGGTGATCTATTCTTTGGCTGTCTATTCTTTGTTTGTTACAAATTTTGATTTGCTATGAAATAAGTTATCCACAACACTCATAACTTACGAATATTTTCAAAAATATAGTTTTGTAAACGTTCAAAAATTCTCAGAAATAACCTAACACTCACATACTGGTAATTATGCAATGATGTTAGAGAGTAAGGATAGGTTTACTGTTCTCAAAAATTTTAAATGATCACAAATAACTTTAAGCCTTCAACTGACAATAACACTACCAGTTTATCACAGTACTCACAAATGTTTGAAACTTCACAATGTATCACAATACAAATGAGTATTGATACAATCAATAAAAGATTGTACAGAAGTGGCACAAACAGTAAAATTTGTGATCTAGAACTTTAAATCAGTGGCTCATGTGATCTCACACAAAGAAAAATTCCCAAGTTGGCTTTTACATATAAATAAATGTGCAAATTGCGCAGATCTTTTACATAGTGAATCCTGTGTCTGCTGAGAGTGAGCACTGCAGCATCAGGTTATTTCAGTTAAAGCTGGGAAAATGTGCAACACCGACAAAGCACATCTTCTGCCTGGAGCATCTAACAATGCCAATGTGCGCTAATTTTTGGATACACTAAATACAAATATTCCTTCACAAAGGAAAATCCAGGAGTATAACCCCAATTTAATTCTCTCACCAGTGCAAAGATGAGTAAAGTGGATATTAGCGTCAGTGGCTTTGAAAAACAGCTCAAACCGCTAAAATTGATCAAAGCTTCAGAGCCCAATGGAATCCCCATCACATTCTGTGATCTTTTCATCATAATGTACTGTAAATCCCTTGAACAAAAAACAGTGCCTAGTTGTGGGAAGAAAACACAGGTCACACCTGCCAACAAGAAGGATAGCAGAAGCAATCCACAAGACTAATGTCTTATGTTCTTAACTTCAGTTTGTTGCAGAACCTTAGAACATATTCTGAGTCCAAATGTTATGAGGTATCTCAAATACAATGACTTCCTCCATCCCAACCCCACAGATTCCGGAAACATTGATCACAGTTGTTTATAATGAAGTACTGTCTGAAGAAAGCTTCACAAACATTCAGTCTGATCTTGGTAACATTTCAAAGAGGTGCAAATATTGGGAACTTGCTTTAAATGTTCAGAAATACAAAGCTGTGCACTTCACAAAATGAGGAAGTGTAGTACACTATGACAACAATATCAATGACACTCAGTTGGAATTGAGCAAGTCATACAAATACCCGATTATAACAGTTTGTAGGGATATTAAATGGAGCAATCAAATAGGGTCAGTTGTATTTGAAGCAGGTGGGACACTTCAGTGTGTTGGTAGACTACTAGGAAAATCCAAATAGTCTACAAAGGAGATTGCTTACATACCAATCATGGGACCCATCTTAAAATATTATTAAAGTGTATGAGACTTGTACCAAAAAGGACTAACAGAGGACATTGAACAAATACAAAAAGGACAGCATGAATGATCATATATTTGTATAACCCAAGGGAGAGCTCAAAGCACTGAAGTGCCGAACACTTGAAGATGGATATGAACTATTCCAAGAAAGTGTACAAGAAAGTTTCAAGAACAAACTTTAAGTAATAAATTTAGGAGTATACTTGATGGCTTCCTATATGCATGGGAAACTATCCAGACTCTCTAAGTTAATTTCAACATTCCATACTCTGTTATTTCATGTAAGATTTCTCAGACTCAGTAGCAGTTTCTGGAAATCCACAGAAATATAGTTCATTAAATAATATTTTATGGAACACTGTATTAAAAGTTTCAGATAATTAAAAGAGTTTACTTTGAATCATTGATCTGTTTTTTGGTAGTTTGATGACCTCAATATGAAGTAATAAGCAGTGGCAGTTTGAACACCCTTTCTGAACATCACTGACTTCAAGATCTTCATTGACACCTCCTGTGGCATTTTTGTCACAGAAAAAAGTGTTCCTTTTTATCTCATCTAAGGATTATAAAACTCTGTAAATGTTGCCTTTTTACACCCTTTATGTCTGGTAAATCAATATCAAAATAAGAATTGTTTGAGTTTCCAAAATAAAATTTCTCACATTGCTTGTGTAATTCATTCATTCACACATCATGAAGGAGTGCATTCAGGAATGTGGAATGAATCAACTTATACAGAGGCAACTACTACTGGCTACTTCTCTAAAGTGTAGCATGCCTAAAAACAAATTATAATCAGCACTAATCTATTCAAACTGGTAATTATGGGAATTACTCCCAGATTAAATTATGTATCTATGTAAGGGGACAACCAGCTACTTTGAATATTTCACTTCTTCTCCTCCTGTACTACTGAGAGGGAGAAGTCAACATTTAGAAAGTACCTATACAGGGATGTAAGTTGGGGTCTCAGGTACCACCCCCTTCAGGAATTCACCCTAATGGGCCATCATATATAAATACACAAAAAGATTTTCAGAATATCTCATGATCCATCAGAGCCTGAAAAACAAAATGGCACTGATAGAATAATGGTTAAGCTATTTGGTCAGTATGCTTAAGGCTGTGGGTTTGAATCCTGTCAGGCAGATAATTTATTTATTTGTTTTTTTTGTATTTTATTATTATTTATGTCTTCATCAAAATAACTGTAATCACTCATTTCAGTTTAATTCAATTAACTGGTTTAAACAAAAAAATTCTAAATATTTGCCACATTATTTCAATAACCACATTAACTTTTTTATTTGCTCCAATTTTTTTCTTCCTTTTATTCTTTTTTCATTTGGAACCTTTGTTCATGTGATTTTTATTTATGTGACATAATATTTAAAAGTACCAATCAGTTGGTTAAAGAACAAAATAGGAAATAATCTTTTTACACGGGCTGTGCAATAGTGTCAAGATATTAATTTTCATTACAAGATACACATTTTTGAGTGCCAGTCATTACATAAACATTTAAAACATAAATTCTCCTTGCACTGTGGGCAATATAACATGGATGAAGACTTAAATGAAACAGAGTTTTATTTATAAAATGACATTCATGCAAAATGAGTAATAGAAATAACAATTTCAACAACAATCATGAAAATATAACCATAAAAAGGAAGAAAGTAGGTCAGAGTAAATGCATAAAAATGATTACATTAATAGAGTAGAAGAAAGACAAAATGAAAGCAAATAATAACTAAAATTCTGCAGGCTTAGAAATGAAGAAACATATATTTAAACCAATTAATTCAATGAAATTAAAGCTGTAGTCATTTCAATAAAGATGTAAAAAAATTACACCTTACCCTTTTTCTTTACCCTCACCACTCATCATACCAACCAAATAACTTAAATACTATTGCTGGATTGAAATTAATGCAATTAAGTCTGTAGTGAATAATAAGAAATTATAAAATTCTTTTTTTGTTGATTACTTGCATTTGATGGCCCACAAGGTTGAATAGCTGCAAGATGTGATGCCTGATATTTAACTTACAAAAAGTTTGTTTCAAAAAGACAATTACACCTCAGGAACTTTCCTCATCACCTGCAGGTTTTATTTAATGCTTCAAACAAAGCATTTAAATAATATTGCGCAGATTACTACCAGCTGTTTGTGTAAGTCTAAGAGTCCCTAGATCCCTAGAGAGGCTTCTGCAAGATTGAATTGTGAAACTGTATGTTGTAGGAAACAACACTGTCAGCAATAATATGAGTGGTATAAGGTTACATACAGTATGAGTAAATTATATTGCATCTCAGTTTTAAGATTGCAGATGCTGTGATAAGACAAAGTTCTGCCATTTAAAATCCTTTTACAATGTAAAGGTTGTCTTCTATTTCCTCATCACTAATTATTTAATGTACTAGTAGCTTACTTATAAATTGTGCCCCACCGAGCGCTTACAGCATTTAGGAGCCTGTTGACTTACTGAGGGCAAGTGTTTCCCAGATAGAATCGCACACTCCCCAGGCAGCAGCAATGACAAAGAACAGGGCTGAGTCATCACTGGAGGGCTGCCACAGAACCAATACTAGCAGCAGGCAGGAATGGAAAGCAGCCCCCACACCTGAAAAAAATAGTTATCCAGCTGTGGTAGGCGTACAGAGCAAACACAGATCACTTACATCACACTTTCTTCACTTTAAATTATGTGAGACCCAAACTTAGCAAGTAATAACACACAAAAGTTAATTTTTAAAATGAATAAATTTTATGATCTCTCACTTCTTTCCAGACAAAGTATAGAAATAATTAATGTCACAATCGGTGTTGTTTATTGTTCAGATGGCTCTGAGCACTATGGGACTTAACATCTGAGGTCATCAGTCCCCTAGAACTTAGAACTACTTAAACCTAACTAACCTAAGGACATCACTCTCATCCATGCCCGAGACAGGTTAGCTCTCTTTGCATTTATTTTCATTCTGGACTCTTGCAATGCTTTTTCAAGTCTGTATACTGTTCTTTGAAGAGATATTGTTTCATCTGTAAGCAGTACCATGTCATCAGCAAATCTGATGCAGCTGATCTTCCAGCCTCCTTTGCTCACTCCTTCCTTCTCCCAGTGTCTTCATTATCAAGTCTTCAGTGTACATAGTAAACAAAGTTGATGAAAGATATCAATTGTGCCCTACCCCTCTACCTATTTCAAACCAGTCAGTCCCACCATTTCTCAGTGTAAGCCTAGGGACCGATGATCTCAGAAGTCTGATCCCATAGGACCTTAATACAAATTTCCAAATTTTAAAAATTTTTTTAAAAAAAATTTCTTGCCCCATTTCATTTGGTCAAAGATCTTTTTTAGATCTATGAAGCACAAACTCATTCCTTTTCGTATTTCCACATCCCTTCCACCGATCGCTCCAACTAGTCCAATAGCCCTTTTCTCATATGATATCCTGTGGACCATGGATGAAGGATGACAGGTAGATTCCGTATTCCTAGATTCCCAAAAGTGTTTGACTCTGTGGCGCACTACAGACTGTTGAAAAATGTCTAAGAATATGGATTAGATTCCAAGATATGTGAGTGGATGAAAGAGTTCTTAATCAAGAGTCCCAGTACGTTGTCCTCATTGGCAAGTATTTATCAGAGAGATGGTATCACCAGGAGTGCCCAGGGAAGTGTAATAGAACCACTGCTGTTCTCTACATACATAAATGATCAGATGGATAGAGTGAACAGCAATCTGCAGCTGTTTTGCTGATGATGCTGTGGTTATGGGAAGGTGTCGTCACTGAATGACAGTAGGAGGATACAAGCTACTACAAGAATTTCTACTTGGTGTGATAAATAGCAAGTTGCTCTAAATGTGGAAAAGTGTAAGTTAATGCAGATGAGTAGGAAAAATATTCCCATAATGTTCGAATATAGCATTACTAGTTTTCTGCTTGACACAGCCATGGAAATTAAATATCTAGGCATAACATTGTAAAGCAATATGAAACTGAACAAGCACATTAAGTGTGCTAAGAAGGAAAGGCAAATGACCAACTTTTGTTTGTTGGGAGATTTTTAGGAAAGTGTAGCTTATCTGTAAAAGAGAATGTGTGTAGAAAACTGTTTTAGAATCCCACCAGGTCAGAATAAAGGGAGGCAATGAAGCAATTCAGAATTGTACTGCTAGATTTGTTACTGGTAGTTTGGTCAACATGCAAGAGTTATGGAGATGCTTCATGAAATCAAATGGGAATCTGTGGAGGAAAGATGACATTCTTTTTGTGAAACACTGTTAAGAACATTTAGAAAACTAGTGTTTGGAGCTGACTGCAGAATTATTCTGCTGCTGCCAATGTAATTTCGCATAAGGACCATGAATATAAGGCAAGAGAAATTACGGCTCATAGATGGAGATGCATGGGAAGTCATTTTTCCCTCACTCCATTTGTGAGTGCAATAGGAAAGAAAGTGGGTATTAGTGGTACACAATACCTTCCACCATGCACCATATGGTGGCTTGTGGAATGCGTATGTGGATGTAGATGTCTTGTACCTCTCCCTTTTCTGAAGTCAAATTGTTCTTCCTCTACATTCTCTTACATTACACATACCACTCTACCATCCAATATCCTCAGGATAATTTTGGCAGCAAGAGAGATTATACTTATCATTCTGTATTTTGTACATTTCTTGGTCCTTGGTTTTTTGCAGATTGCAGCACTAAGTCATCTAGCTGTGTACTATTTTTTTTATACTGCATCACATGTAGCTGTGATTTCTGCTATGCCTCTTTTATCCACACACTAAAATAATTCTATAGGAAGACCATCCAGTCCAACAGATTTCTCTCTCTTCATTTGAAAAGAGTCAGTTAATTCAGTAATGTCCATTTTTACTAGAAGTAGACACTTCGATTAATAACTGTAGTGCATAGTAGCACATGTACAAGAATGACATATTACATGTTATTCATGTCCATTCTGTAGTTAGTTGTGGCACAATTGAAATATATGGCTACAGAAATGCCCAAAAACTTATCTGTTAAGAAAGTGATTTTATAGAGCTAAGGATTGCCTGGAAAAGTATGCTAATTATATTGACAACTGTGCTAATGATTAACTGCTGTGATTAAGAAACACTTTACAATATATTCAGTAGAATAGTGAAATATGCTGTACATACAAATAACATAGTAAAGCATATAATTTATCTATTTGCATGTCTGTACCTGCGTACATTTATGTGATGACAACATAAATACAGTTAATATTGTCTATGGATGGATAAATAAAGAGACACGAATAAATAAATTTGCTGAGTGAAGCACAATGTGTAACAAAACAAAATGTGCCTTAGCTTCCCACTTCTGTCAATAATTACAGTTTTTCTTATTTTTCTTTCTCATTTTATGGACACATATGCAACTGTTCCACTAATTAAATAATTTAGCGTTTAAGCACAAAACCTTTAAGTTTTATTATTCACAATTTTATTTTTCTTATACTGATGACAATAGGCTGATTAATGTACTTGGAAATAATTTTGATGGGAAGATATCTGTAGTTTAAGATGTCCCATGAACATGTGGAGATAGAATTTGTAGTTCTGAGGTAAGTATTATACCTCAGGTTGAAGACCTCATCCCCTTATTTTAACAAACATCTTTCCTTATTCCAAAAATATCATATTTCAAAAGACATTCATAATTAAAATTTTCATTTTCCAGAATGCTTCACTTTCAACTGGTGATTATTCATGAAATTCAGACACCTAATTTTGTAGCCTTAATTTTTCTGTATAAAAAAAGAGTCCACTAGCGTTAGGAAGACATGTTAGTTTGCTAATTATTCTCTCCAAAAAAATCCATATTTTAGCCGTTTTTGGTGGAACTGTGAATCCCCTCAGGAATATGAACTGTAGTTGCGATATAATCTGTATAATTTTGTCAATTTTCCACTTATCCAACTCATTGTATTGTCTAATTTTGATAGCTTTTCTATTATAAATAAATATATAATACCAAATTTGAATTATTATTCACACATGAGTCTATAAATGTGGATAATAAAGAATGTGCTGGCATCAGTGGGGTTGTCAGGATGTGTGGGCATCAAGGGAAAACAGCAAGAAAAATAGATGGTTTACAAGCTGAAGGTGGCCCATATCCACCCATTTAGAAAGCAGTTGAGTGCAGCCTATGGTTAGTGAACAACACACCAGCCATTCAGAACGTTGTGGTAGTTGATCAGTGGCAGAAGAGTCCAGAAATCAGTGGTATAGACAGGGAATGTAGAATGTCATTCTACGCTGAAGGCTGGGACCAGAGAGACTGATTGCCTCTCAACAGATGCTCTGGATGTCCCTACAGCAAGCACGAATTGCTCATTTGCCCATTGGTTGCTCAGATACCATGTGGGACAGCTTTGTCTGTCGGCATCCCTAACTGTCTGTCAGCATCCCTAACCAGAACAAACTGCTTTTAAGCTGAAATGATGGTTGCATCCAGCTTGTAGGCCACAAGAGTTTGAATTGGTTATAAAATAATCCAAGTACCCCTAGAATTGGGGTGGCTTGCACAACAACACTGCAGTCAGTCCCTGTTTAGTTATCATGGCACAAACATCTGTGTCGAAACAGCATGCGATTGCATTCATTGCGTCAACATCTCTGTGATCAACTTTTCAGTGTAACTATTAGTCAGTCAGTCTTTGCTTGGCTACTGACATGCAAACATCTGTATGTATTATTTTTGTGAACTTCTTTGAGAAAGTCTGTCCATGATTAGCATTTATTTTGTCAACATCTTTCTGAATGACTTTTATGTGCCATGAATATGCAAATTAATCTAATTGCATGTAGTATATACAGAAAGTGTAGTGGAAATATGACATCACTGACAAATACTTCATAGTGGAATGTATGTACTAAACTGTGATGAATATGCTATATGAAATATAATGTAATATATTATATACAATGTAATATATAAGCTGATTACCATAATATTACATGTGTCAGTAAATGTGGAAAAGTGCCAAGCTAACGACAGCAGCATTGCATTCATCATTTCAGACTAGTCTGTACACCAGAGATGCAGAAAACACAGGTTAGTCACATTACAAGTATATAAAAACCCTTGGGTCCTCCCTGCTGAGTTAAAATGGAGTCAACATATTGGTAAAGTAACCAAGAAGCTCAGTTCAGTATGTTATGCCATTAGAAACATTTCTCACTGTGTTGACCTAAAGACAAGACAGTGGGCTTGTTTGGTACATTTCCACTCTTTGTTGTTTTGTGGAATTATCTTCTATGGAAAGCATACAACTGTACATTTCACAGAATTTTTTATACTCACTTTCCAATATATTTACTCCTTAATAGTTTTTAGTGCCACTAAAAAAGATTAGTTTCAGGTGAATTGTGATCTATACAGTCAGTACACAAAAGACAAAAATAATATTCAAAATGATTAATGGAAAATCTCATATAAGATGTGAAACAAATACTAACAAAGAGATAGAGGGGCTGGCCAGTACTTACCTCAGCTCAGTACAGCCGATAGATACACATAAAACAGAACTGAAAATTTACATTCCTAGCTTTCGGAACTTTGTTCCTTCATCAGGGAGGAGAGAGGGGAAAAAAGGGAAGAAGGGAAAGTGGATTCAGTTACTCACAACCCAGGTTATGAAGCAACAGGGAAAGGTAAACAGGGAGGGTAGCAAGGATGGAGGCATGGTTGTCAGAGGGAAGCCAAAGATATTCTACTGTAAGTACTGTGCCAGCTTCAAACCAAAGAGGATGCATACAGAAGTAAAGTATAAAGATAAACACAACTATGTAGGATGAAAAGATGCGTGAATGGCTAAAGAGGAAAGGGAAAGAGGAGAAGACTGAAGAGTGAATGGGAGTGAGGTTGTTTAACGTAGGTTCAGTCCAGGGGGATGGCGGGATGAAAGGATGTGTTGGAGTGCAAGTTCCCATCTCCGCAGTTCAGAGGGACTGGTGTTGGGTGGGAGAAGCCAAATGGCACATACGGTGTAGCAGGTTCCTAGGTCCCTAGAATTATGCTGGAGGGCATGCTCCGCTACTGGGTATTGGGCATCTCCTAGGCGGACAGTTCGTCTGTGTCCGTTCATTCGCTCAGCCAGTTTGGTTGTTGTCATGCCGATGTAAAAGGCTGTGCAGTGCAGGCACGTCAGTTGATAAATGATATGTGTAGTTTCACACGTAGCCCTGCCTTGAATTGTGTATGTTTTACCAGTAGCGGGGCTGGAGTAGGTGGTTGTGGGCGGATGCATGGGGCAGGTTTTGCAGCGGGGTCGGTTACAGGGGTAGGAACCGCTGGGTAGAGAAGGTAGTCTGGGAATATTGTAGGGTTTAACAAGGATGTTACGGAGGTTAGGGGGGCGACGAAAGGCAACTCTGGGTGGTGTGGGGAGAATTTTGTCAAGGGATGATCTCATTTCAGGGGTTGACTTGAGAAAGTCATATCCCTGGCGGAGTAATTTGTTGATGTTTTCGAGGCCAGGATAATATTGGGTGACAAGGGGGATGCTTCTGTGTGGTCTGGGGGTAGGAACATTGTTGTTGGACGGGGAGGAATGTATTGCTCGGGAAATCTGTTTGTGGACAAGGTCTGCAGGATAGTTGCGGGAGAGGAAAGCACTGGTCAGGTTATTGGTGTAGTTGTTGAGGGATTCGTCACTGGAGCAGATACGTTTGCCACGAATACCTAGGCTGTAGGGAAGGGAGCGTTTGATGTGGAAAGGATGGCAGCTATCAAAGTGAAGGTACTGTTGTTTGTTTGTGGGTTTGATATGGACAGAGGTGTGGATGTGAGCTTCAACAGGATGAAGGTCAACATCCAGGAAGGTGGCTTGGGTTTTGGAGAAGGACCAGGTGAAATTCAGATTCGAAAAGGAGTTGAGGTTATGGAGGAAATTAAGGAGTGTTTCTTCACCATGAGTCCAGACCACAAAGATGTCATCTATAAACCTATACCAGGCCAGGGGAAGCAGCTGTTGGGTCTTCAGGAAAGCCTCCTCCATGCGGCCCATGAAGAGGTTGGCATAGGAGGGAGCCATCCTGGTTCCCATGGCCGTTCCCCTGATTTGTTTGTAGGTCTGGCCTTCAAAAGTGAAGTAATTATGGGTGAGGATGAAGTTGGTAAGTGTGATAAGGAACGAGGTTTTTGGAAGATCTTCAGGTGGGCGTTGGGAGAGGTAGTGCTCAAGGGCAGAGAGACCATGGGTATGTGGGATGTTTGTGTAAAGGGATGTAGCATCTATGGTGACAAGAAAGGTTTCAGGTGGGAGAGGAGTGGGAATGGATTTGAGGCGTTCTAGGAAGTGGTTTGTGTCTTTGATGTAGGATGGGAGTCTGTGGGTGATAGGTTGTAGGTGCTGGTCTACCAGAGCTGAGATACGTTCGGTTGGGGATTTGAAGCCTGCTACAATGGGACGGCCAGGATGGTTCTCTTTGTGGATTTTGGGTAATAGGTAGAAGGTAGGGGTACGTGGCTCAGGTGGAGTGAGTAAGTCTATGGAAGCCGTTGTGAGGCCTTGTGAGGGACCTTGGGTTTTTAGGATTTTTTGCAGCTCAGTCTGGATGGAGGGAATGGGATCCTGGGTAACAGCTTTGTAGGTTGAGGTGTCAGAGAGTTGACGCAGTCCTTCTGCCACATACTCCACACGGTCAAGTACGACAGTTGTGGAGCCTTTATCCGCCGGGAGGATGACAATAGAGTGGTCTATTTTCAGCTCTTTAATGGCACGGGATTCAGCTGGGGTGATGTTGGGGGTTGTTGGGATGTTCTTCAAGAAGGACTGGGAGGCAACACTGGATGTGAGGAATTCCTGGAATGTCTGCAAGGGATGGTTTTGGGGGAGGGGAGGAGGATCCCTTTGAGAAGGCAGTCGAAACTGTTCTAGACAGGGTTCAACACTGGGTCTAGTACTTGAGGGCTGTGTTTGGGTAGTGAAGTGATATTTCCAGTTGAGATTCCAAGTGAATGAGAGGAGATCTTTAACCAGGGCAGTGTGGTTGAATTTAGGTGTGGGGCTAAAGGTTAAGCCTTTTGATAGAACAGATGTCTCTGGAGGAGAGAGGGATCTGGATGAGAGGTTTAGGACTGAATTGGGACTGGTGATATGTGGCATTTGACTGTGGTTATAGTTGAGATTTGGTCTGTGTGGGGTATGTGCTGGGATGGGGAGATTGAGTAGGGTGGCTAGGCTAGGTTTGTTGGCTATGAGGGGGGTTTGTTGAAGGTTCTGTTGTGGTTGGTGTTTGTGAGGGATAGGGAGAGGGACCCCACTTCTTAGGTGTTGCACTAGCACTGTGGATAGTTTTTTCAGGTGTTGTGTGGCATGGAACTCAAGTTTGCAGCTGGCTTCTAGGATGATGTTCCTCAGTGTGTTCTCCAAGCAAGGGTTTGAGAGGTGGAGGACTATGAAGAGAGATAGGAGCTGTTGGGAGTGGTGGTTACATGAAGTAGTGTAGAGATTCAGGACAAGTTGGGTAAGGGCTAAGGATTGAAGGTTCTGGAAGTCCAGGAGAGACTGGTGGAAGGAGGAATTGCACCCAGAGATGGGAACTTTTAAGGTAAGCCCTTTAGGGGTAATTCCAAAGGTTAAGCAGGACTGGAGGAAAAGTATGTGGGATTGCAGTTTGGCTACAGTGAATGCATGTTTCCGGAATGAATGTAAATAATGTGGTATAGGATTAGGGTACATAGTGGGTAACTGGTGGATAGGGAAATTAAATAACTAAAGTTGAGATAGTAATCATAAGAAGGAGTAAAACACGAAGGGAAGGACGAGAAGGAAAGAAATTGTGTTGGTAATGTTCAATACCAAAGGAAGACCAGTAAATAAGAAAAATACGGAAAAAGTTGACCAGACCAAGCAAGTATGTCCAGATCAGGGGGAAAAGAACACACGTAGCTCAAAAACAGAGATAGCGAGTGGCGAAAAAAGATCGCGCGTGCCGCAAAAGCGATCGCGCGTGCCGCAAAAGCGATCGCGCGTGCCGCAAAAAAGATCGCGCGTGCCGCAAAAAAGATCGCGGGTGGGGCAGAAATGTCCCAAAAAATTTTTCTTGTGGCAGAGAAAGATAGCCAATGGCACAAAAATATCGCCAGCAACAAGAAATCGACGGAAATGGATGATACTGGTAGGTGTGGAAGAGATTGTTGGCAGTGATTGTTGGCTGGGAAACAGCGAATAACGAACGTTAAAACTATGGAATGTTGAATAAATAAATCAATAAATAAAAAAGAGAAGAGGACTATAAACGGAACAAGATAACAGGAGGAAGATGAAACTAGCACAGTTGGTGACGAAAATATTTATTTATGTATATATAAAACACTGAAGAAGAGAAAGTGTTAAGATGACAGACATAAGTGATAGCTAACAAAAGGGACAAAACAATGAAGGATGTGGACCATATAGGTGATCTAAATGATTAATGGAAAATCTCATATAAGATGTGAAACAAATACTAACAAAGAGATAGAGGGGCTGGCCGGTACTTACCTCAGCTCAGTACAGCCGATAGATACACATAAAACAGAACTGAAAATTTACATTCCTAGCTTTCGGAACTTTGTTCCTTCATCAGGGAGGAGAGAGGGGAAAAAAGGGAAGAAGGGAAAGTGGATTCAGTTACTCACAACCCAGGTTATGAAGCAACAGGGAAAGGTAAACAGGGAGGGTAGCAAGGATGGAGGCATGGTTGTCAGAGGGAAGCCAAAGATATTCTACTGTAAGTACTGTGCCAGCTTCAAACCAAAGAGGATGCATACAGAAGTAAAGTATAAAGATAAACACAACTATGTAGGATGAAAAGATGCGTGAATGGCTAAAGAGGAAAGGGAAAGAGGAGAAGACTGAAGAGTGAATGGGAGTGAGGTTGTTTAACGTAGGTTCAGTCCAGGGGGATGGCGGGATGAAAGGATGTGTTGGAGTGCAAGTTCCCATCTCCGCAGTTCAGAGGGACTGGTGTTGGGTGGGAGAAGCCAAATGGCACATACAGTGTAGCAGGTTCCTAGGTCCCTAGAATTATGCTGGAGGGCATGCTCTGCTACTGGGTATTGGGCATCTCCTAGGCGGACAGTTCGTCTGTGTCCGTTCATTCGCTCAGCCAGTTTGGTTGTTGTCATGCCGATGTAAAAGGCTGTGCAGTGCAGGCACGTCAGTTGATAAATGACATGTGTAGTTTCACACGTAGCCCTGCCTTGAATTGTGTATGTTTTACCAGTAGCGGGGCTGGAGTAGGTGGTTGTGGGCGGATGCATGGGGCAGGTTTTGCAGCGGGGTCGGTTACAGGGGTAGGGACCGCTGGGTAGAGAAGGTAGTCTGGGAATATTGTAGGGTTTAACAAGGATGTTACGGAGGTTAGGGGGGCGACGAAAGGCAACTCTGGGTGGTGTGGGGAGAATTTTGTCAAGGGATGATCTCATTTCAGGGGTTGACTTGAGAAAGTCATATCCCTGGCGGAGTAATTTGTTGATGTTTTCGAGGCCAGGATAATATTGGGTGACAAGGGGGATGCTTCTGTGTGGTCTGGGGGTAGGAACATTGTTGTTGGACGGGGAGGAATGTATTGCTCGGGAAATCTGTTTGTGGACAATGTCTGCAGGATAGTTGCGGGAGAGGAAAGCACTGGTCAGGTTATTGGTGTAGTTGTTGAGGGATTCGTCACTGGAGCAGATACGTTTGCCACGAATACCTAGGCTGTAGGGAAGGGAGCGTTTGATGTGGAAAGGATGGCAGCTATCAAAGTGAAGGTACTGTTGTTTGTTTGTGGGTTTGATATGGACAGAGGTGTGGATGTGAGCTTCAACAGGATGAAGGTCAACATCCAGGAAGGTGGCTTGGGTTTTGGAGAAGGACCAGGTGAAATTCAGATTCGAAAAGGAGTTGAGGTTATGGAGGAAATTAAGGAGTGTTTCTTCACCATGAGTCCAGACCACAAAGATGTCATCTATAAACCTATACCAGGCCAGGGGAAGCAGCTGTTGGGTCTTCAGGAAAGCCTCCTCCATGCGGCCCATGAAGAGGTTGGCATAGGAGGGAGCCATCCTGGTTCCCATGGCCGTTCCCCTGATTTGTTTGTAGGTCTGGCCTTCAAAAGTGAAGTAATTATGGGTGAGGATGAAGTTGGTAAGTGTGATAAGGAACGAGGTTTTTGGAAGATCTTCAGGTGGGCGTTGGGAGAGGTAGTGCTCAAGGGCAGAGAGACCATGGGTATGTGGGATGTTTGTGTAAAGGGATGTAGCATCTATGGTGACAAGAAAGGTTTCAGGTGGGAGAGGAGTGGGAATGGATTTGAGGCGTTCTAGGAAGTGGTTTGTGTCTTTGATGTAGGATGGGAGTCTGCGGGTGATAGGTTGTAGGTGCTGGTCTACCAGAGCTGAGATACGTTCGGTTGGGGATTTGAAGCCTGCTACAATGGGACGGCCAGGATGGTTCTCTTTGTGGATTTTGGGTAATAGGTAGAAGGTAGGGGTACGTGGCTCAGGTGGAGTGAGTAAGTCTATGGAAGCCGTTGTGAGGCCTTGTGAGGGACCTTGGGTTTTTAGGATTTTTTGCAGCTCAGTCTGGATGGAGGGAATGGGATCCTGGGTAACAGCTTTGTAGGTTGAGGTGTCAGAGAGTTGACGCAGTCCTTCTGCCACATACTCCACACGGTCAAGTACGACAGTTGTGGAGCCTTTATCCGCCGGGAGGATGACAATAGAGTGGTCTATTTTCAGCTCTTTAATGGCACGGGATTCAGCTGGGGTGATGTTGGGGGTTGTTGGGATGTTCTTCAAGAAGGACTGGGAGGCAACACTGGATGTGAGCAATTCCTGGAATGTCTGCAAGGGATGGTTTTGGGGGAGGGGAGGAGGATCCCTTTGAGAAGGCAGTCGAAACTGTTCTAGACAGGGTTCAACACTGGGTCTAGTACTTGGGGGCTGTGTTTGGGTAGTGAAGTGATATTTCCAGTTGAGATTCCGGGTGAATGAGAGGAGATCTTTAACCAGGGCAGTGTGGTTGAATTTAGGTGTGGGGCTAAAGGTTAAGCCTTTTGATAGAACAGATGTCTCTGGAGGAGAGAGGGATCTGGATGAGAGGTTTAGGACTGAATTGGGACTGGTGATATGTGGCATTTGACTGTGGTTATAGTTGAGATTTGGTCTGTGTGGGGTATGTGCTGGGATGGGGAGATTGAGTAGGGTGGCTAGGCTAGGTTTGTTGGCTATGAGGGGGGGTTTGTTGAAGGTTCTGTTGTGGTTGGTGTTTGTGAGGGATAGGGAGAGGGACCCCACTTCTTAGGTGTTGCACTAGCACTGTGGATAGTTTTTTCAGGTGTTGTGTGGCATGGAACTCAAGTTTGCAGCTGGCTTCTAGGATGATGTTCCTCAGTGTGTTCTCCAAGCAAGGGTTTGAGAGGTGGAGGACTTTGAAGAGAGATAGGAGCTGTTGCGAGTGGTGGTTACATGAAGTAGTGTAGAGATTCAGGACAAGTTGGGTAAGGGCTAAGGATTGAAGGTTCTGGAAGTCCAGGAGAGACTGGTGGAAGGAGGAATTGCACCCAGAGATGGGAACTTTTAAGGTAAGCCCTTTAGGGGTAATTCCAAAGGTTAAGCAGGACTGGAGGAAAAGTATGTGGGATTGCAGTTTGGCTACAGTGAATGCATGTTTCCGGAATGAATGTAAATAATGTGGTATAGGATTAGGGTACATAGTGGGTAACTGGTGGATAGGGAAATTAAATAACTAAAGTTGAGATAGTAATCATAAGAAGGAGTAAAACACGAAGGGAAGGACGAGAAGGAAAGAAATTGTGTTGGTAATGTTCAATACCATAGGAAGACCAGTAAATAAGAAAAATACGGAAAAAGTTGACCAGACCAAGCAAGTATGTCCAGATCAGGGGGAAAAGAACACACGTAGCTCAAAAACAGAGATAGCGAGTGGCGAAAAAAGATCGCGCGTGCCGCAAAAGCGATCGCGCGTGCCGCAAAAGCGATCGCGCGTGCCGCAAAAAAGATCGCGCGTGCCGCAAAAAAGATCGCGGGTGGGGCAGAAATGTCCCAAAAAATTTTTCTTGTGGCAGAGAAAGATAGCCAATGGCACAAAAATATCGCCAGCAACAAGAAATCGACGGAAATGGATGATACTGGTAGGTGTGGAAGAGATTGTTGGCAGTGATTGTTGGCTGGGAAACAGCGAATAACGAACGTTAAAACTATGGAATGTTGAATAAATAAATCAATAAATAAAAAAGAGAAGAGGACTATAAACGGAACAAGATAACAGGAGGAAGATGAAACTAGCACAGTTGGTGACGAAAATATTTATTTATGTATATATAAAACACTGAAGAAGAGAAAGTGTTAAGATGACAGACATAAGTGATAGCTAACAAAAGGGACAAAACAATGAAGGATGTGGACCATATAGGTGATCTAAATGATTAATGGAAAATCTCATATAAGATGTGAAACAAATACTAACAAAGAGATAGAGGGGCTGGCCGGTACTTACCTCAGCTCAGTACAGCCGATAGATACACATAAAACAGAACTGAAAATTTACATTCCTAGCTTTCGGAACTTTGTTCCTTCATCAGGGAGGAGAGAGGGGAAAAAAGGGAAGAAGGGAAAGTGGATTCAGTTACTCACAACCCAGGTTATGAAGCAACAGGGAAAGGTAAACAGGGAGGGTAGCAAGGATGGAGGCATGGTTGTCAGAGGGAAGCCAAAGATATTCTACTGTAAGTACTGTGCCAGCTTCAAACCAAAGAGGATGCATACAGAAGTAAAATATAAAGATAAACACAACTATGTAGGATGAAAAGATGCGTGAATGGCTCCCCGTCCAACAACAATGTTCCTACCCCCAGACCACACAGAAGCATCCCCCTTGTCACCCAATATTATCCTGGCCTCGAAAACATCAACAAATTACTCCGCCAGGGATATGACTTTCTCAAGTCAACCCCTGAAATGAGATCATCCCTTGACAAAATTCTCCCCACACCACCCAGAGTTGCCTTTCGTCGCCCCCCTAACCTCCGTAACATCCTTGTTAAACCCTACAATATTCCCAGACTACCTTCTCTACCCAGCGGTCCCTACCCCTGTAACCGACCCCGCTGCAAAACCTGCCCCATGCATCCGCCCACAACCACCTACTCCAGCCCCGCTACTGGTAAAACATACACAATTCAAGGCAGGGCTACGTGTGAAACTACACATGTCATTTATCAACTGACGTGCCTGCACTGCACAGCCTTTTACATCGGCATGACAACAACCAAACTGGCTGAGCGAATGAACGGACACAGACGAACTGTCCGCCTAGGAGATGCCCAATACCCAGTAGCGGAGCATGCCCTCCAGCATAATTCTAGGGACCTAGGAACCTGCTACACCGTATGTGCCATTTGGCTTCTCCCACCCAACACCAGTCCCTCTGAACTGCGGAGATGGGAACTTGCACTCCAACACATCCTTTCATCCCGCCATCCCCCTGGACTGAACCTACGTTAAACAACCTCACTCCCATTCACTCTTCAGTCCTCTCCTCTTTCCCTTTCCTCTTTAGCCATTCACGCATCTTTTCATCCTACATAGTTGTGTTTATCTTTATACTTTACTTCTGTATGCATCCTCTTTGGTTTGAAGCTGGCACAGTACTTACAGTAGAATATCTTTGGCTTCCCTCTGACAACCATGCCTCCATCCTTGCTACCCTCCCTGTTTACCTTTCCCTGTTGCTTCATAACCTGGGTTGTGAGTAACTGAATCCACTTTCCCTTCTTCCCTTTTTTCCCCTCTCTCCTCCCTGATGAAGGAACAAAGTTCCGAAAGCTAGGAATGTAAATTTTCAGTTCTGTTTTATGTGTATCTATCGGCTGTACTGAGCTGAGGTAAGTACTGGCCAGCCCCTCTATCTCTTTGTTAGTATTTGTTTCACATCTTATATGAGATTTTCCATTAATCATTTAGATCACCTATATGGTCCACATCCTTCATTGTTTTGTCCCTTTTGTTAGCTATCACTTATGTCTGTCATCTTAACACTTTCTCTTCTTCAGTGTTTTATAAATACATAAATAAATATTTTCGTCACCAACTGTGCTAGTTTCATCTTCCTCCTGTTATCTTGTTCCGTTTATAGTCCTCTTCTCTTTTTTATTTATTGATTTATTTATTCAACATTCCATAGTTTTAACGTTCGTTATTCGCTGTTTCCCAGCCAACAATCACTGCCAACAATCTCTTCCACACCTACCAGTATCATCCATTTCCGTCGATTTCTTGTTGCTGGCGATATTTTTGTGCCATTGGCTATCTTTCTCTGCCACAAGAAAAATTTTTTGGGACATTTCTGCCCCACCCGCGATCTTTTTTGCGGCGCGCGCGATCTTTTTTGCGGCACGCGCGATCGCTTTTGCGGCACGCGCGATCGCTTTTGCGGCACGCGCGATCTTTTTTCGCCACTCGCTATCTCTGTTTTTGAGCTACGTGTGTTCTTTTCCCCCTGATCTGGACATACTTGCTTGGTCTGGTCAACTTTTTCCGTATTTTTCTTATTTACTGGTCTTCCTTTGGTATTGAACATTACCAACACAATTTCTTTCCTTCTCGTCCTTCCCTTCGTGTTTTACTCCTTCTTATGATTACTATCTCAACTTTAGTTATTTAATTTCCCTATCCACCAGTTACCCACTATGTACCCTAATCCTATACCACATTATTTACATTCATTCCGGAAACATGCATTCACTGTAGCCAAACTGCAATCCCACATACTTTTCCTCCAGTCCTGCTTAACCTTTGGAATTACCCCTAAAGGGCTTACCTTAAAAGTTCCCATCTCTGGGTGCAATTCCTCCTTCCACCAGTCTCTCCTGGACTTCCAGAACCTTCAATCCTTAGCCCTTACCCAACGTGTCCTGAATCTCTACACTACTTCATGTAACCACCACTCGCAACAGCTCCTATCTCTCTTCAAAGTCCTCCACCTCTCAAACCCTTGCTTGGAGAACACACTGAGGAACATCATCCTAGAAGCCAGCTGCAAACTTGAGTTCCATGCCACACAACACCTGAAAAAACTATCCACAGTGCTAGTGCAACACCTAAGAAGTGGGGTCCCTCTCCCTATCCCTCACAAACACCAACCACAACAGAACCTTCAACAAAGCCCCCTCATAGCCAACAAACCTAGCCTAGCCACCCTACTCAATCTCCCCATCCCAGCACATACCCCACACAGACCAAATCTCAACTATAACCACAGTCAAATGCCACATATCACCAGTCCCAATTCAGTCCTAAACCTCTCATCCAGATCCCTCTCTCCTCCAGAGACATCTGTTCTATCAAAAGGCTTAACCTTTAGCCCCACACCTAAATTCAACCACACTGCCCTGGTTAAAGATCTCCTCTCATTCACCCGGAATCTCAACTGGAAATATCACTTCACTACCCAAACACAGCCCCCAAGTACTAGACCCAATGTTGAACCCTGTCTAGAACAGTTTCGACTGCCTTCTCAAAGGGATCCTCCTCCCCTCCCCCAAAACCATCCCTTGCAGACATTCCAGGAATTCCTCACATCCAGTGTTGCCTCCCAGTCCTTCTTGAAGAACATCCCAACAACCCCCAACATCACCCCAGCTGAATCCCGTGCCATTAAAGAGCTGAAAATAGACCACTCTATTGTCATCCTCCCGGCGGATAAAGGCTCCACAACTGTCGTACTTGACCGTGTGGAGTATGTGGCAGAAGGACTGCGTCAACTCTCTGACACCTCAACCTACAAAGCTGTTACCCAGGATCCCATTCCCTCCATCCAGACTGAGCTGCAAAAAATCCTAAAAATCCAAGGTCCCTCACAAGGCCTCACAACGGCTTCCATAGACTTACTCACTCCACCTGAGCCACGTACCCCTACCTTCTACCTATTACCCAAAATCCACAAAGAGAACCATCCTGGCCGTCCCATTGTAGCAGGCTTCAAATCCCCAACCGAACGTATCTCAGCTCTGGTAGACCAGCACCTACAACCTATCACCCGCAGACTCCCATCCTACATCAAAGACACAAACCACTTCCTAGAACGCCTCAAATCCATTCCCACTCCTCTCCCACCTGAAACCTTTCTTGTCACCATAGATGCTACATCCCTTTACACAAACATCCCACATACCCATGGTCTCTCTGCCCTTGAGCACTACCTCTCCCAACGCCCACCTGAAGATCTTCCAAAAACCTCGTTCCTTATCACACTTACCAACTTCATCCTCACCCATAGTTACTTCACTTTTGAAGGCCAGACCTACAAACAAATCAGGGGAACGGCCATGGGAACCAGGATGGCTCCCTCCTATGCCAACCTCTTCATGGGCCGCATGGAGGAGGCTTTCCTGAAGACCCAACAGCTGCTTCCCCTGGCCTGGTATAGGTTTATAGATGACATCTTTGTGGTCTGGACTCATGGTGAAGAAACACTCCTTAATTTCCTCCATAACCTCAACTCCTTTTCGAATCTGAATTTCACCTGGTCCTTCTCCAAAACCCAAGCCACCTTCCTGGATGTTGACCTTCATCCTGTTGAAGCTCACATCCACACCTCTGTCCATATCAAACCCACAAACAAACAACAGTACCTTCACTTTGATAGCTGCCATCCTTTCCACATCAAACGCTCCCTTCCCTACAGCCTAGGTATTCGTGGCAAACGTATCTGCTCCAGTGACGAATCCCTCAACAACTACACCAATAACCTGACCAGTGCTTTCCTCTCCCGCAACTATCCTGCAGACCTTGTCCACAAACAGATTTCCCGAGCAATACATTCCTCCCCATCCAACAACAATGTTCCTACCCCCAGACCACACAGAAGCATCCCCCTTGTCACCCAATATTATCCTGGCCTCGAAAACATCAACAAATTACTCCGCCAGGGATATGACTTTCTCAAGTCAACCCCTGAAATGAGATCATCCCTTGACAAAATTCTCCCCACACCACCCAGAGTTGCCTTTCGTCGCCCCCCTAACCTCCGTAACATCCTTGTTAAACCCTACAATATTCCCAGACTACCTTCTCTACCCAGCGGTTCCTACCCCTGTAACCGACCCCGCTGCAAAACCTGCCCCATGCATCCGCCCACAACCACCTACTCCAGCCCCGCTACTGGTAAAACATACACAATTCAAGGCAGGGCTACGTGTGAAACTACACATGTCATTTATCAACTGACGTGCCTGCACTGCACAGCCTTTTACATCGGCATGACAACAACCAAACTGGCTGAGCGAATGAACGGACACAGACGAACTGTCCGCCTAGGAGATGCCCAATACCCAGTAGCGGAGCATGCCCTCCAGCATAATTCTAGGGACCTAGGAACCTGCTACACCGTATGTGCCATTTGGCTTCTCCCACCCAACACCAGTCCCTCTGAACTGCGGAGATGGGAACTTGCACTCCAACACATCCTTTCATCCCGCCATCCCCCTGGACTGAACCTACGTTAAACAACCTCACTCCCATTCACTCTTCAGTCTTCTCCTCTTTCCCTTTCCTCTTTAGCCATTCACGCATCTTTTCATCCTACATAGTTGTGTTTATCTTTATACTTTACTTCTGTATGCATCCTCTTTGGTTTGAAGCTGGCACAGTACTTACAGTAGAATATCTTTGGCTTCCCTCTGACAACCATGCCTCCATCCTTGCTACCCTCCCTGTTTACCTTTCCCTGTTGCTTCATAACCTGGGTTGTGAGTAACTGAATCCACTTTCCCTTCTTCCCTTTTTTCCCCTCTCTCCTCCCTGATGAAGGAACAAAGTTCCGAAAGCTAGGAATGTAAATTTTCAGTTCTGTTTTATGTGTATCTATCGGCTGTACTGAGCTGAGGTAAGTACTGGCCAGCCCCTCTATCTCTTTGTTAGTAAAAATAATATTCATGTAGACTTTGCCTCCTCGTCTAGCAGTCGTGATGGAGTTACATACTCCAGTTGGAAGATAATTGACAAGCTCCTGCCTAACAAAAGCAAGAAATTAAAAACATACCTCATCAAATGCTCTTCCTACAAATTATCTGAATATATAGATTCAGGAATAGAAAAGCTTTTACTTTGTGTCTAAATGTTTGGGGTTTTCAATTTCCTGTTATAGACTTTTGCATCAGAGTATAAAACTCCAGCTAAATCTGCAAATACAGCGTGATTTGTGCTAACATTAAAAAAACTGTGAAATGACATATATGATGATGAGACAAGTAATCTAATATAGGATACATGGGACCACAGATGATGGGAAACACATCAAAAGGGGATGACAAATGTGTAATATTTGAGATCACCAGATGGTGTACATCACCACATGTGTAATGGTTGGGCCTGTCAATTTCAGCCTTACCAGTAGGGGTCAATGCCACACATCACTCTGCCAGGCTACTCCGTTTTCATTCTTGCATTATCTGATATGATATGACAGTGCTCGAGATATTAGTAATAGGAGGGCTATTCAGAAAGTAACAGACATTTTGGTCTATCTTGGTGGTGGCTGGGCCTAAACCCACCACTTTGGTGCCATAATGTTCCTACAATCAGTGCACATACAGAGGTGGTTGTGTGTTCATCTGTGCCTCTGCTACTTTGCTTTCTCTGACATGTTAAAGTTTGCGCTGCAATAGAAAATCCCACCAATTGTGAGGTGCATTCTCTGATTAGGTTTCTGTTGGCAAAAACCGCAAACCAATTAAAATTTATTGCAACCTTTTTAATTTACTGTATACGGAAAGGAATAATGAATAAAAGCCAAGTGAAGCAGTGGTGCATTGATTTTAAAAATGGCTGTACCAATGTTCATGACAGGGGCCTCAGTGGTAGGCCTAGCCTTGTGACTGATGAGCTTGTGATGAAAATGAGTGACAAAATCCATGTAAATCATCGTTTCACAATTACGAAACTTTCACATTTTCCCCAAATTTCTCAGAGTGTGGTGCATGAAATTGTGGCAAAGAAGATTGGTTGCCACAAACTTTGTGTTAGGTGGGTCCCCAAAATCATAACAGAAGACCACAAAAACCAGAGACTGACTGCAGCACTGTCCTTCTCAAAGATTATGAGAAAAATGGTAACAAAGTTATCAATCATATTGCAACTGGGAAGCAGACTTTGGTGAGGCATATCAATTGTGAAACAGAAAGGTGATTGAAGGAATGGAAACACAAAAATTATCTCAAAGAAAAGAAGAAAGTGTGTGCAAATGCATCAGCAAGAAAGATCATAGCTACTGTGTTTTGGGACCCTGAGCGAGTGATTCTTGTTGATTTACTTGAACACGACACAAAAATTAACTCAGAGAGGTATTGTCAAACACTAACAAAGTTAAGTGATACAAAACAAGTGTCAGGGAAAATGTAATGCAAAAGTTTTGGTTTTTCACAACGCATGTCCACACATGATCAGTCATACCTGAGAGCTCATAATCGAAACCTCGATCTCCTGCTTATTAACCAAAATGCTATCCACTGCACCTACTGCACAGCACATCTGCTATATTCTGACAGATCCAGTTATCATACAAGTGATTACACTGTTGCCAGATTGCCAATCTTTAAATCCACTTACTGCCCGAAATAAGTGCAGGACGAAATTTTGTGGGAGGCATTTTTGTATTGCTAGTATGTGAGAAATTGGGCTTTGAGGCCCGAATGTGTGAATTTGTCTTCACTGTGTATATTACGACAAGCCTAAAAGGTGTTCCAGATGCTACAAGGAAGGTCAACTAGATTCCAAGCGCCTCCAGCGTCATGTCACAAAACTTCCACTACAGGATACAATACCTCCACTAACGCTGACGAGCCCCCCCCCCCCCCCCCCCCCCCCGGTCCCTCACGGCCCCTAGTGACTTACACGGTGATCATTACAGTGGTTCTTCTACAAAACATTGTGGCTACATACAATAAACACAGAAATTGAACTACAATCGTTTCCATTGTACCCTCCGCCAGTGGTCCTATTGAAATTATTTGTAAAGCACGTTGCCAGCCCCACTGGTGATGTAAGATCCTAACGAAATGTAATGGACCTCAACATGGAAAGAATAATAATAGTTTGTTTTAACCGATTGGGCAATTGGGGGAGGGCTAAAACAAAAAAGGTTTGGAACCTAGTAGATGCAGAGGTGCAAATCAATTCGCAACCATGATGTGTAAAAGGTTTCTTTAAAAACTGAGCAGTGAAAACGATTGTATTTTCATTTATGTGTTCATAGTATGTAAACGCAATTGTTTTGTAGAAGGCCTGCTGTAATCACTGTATGACGATTAAGACGCCAGATACTGTGCCATGCAGACTACTTTTAGCAAAGCCTCGACCCAGCATCGAACCCTCGACCTCCTGCATGCTAACCCAAAACGTATCAACTGCACACCACATCCGCTACATACTGAAAGATGCAATTCCCGTACACTTCATTACAGTCTTGTCAGATTACCAATCTTTGGTAGCCGAGTGGTGCTAGGCACTTCAGTCTGGAACTGCGCGACTGCTACAGACGCAGGTTCGAATCCTGTCTCGGGCATGGATGTGTGTGGTGTCCTTAGGTTAGTTAGGTTTAAGTAGTTCTAAGTTCTAGGGGACTGATTACCTCAGATGTTAAGTCCCATAGTGCTCAGAGCCATTTGAACCAATCTTAAATGTCCGCTTATTGCTCAAAATATTCACAGGACGAAATTTTGTGAGAGACATTTTGGTATTGCTAGTGTTTGAGGAATTGTGCTGTGAAGTTCGAGTCCGCAGATTTTTTTGACCTCGTATAATTATGGCTCAGCAGCCTCCTATCTGGAGGTATGATGGTAAGTGTTGTTGGAGTTCAATGTACACTCGACATACTCCGTTGAGGAATGGATAGGTCTTAAATTTGGTCCACTTTTCTGCCACATGTTCTTGTACCTTGTTGTAGGGGCGGGGCGCCGCTACGACTGCTGCTGAGAGTTCGATGGATAGTTCAAATATGCGTATAATCAGCAATCCCAGTCCAGCGTGGTAAACCTTGACGTTGCCTACATTTCCGTCTGTGTGGCAGAGGCGGAGCCCTTCCCTCACATCTCAGAGTACCTTGTCAGTTATAGTGTCGTTAATAAGTTTCATGTAGACTGTACACATTGCGATCGAAAAGTAGACGCCTACGATGTCGGCAGCCGGGATCTTGGTCTCTTCCTAAACAAAACTCTCGACATCGAGTGTTTTTGGCCTGGAAAAGTCGCTTCTAAAAGAGAATTTCAGTGTTGATTTCCTTTGTTGACTCGCTATGACGTTGTCGCGCTATGGCGTCACGTTAGTGTCGACCGAAACAAATAAACAAAGAGTGCGTACTCGCGCTGCTAGTGGACACATACCGCACGCCTGCTCCGCTCGGCTGCTAAAGCCGGACTGCCGCTCGACCACTTGCCTCGCTCTACTCCATGTACAGAATGACTGGTACCCTAGATACAGCATGTAAACACAAAAACGTTAATAACTCAGACGTTGTTAAATTTGACCCCATATTATATCAAAAATATGTTTTTAGACGATGTTTCGATGTGTACACTGAAAATACGATTTTTCGTCATCAACTTTGACCTCTATTTTTTTTCAAAAACCAGGGAGTGTACAGCAAAAAGCGGAAACACATAACTCTTTATTTTCAATATAGAATGTCTCTGAGAAGCTTGATTAAAATCGGTTGCACACCTTTCAGACCCTCCCCTTGAAAGCTGTCGACAGTGGTTCAGTCGCATTCGTAATTTCTTGTTCACCTAATGCTGTATTATCCCTATTTAATTTTTTATTAACAGCTCTGCTCTCGCTTGACCATAAATCCAGCTTTTTTCCACCTTATTTCACTAATTTTGAAAGAAACTAAATTTCAAGTTCTCCGTTCTACGCATGTTATTAAGCAAGCATTTTGAAAACATTGTGCAAGAAAATGGAAAAAAATCATGATAATGATAACATAAGTCATAGGTATTTCAATTCATGAGTTTTGTGCCAAAAATTAGATGACTGTTTTCCAAAGCCACCATATTCCTCAGACTTCTTTCTAGGTAACTTTACTTGTTTCCAAAATTACAATCAGTGCTGAAACGACTCTCTTTTGATACGAGTACCACTGACGTTATTTAGTTACACACTGACTTATTTATCGTGTCAAGCTTAGGACCCTCAGGATATTTCTTTAACTAATCAGGCATTCTAGGTATTTCACATAGCAGTTATTACGATACATGTAGCTATAATAAGTAAGTTTTATATGCGTTTATTTAAAGCGAAAAACAATGAAAGATTACATGCAAGTGGATTCAACTGAGGGAAATGGCAGGAATGAACGAGAGAGGAGGTTGAGGCAGGGAGTAAAAGAGAAATGTGACGGGGAACGGTTAATGAAAGGTGGGGCTGAGATTTTCAGATAAACCAAAAGAGAAACAAGTTTAACTGGGAGAACACGCAGCCATTTGCTTTACTACCTCACGCAGAGCTTTTAATTTTTTGGGAAAAGTTATGAGGCTGACGAAAGAAGGTGTTTCAGCGTTTTGTTAAATATAGCGGGGCATTGGATTATGCAGAATAAAGCGTAGCCCATTCCAGGGGTGGAAGGTAGCAACAGAAAAGGAATTTATTGTAGATGGGCACAGGACGCTTCGTGTTGTAATTGTTATGAGACGGCAGGTACTAAATCTCTGCTGAGAGGTACTATGTGGACTGAGGAGCGATGAAGTAGTAAGAATACTGTGGCCTCATAGTTGTTTAAGGCGTACACACTGATCAGCCAGAACACTGTGATCGCCTACCTAATAGCTGGTATGTCCACTTTTGGCACACTTTGTGACATGGAAGCAGTAAGGCCTTGGAATGTCGCTGGAGACAGTTGGCATCATATCTGCACACACAAGTAACCTAATTCCCGAGAATTCCGGGAGGGGAGCGTTGAGCTTTGACAATACGTCCAATTACGTCCCAGATGTATTCCATCGAGTTCAGATCTGGCGAATTGGGGGCCAGTATACCAATTGGAACTCGCCACTGTGTTCATCGAACTACTCCACCACACTCTTGCCCCTGTGACATGGCGTATTATCTTGTTGAAAAATACCATTGCCATCGGGAAATCCGGAACCGCGCGACTGCTGCGGTCGCAGGTTCGAATCCTGCCTCGGGCATGGATGTTCGTGCTGTCCTTAGGTTAGTTAGGTTTAAGTAGTTCTAAGTTCTAGTGGACTGATGACCACAGAAGTTAAGTCCCATAGTGCTCAGAGCCATTTGAACCAACCATCGGGAAACATTATCGCCATGAAGGAGTGCACGTGGTCTGCAACCAATGTATGATTCTTCTTGGCTGTCATGGTGTCTTGCATGAGTTCCAATGGATCCATGGATGCTGACGTGAATGTTCCTGAGAGAATAAAGGAAGCGCTGCATACTTCTCTCTGTCACAGAGTACAGATATCAAGAGGCTGCTCCCCTGGAAGATCGCAGGTTTGTGCCCTCGTATCGACATGATGAAGAAGGTATCGGGATTCATCCGAGCATGCAGTGCTCCGCCGCTGCGCCAACGTCCAATGCTGATGGTCACGTGCCCATTTCCGTAGTAGATGCTAATGTTATGGTGTTAACGTTGGCTCATGCATAGGTCGTCGGCTGGAGAGGCCCATCATTAGGGGTTTTCAGTGCGCTGTATGTTCCGACACACTTGTACTCTCCCCAGCATTAATGTCTGATGTCAGCTCTGCCATAGTTCGATTCCTGTCCTATTTCGCCAGTCCGCCCAGCCTACAATGTACTATATTAGTAATGAGGAGTGGCCGCCCAACCTCACGATGTCTGGATGTGGTTTCACCTTGGTTGCGCCACATATTGAAGACATTCACCACAGCTCTCCTCGAACAGCCAAGTCGTGCAGTTTCCGAAATGCTCGCATCGAGCCTCTGCGCCATCACAATCTGCCCTCGGTCAAACTCAGCTAGATCACGCACTTTCCCCATTCTGCACATGTACACTTACTGATACTACATACACCATGTGTGTATTGACTAGCTGTCATTCTTCCCCAGGTGACGCTGCTATTGCCTAGATGGATTTATATCAATAGTAGCTCGGTGGTCATAATGTTCTGGCTGACTGGTGTATCAGATGATAAGTAACCTTAATTCATGCTCTTTTATGCTCTGGTGTTTATGACGACTGGACAGACGTTTGCCACACAAGTTGAATATGTGCTCAGTGTGTTGAACAGTACACCTCAGAGCTTTGGATATAGTGGATGGTATGCTAATTGGGTGGTAATGAGGTGCTTTTTTTTCTTTTTAGACAGCATAGTTGTGTGAAGATAACAGCGATTAGTTTACTTATAATCAATTATTCAAAATGAAAGCCAATCGCATTATTTATTTTGTCGCCAACCAGTTTCATCCCTCGATGTGGTCATCTTCAGAACAATTTACACCATCTGGTCGCTCGCTGGAGTCGTCACCCTGCCTGTGCACGGTTGGTAACTAGTTGTCCTGAAGATGACCCCATCGAGGGTTGAAACCGGTTTGCGACAAAACAAATAATGCGATTGTGACTGTCATTTTGAATAATTGAGAATGAGAAGGTGGTTTGTGAATTTCCTTCTCGGGACGTTGTCAGACAATATTTCTTTTCCCTTCACAACAGAAAAAATTAAGACTGATGCTAAGCTGTCTCTAATATTCATGAAGATAGTCCTGGTCATACCGTTGTTGCCTACTGCGACAAAAGAGACTGCCATTATGGATTTTTTTGATGTATTTGTTTTACTGGTAGTGTATTTTAGGTGGAAAGAGTCGGGATTAGATATGTAATCTGAGGGTTCTTCCAGGCAATTCTTGTTTGCAGCATGGGAGCTGACTGGTCCAGGAAAAAAAATCGTTTAGTCCATCACTGGAGACCTGAAAAGCTTTTTCTGATTTTGTCTTTCCGGCATCCAAGGTACTGAGATGTTTCACACGTCCGTGCGGCTCGCATTGCTGCATATAATGGAATGTGGATGCCTGATTTTAGCATTGTGACCGGATTGATTTGTCTTGTTTCATAGTATTCTTCGTAGCGCCAGGCAACGGAATTGACTTGAAACGTTCGTGAGCAGCTGCCTCGTTGTTCATCGTTTGACATTCTGCTGTCAGCTAAGGAACAAGAGTTTTTCTTATTCGTATAGTACGCAGAGGGGTGCGTGTGCAGTAGAGAACCGTGAGCACATCTGTCAATTTTGTTGTTGTTACGATTACGCCTACAAAGGTTCGATTCTCACATGACGGAACAGGTCAAACATTCCGGAATGCAATTCAAACAGGAGCATTTACACAGCCCTTCAACGGAACAGGACGTCGACATCAAGGTTTCTAGAGAAGAAACGAGGATTTGACGTTGACGCTGATAAGGGTCGGCTGGTGGTAGTGGTGGTGGTGGTGGTGAGGAGGGGTTAGATGTAGACGGTGACATGGACTGGTAACATCGGAAGTTACCTTATTTTCGTCAAGCTCACTAGTTTTAGTAGTGGATCTCTTGATTTTGTTTCTTCTTATTCTTTGCGTTTTCCTATTCCTATTTTTTAGTTTTCTTCGTTTTCTTGGTACATTGAAAATGTTCCATAACGACTATGGTATTATCCATTCACTATTCTTTCATGAGCAAGTCCAGATATCTGAGAGCAAAATGTGATTTTCATTAGGTTTTTTTTTTTTTTTTTTTTTTTTTTTTTATAAGGTTAGGTATACAAAGCGTGTGAGAAAAGTAGTGAGACTGGTAAAACTGCGAGCGATGTGGTAACACTGCGTTGTTCTACTTGTGTAGACCGGTGTGTTCATCCCTTTCAGATGCTCAGTCCGAGTTTCAGCACTGTACAGCCACCACGTGATTTTTGAGAGCACCATCAATGAAGTTGTATTTTTGTTGTGTGTTACAAAAATGGAACAGCGGAATTTAGAGCAACGTTACGCCATCAAGTTTTCTGTTAAACTTGCGGAATCGGTGAGCGTGACCTTTGAAGAATTGAAACAGGGCTATTGGGAAAATTTCTTATCAAGAGCACATGTTCTTCGCTGGCACAAATTATTTTTGGAAGGCTGAGAACACATTGAAGATGAAACTCGGTCAAGATGACCTTCAGCTTCAAAGAGCGAAAAAAACGTCGAACGCGCGCGTGGTCTTTTTAGATCAGACCGACGTTTAACAATAACGATGTGTGTGATCTATTAAACATTTTTTTCAGTACATCAAATTTTGATGGAAGATTAATGCAAAAGGTTTGTGCCAAAATGGTACGGAGCGAGGTGGTGCAGTGGTTAGCACACTGGACTCGCATTCGGAAGGACGACGGTTCAATCTCGCGTCCGGCCATCCTAATTTAGGTTTTCCGTGATTTCCCTAAATCGCACGAGGCCAATGCCGGGATGGTTCCTTTGAAAGGGCACGGCCGACTTCCTTCCCCATCCTTCCCTAATCCGATGAGAGCGATGACCTTGCTGTCTAGTCTCCTCGTCCACAACAACCCAACCCAAAATGGCACCGAGAAACCTCATAACTGAGCAGAAGGACACTCGATGAAAACGTGTGTTGAGGATCTTAAGAGTATTACCTGTGACGGGAAATAGTTCAGTCGTGTGGTCATAGGTAATGGATTCGGATTGAGACAAAGCAGCAAAATGAGAAAAGGCACACTGAGACATCTCCACGACCAAAAATAGCTAGAATGAGCAAATCAAATGGTTCAAATGGCTCTGAGCACTATGGGACTTAACATCTGAGGTCATCAGTCCCCTAGAACTTAGAACTACTTAAACCTAACTAACCTAAGGACATGACAGACAGCCATGCCCGAGGCAGGATTCGAACCTGTGATCGTAGCAGTCCCGCGGTTCCGGACTGCAGCGCCTAGAACCGCAAGGCCACCACGGCCGGCTGATCAAATCAAAGATCAAAGCAATACTGATTTGCTTATTTAACAGTAAGGGCTTCGTGCATGGAGTGTTTATTCCTTCTGGCCACACTGTCAGCCAAGTGTTTTACAAAGGTCTCCTTTAAAAGCTCTGGAAAAGGGGGAATCGTGTGAGGCTATACATTGCAGATAGTTGATGCTGCATCGTGACAACGCCCCATGTCGTATGACCACTTCGATCATGGAATTTTTGGCCTCAAAAGGCATTACTGTAGTTCCACATCCCCCTTGTATCGCTCATCTGATTCCTCATGTCTTTTTTCTTTTCCCGAAATTGAAAAATGCCTTAAAATGGCGTCATTTCAGGGCTGTGGAGAACATTCAAAAGAATCTGAGTGACATGTTAAAGGCTCTATCAGCTAAAGCCTTTCAGCGTTGCTACCAAGACTCTTTGTAGTTCCCGGAGGAAGCTGTTTTGAAGAGGATACTGTAGTTCGAAAAATGTAATAAAAACTTTGGTAGATAAAAAATCGGTCTCGTTACTTTTCGCACACACCACGTGTAAGGTAAACAGTGACAGTTGCATTAACTAAATAGCTGAGGTGCTCGTAGGCGGAGCAGCGGTGGTGGCTGGCGGACAGGTAGAGGTGTAGAGGCAGAGGCAGCGCGGCACAGTTGTTTTTACGTACCGACGGCGAGCAGGCGGCAGATGTGGGGCAGCACCAGGTTGAGCGTGAGGCTGGCGACGCAGCGCAGCGCCCCCAGCGCCACGAAGCACAGCGGCACGCTGGGCAGGCTCAGCACGCACGCCACGTACCACTGCGGGCAGCACACCGCCGCACTCTCTACCAGCTCCTTACAGGCTAAAAATGTCACTGCAGCACTCACAGGGGGCAAAGCGGCAGAGTTCATCACACACCGTCCTCATTCCGTAGCCTCAAATCTCTGTCTCTATGAACCTCGCAACTTGGGCTTAAAAATGAAGACAAGAGTTGGGTAGTGTTGTTTTGGGGGGAGGAAACCAGACAGCTAGATTGAAAAATAGTTCAAATATCTCTAAGCACTATGGGACTTAACATCTGAGGTCATCAGTCGCCTAGACTTAGAACTACTTAAACCTAACTAACCTGAGGACATCACGCACATCCATGCCCGAGGCAGGATTCGAACCTGCGACCGTAGCAGCAGCGAGGTTCTGGACTGAAGCGCCTAGAACCACTTGGCTACAGCAGCCGGCAGACAGCGATATCATCAGTCTCATCGGATTAGGGAAGGACGGAGAAGGAAGTCAGCCGTGCCCTTTCAAAGAAACCATCCCAGCATTTGCCTTGAGCGATTTAGGGAAATCACGGAAAACCTAAATCAGGATAGCTGGACGTGCGAAAAGACAGAAAATAAACGCTAAATTACCAATAAAACCGTGAAATAATAGCAATCTGCGATGGGGTTTCAATAAGTAATGCAACACATTTTTTTTTCTGTCCAGTTCCAAATGCAAAAATGCGGAACTGGTTGTGGGACATTGTGGAACGTTCCTGCTTCAGCCCCTATAGTTCCACGAAGTTCCGATAGGTGGCTGCACTATATGGAACCTTCAAAATGGCGTCTGTAACGGAGATGCTTTCCAAGCAGAGAGCTGTAACTGAGTTTCTTTTGGAAGAAAATCACAGCAACGTAGGTATTCATCAGCGCTTACAGGATGTCCGCAGAGATCTGGAGTGAACAAAAATATGGTGAGTCGTTAGGCGAGGTGTCCCTCATGATAGCGACAAGGTCGTGGAAACCTGTCTGATCCCCCCACGTGCTCGCCGGCTGCATACAGCTGTGCTACCCTCACGTCAGCGAGTTCGTCGCCACGGAAACGCAAACCGACCTCTTCTTCGTGACAACACAAGGCCTCACACAAATTTTCAGACCTGAGAGGAGCTCATGAAACTTCACTGGACTGTTTTTCCTCATCCACCCTACAGTCTGGATCTCGCACCTTCTGACTTCCAATGACTGGACCAATGAAGGATGCACTCTGTGGAAAGCAGTAGGCGAACGATGGACAGGTTATCGATGCAGTGCCGACCAGTAGAGTGGTACTGTGCGGGCACATAGTCCCTCCCGGAAAGGTGGCGTAAGGCCTTCACTTTGAATGGAATATTATATTGAAAAATGGGATTTTGCAGCGAAAAGACTGGGGGGAAATATTGTGTATTGCAATCCTGAATAAAACTAATCTTTTTTCAAAAAAAAAAGTGTTACATTACTTATTGGATGGCACTTGTATTTCAAAAAGTTGTTAAGTAGTGAGGAACCAAGAGCAAAATATCTAGAACCAAACACAAATTCAGAACACCCCAGCATGGCTGAAATCCACAATATCATTGAAGATTCCATGAATAATAATGCCCCTGGAGAAGATTCAGTAACTGCTGAAATATGGAAAACTGCAGGTGTTTCAGCAGTCAAAAAGCTACATAGAGTCTTTGAAACAGTCATGGAACCATAAGCTATACCACAAGATTGCAAAACAGCGTCAATTCACCCAGCCCTCAGAAAAGAGAATGAAACAGACGCCAGAAAAACTATAGAGGAATTTCCCTCCTTCGAGTGACTTAAAAAAAGGTTTCAGAAGCATTACAAAACAGGGTGGATAAAAAACTGGATCGACAGTTATGAGAATACCAAGGAGGGTTTAAAGAAGGATTATCCTGTGTGGGACAAGTTTTAAATCTGAAATTTATAATTAGGTATGGGAGAATGAGACCCAAAAGCAATTATGTTACATTTGTAGACTTCAAATAAGTATATCATTCAACTGACTGGGAAACATTATCCAACACCTTAAAGGGGTTTGAAGTTGACAAAAAGTCAGTGGGAATCATAAAAGACACACTAACAAATACAAAATTCAAAATTAAAGTTTCAGTTGAAATCTCCAAGGCTTTTGAGATCAGAACTGGTGTAAGACAACAAGATAGAGTCTTCTCAATGCTGTTCAGCTGTGTTCTAGAAAAAATAACCAGAGAACGGAGGAAAACAACACAAGAAGAAGAGATTTAAAAAATCAGTATTAAGAGAAAATGGAATAATCTGAGTATTGATTGCTTGGCTTTTGCAGATGATATTGTCATCTCAGTTGAATGTATAGAAGATGCAACAGTGCAGATAAATCTCCTAAAATAAAACCTTCAAAGGCAGGCCTATGAATGCGTTTTGAAAAAAAAAACAGAGTGTATGACAGATACGAAGAAGGCATCGAAATACATGCAAACTGACTGTTAGAGAATAGTAAAAGGCAACAAAATTTAAATGTTTAGGAGAAATAATATAGCTAAATGCTTTGGACAAGGAATCTAACTTAGCAAGGTCAAGGAAAATGGAAATGGCTTTTCAATTAACAAAGAACATGTGGGTAACAAGAAATCTATGTCGTTAAGTTCAACTAAACGATTATTTGAAACAAAAAACAAAGAAAGGAAAATAATCAAGAATATTACAATGGGAAATGGAAATTAAGTAATAATAAACAAGTTTATAAAAAGACAGAACCAATATTGGAAACAATAGGGAAGAGAAGACTTGTATTCTATGGACACCTAAGAAGGATAGAAGAAAAACGGATAACAAGCAGAATCTGTGACTTTTTTGAAAGAAACACAAAAACATCAATGACGTGGATCAAAGAAGTTACAGCTGACCTTAGGGAAACAGAAATAACGGAGGAAGAAATAGGTGAAAAACGAAAGTCCAGTGCAAAAGTAAAAAAGTTTCAAGGACTTCCACGAGGAAGCAAAGACAAATATCCCTGCAGATTGTGGGTATCGCACTGAATTCATCTTGAGAAACCCTTTTCATCGTCATTTGATTTCTTTGATTCCCATGTCAGTGAGCGTTTCCGCATGCAG
Source organism: Schistocerca piceifrons (assembly GCF_021461385.2). Lineage (NCBI taxonomy): Eukaryota > Metazoa > Arthropoda > Insecta > Orthoptera > Acrididae > Schistocerca > Schistocerca piceifrons. The sequence goes on from NC_060145.1 coordinate 483,951,743, forward strand.
GTCCAGAAACAAAGTTCACTAATTAAGAAAACGCCTAGTCACAAACATGGACGAAAATCTGAACTAAACGCTGCTTATTGGAACTCAATAACAAGCAAGTGTCGGAACGACAGCAGCATTGACGACAGGTTATAACAGAGTGCTGTCATCATTGACAACTTAACAATGGCAAAACGATCGAATGTTTCTGCTCAGAAGCGCATGAACCAGGTATCATCCACGGTTTTCATTCGATTGCTCCTACTAGAGTTACCAGAAATTGGAAAGTACAGACAAAATGAATGACGATTTGTTATTTGTTTATAATAATATTTTCAAAACTAAAATACACACATATATTACAGAAAAAATTACATAGCTCTTCCACATATTTAATGGAGTGCACTAAATGTTAATACTACAGAAATACACATCTAAAGAATGCAAAAAATTCATATTTATCATTTTCAAGGGCTAGTCAGTCAGACTGACATCGGACACAGGTGCGGGAAGGTTGGTGTCTGTAGATGGATGCTGACTGGAGATGGAGATGGGGAGAGATGCCACACCATCTGGTGCCAGTGCGTTGGTGCACAGTGCACCAGCAGTGGGAGGATGATCATCCCGTGCACACGCCTAAAGGGCTACAGCACTGTCTCTTTTGTTTCCTCAGACTGTTGCTTCCTAACATGTTGTTTCATGTTGGCTGGTGAATGGTTGTTGTACAACATGCAGCCGAATGGTAGAAAAGTGGAGGTCAGTTCAACTCCATGATCAACAATCATGGTGTAAGGACAGACAGCTTGCATCTGTTGACAGCCATCGTCCATTGGTAACACCTCCAGCAGCAGGAAAACAGGCAAAATGCCCATTGTGTATCCGACGGGAGTTGCCGCTGGTGTCGAGTGATTCAAAGAGGTTGCAGCAGGCAGCCCCATCACAGTTGTGTAATACATAGGTAACACGCTGGGCACTGCAGAAAGAACAACATCTCTGATCAGCGTCTCAACCAGTTTATGTTGGAGACATTCAGATGGGATGTGCATGACCTTCCTGATCACAACCTGAACGAGTACATGGATGGCGATCTTACATGATGACAGTACTGCAGCCAGCAATGATCACGTAAGAAGGCACATGTTTCCTCAGTTCAATTTTTATCTGACGGACGCCACTGAGAACAAGTCTTTCACATTTCAGCAATGTGACTGATGTCGTTGCTGTAAGGTGTGAATGTGGGCACCTCACCATACTATGGCACCTTCAATGGGAATTTGAAAATCCTCAGTGTACAGAGGCCAAAATCAGCATGGTCAACCACGGGAGCCCCTACACTATGTGATCAAAAGTACCTAGAAACCTGACTGAAATGACTTACAAGTTCGTGGCGCCCTCCATCGGTAATGCTGGAATTATATATGGTGTTGGCCCACCCTTGGCCTTGATGACAGCTTCCACTCTCACAGGCGTACGTTCAATCAGGTGCTGGAAGGTTTCGTAGGGAATGGCAGCACATTCTTCACGGAGTACTGCACTGAGAAGAGGTATCGATGTCAGTCGGTGAGGTTGGGTACGAAGTCCGCGTTCCAAATCATCCCAACGGTGTTCTATAGGATTCAGGTCAGGACTCTGTGCAGGCCAGTCCTTTACAGGGATGTTACTGTCGTGTAACAACACCACCACAGGCCGTGCATTATGAACAGGTGCAATCGCCATCCCCGAATTGCTCTTCAACAGTGAGAATCAAGAAGGTGCTTAAAACATCAATGTAGGCCTGTGCTGTGATAGTGCCACGCAAAACAACATGGGGTGCAAGCCACCTCCATGAAAAACACGACCACACCATAACACCACCGCTTCCGAATTTTACTCTTGGCACTACATACGCTGGCAGATGACGTTCACTGGGCATTCGCCATACCCACACCCTGCCATCGGATCGCCACATTGTGTACCGTGATTCGTCACTTCACACAACGTTTTTCCATTGTTCAATCGTCCAATATTTACGCACCTTACCCCAAGTGACGCGTCGTTTGGCATTACCAGCGTGATGTGTGGCTTATGAGCAGACACTCGACCATGAAATCCAAGTTTTCTCACCTCCCGCCTAACTGTCGTAGTACTTGCAGTGGATCGTGGTGCAGTTTGGAATTCCTGTGTGATGGTCTGGATAGATGTCTGCATACTACTCTCTTCAGCTGTCGGCGGCCTCTGTAAGTCAACGGACGAGATCGACCTGTACGCTTTTGTGCTGTTTGTGTACCTTCACGTTTCCACTTCACTATCACATCAGACACAGTTGCCCTAGGAATGTTCATGAGTAAGGAAATCTCGCGTACAAAAGTATGACATAAGTGACACCCAATCACCTGACCACGTTCGAAGTCCATGAGTCCCACGGAGAGCCCCATTCTGCTCTCTCACGGTGTCAAATGACTACTGAGGTCGCTGACATGGAGTACCTGGCAGCACAATACACTTAATATGAGAAACGTGTGTTTTGGGGGTGCCCAGATACTTTTGATCACTAGTGTATATGGCCGTCAGAGTATTGGAACTCTTCGGAGCTCTTCGTTCGCCAGTTTTACGTACAAAGTGGTACTGGGTATGGAAAACTGAATTCTTAGAATATCTTGCGGCGGGAGATGCATTTCGTCCTGTACAAACCGTTCTACTCCATACAATTTTCGTCGTTAACGACCCAATAGAAAAGTTAATTTAATTGCGGCTTGGCGAGAGGAAGGCGCCAGGACGGTCGACGAATCTAGACAGGAAGACTAGCTGCTACGCTGAAGTAAACAAACGCTCGCTCGCTCGCTCACAAGTAGCATGACAGGCGAGACGTCAATGAGGCCTGCTCACCTCACGACTACTGAAGGTAGTCTGGTTTCGAACCTTATGTCCACAGTAGACGTGGGTTTGATGTCCCAGTAGTGAGCCATGACGGCTGCTACGGTAGTGCGGAGTATTACACATTTCTCTGCATGATGTGACAGAGTTGCCAGCTCAGCCCTTTCATAGAAGTGTTTCAAAATTTACCCGAACTGATTTTGTTGCATCAATTTTAATGAGGAATCGCACGCCGAAGTCCAAGTGTGGCATTTTTTCTTCATCCTGTATTTATTCCATAAAATATAATTCTAAGAGACTTACATAGGGCGAAAAAAATGGAAGAGTACGTTACGAACGGAGTGTCTGGCAACCCTAGCTCCCAAACACCTGTTTCACTTGAGGGAACGGATGAATAATTCGGCCGTAAAATCACAAGTGACTGTATAGATTGTGTTCATTTACTGGTCACCGTCTCTATACTCTGTTCATCATAACAATAAAACTGGTGCAAACAAACACAGACGCGATGATTGCTCAGAAGCCGCAGCACAGGCACACTGGTGTTGTTACGCTCTTGGAAGTAGCTCCTAGTTACGTGTTAGATATATTATTAGTAAGTTACGTTAAATAAAACTTTAAGATATTCTAACGTATTAACAGCCATCGAAGTTTTTATTAATCACTCTTTAGCTATGTAGTTTTTATTTAAAAAATAGTGTACAGTCACAATCTCTGTATTGTTGTGCTCTGATTCTCTGCTGTATGAAAATGGCTAAGGCTGCATCCTGTTCCACAGTGAAACACGCGTGTGGAACACGGATAAAAAGTGCCAGGAAATAGGTTGTCCTTCATGTTTTTCATAAATTACAGAAAAAAATTGGGCTTGAAGTTTTCTGAGGGACTGCATTTGATACAGTTGAGATACGCATCACATTGGATGTATAGCGGAACTGGTAGCGTAGTAGATTAATAACCTAGTGCATCGCTGGTTCAGGTCTCACCTTAGTCACTATTTTTTCATCCACTCTGAAACACCGAGACCTAGTAGTTGTAAAATTCATCATCTTTTTATGAATGATGTACGTCTTCTTGTTTCTAATTACATATTGCACTCGACATTCCTGTTCTCATTTCAAATAAAAATTCATAACTATCGATATTTTATGAACAATTATTGATAAAGGTTGCTTAAATTAAGAAAACATAAGTTTAATTTTTTAGGGCAAAAATCAAAAACCAGATACTCTTAATTTGGACTGTGCCCATTGTTTTATACTTTAGATGTAATCTCATACGAACCAGGGTGATAAATGTCGTAGAAACATGAAGAACAATCATTTTCACAATATCGAGCAGATCGTGCAAATACTGCATTTTTACATTTGCCACTGTACCATTACAAAATGAACCCAACAGAATTGATCTGGAGCTAAGTTAAGTGATTTGGCCCAAGAAATAACAAGACCTTTAAGCTGTCAGACGTACTGGAACTGACACATGCAGCTTCTTCACCAGTCACTGCCGAACGCTGGTGGGATGTAAAACGACACCTCTTAAAAGAAGACGAGAAAATGCAGCACCTGAGTGGCTTCAGGGATTCTGTTGTTGATCGACTAGTTATGAACGTAACAGATGACAGTTCCAGGACTGAAATGTATTTCTCGGATTCGAATTAGGCAGGAGCTAGGAGATTACCAGACGACTGACTGTAATTGATACCTTTAGTGGCTTCAGTATTCAAGAGTACGGTGAGATCTCTGCAGTTTGCTTTTGCACCACATATAGCTCGCTCAGAAAAACTGTCCTATTATAGCGTCCCCAGTGCCAAATTTTTATCATGTATCAGTAAAATAATAATTTCTCTGTGTAGGTTTAGATTGCAAAGAAATAATTTATGACAGAATGATCTAAAGAGACGACAAGATACGCTCTTTTGTTAATTTTTTAGTCGACTTCACTTCTTGTCTTTATTGTGTACGTACATCATCTTGCGAGTGCTGGCAAATGTAAGCATATTTGTATGTGTTAAACATATAATATAACGATTTAATATTATTGTGCACTTTTAATTTGTAAGAGGTGATCACGATTTCATGTCCGCCTTCCTTGAATTAACCTGCATTCAAGTAATTTACAGTTCAACAATCGCAGCGGCCGATGCAGCCAACGACGCCATTACGTGGCGATATTAACTTATGAAAAATTAGCGGAAGCGGAAAACTCGCCCGCTATTAGTATAATATTAATTTTTCTCCACAGCCGCACGAAGTTGCAGAAATACTTAGCTTTAAGATTCTTATTTTCAGTACCGTAGCCGAGACCCAGAGCCAGGACTCTGACTACAATACAATGGTTAACGGAGGTAAGAAAAATACTCTCGCGCGTGTGTGGGCCGCAATTGTAATTAATAACTAAAGATCTTTTGCTTTAAAGTGAACTGACTAGCCGAGGAAATTAATATGAAAAGTTTATTACATTGTTCAACTTAAATATCATTTTTATTAAGGCCCACCACGTAAGTCGGCAACAATCAAAAAATAATAATAACAATAATAATATATATATTCAATTACGACGGCCGACGGACGCGAGATTGGCGCCCAACGTTGCTCATCCCTTTTTCGTCTGATCAGCAACTGATCACATCATTGCAGGTTAGTTGAACCAGCTGGCTAATCAATGCTGTACAAGTTTAACGTGCCGGTAAAGCTGTTGTCCCGCATTATAGTTCAATCTGCACTGAAGCGTCAAAGAAACTGGTATAGGAGTGCGTATTCAGATACAGAGATACGTAAACAGGCAGAATACGGAGCTACGGCCGGCTACGCCTATACAAGACAACAAGTGTCTGACGCAGTTGTTAGATCGGTTATTGCTGCTGCAATGGCGATTTAAGTGAGCCTGAACGTGGTGTTATAGTCGGCGCACAAGCGAAAGGACACAGCATCTTCGAGGTAGCGATGAAATGGGGATTTTCCCGTACGACCATTTCATGAATGTACCGTGAATATCAGGAATCCAGTGAAACATTAAATCTCCAACATCGCTGATGCCAGAAAAAGATCCTGCAAGAACGGGACCAGCGACGACTGAAGAAACGTCACGGAAGTGCAACGCTTCTGCAGATTGCTGCAGATTTCAATGCTGCGCCATCAACAATTGTCAGCGTGCGAACCATTCAACGAAACATCATCGATATCGGCTTTTCGGAGCCGAAGGCCCAATCGTGTACCCTTGATGGCTGCACAACACAAAGCTTTACTCCTCGCCCGGGCCCGCCAACACCGACATTGGACTGTTGAAGACTGGAAACATGTTGCCTCATCGGACGCATCAAGTTTTAAATTGTACCGAGCGGATGGACGTGTACGGGTATGGAGACAACCTCATGAATCCATGGACGCTACATGTCAGCAGGGTACTATTTAAGTTGGTGGAGGCTCTGTAATGGTGTGGGACGTGTGCATTTGGAGTGATATGGGACCCCTGATACGTCTACATACGACTCTGACAGGTGACACTTTCGCTGGCCACCAAACTCCCCAGACATGTACATTATTGAACATATCTAGGACGTCTTGCAACATGCTATTCAGATGTCCACCCCCTCGTATTATTACACATATATGGACAGACCTGGAGGATTCATGGCATCAGTTCACTCCAGCACTACTTGAGACATTAGTCAAGTCCATGCAACGACGTGTTGAGGCACTTCTGCGTGCTTGAGGGGGCCCTACACGATACTATGCAGGTGGACCAGTTTCTCTGGCTCTTCAATGTATGTGTGTGTAACACAGCATCAAACGTATCCTTGTGATTGTACTTGACTGTACTGGACACGGTTTGGCTTCCGTTCCACGTGAAGTGAGATTCAAGAAACTCGGAAGAATACACGGCGTAATGTTTACATCAGGTTTACTCTTACGACGAACAGAGTGGAGGTGAAGACGAAGTGTGCGCCAGTGCCGTACCCTGGAGAAGTCGGCCATCATGAAGGCCTGCCCCAGCCCGACGAAGAGGGCGAGTGGCGGAGCGGCGAAGGCGCGCGCCACGCGGGCGGGCAGGCGGCCGTCGCCGGCGGCGGGGGCGGCGGGGGCGGGCGCGGGGGGCGGCCGGGGGCGGCTGGGCGGCGGCGGCGGCGCGGGCAGGCGGTCCAGGCAGGCGGCGGAGAGTGCGGCGCCGGCCACGGCCAAACCCAGCAGCACGGCCGCCAGCAGCGGGCCCGCGCGGCAGCCCAGCTCTTCGGCGCCCGACGACGCCGGCGCCGGCATCTCCGAAACGTCGCCCGCAGCGGCAGCGGCAGCGGCGTCGGCGTCCGAGGCCGGCGGGCAGGCAGAGGCGCCGCACACCGCGCCCGGCATCGGCGACACTGCCGGCATCGACGCGCACTCTGCTCAGAACTACAGTGGAACGCCGTCTGAAGCAGGTGGCGCTGCGGCCAACGCCTCGTAGAGCGAGACTATAAATTATTCGCTCCCGTACAAGCCACGTGCAGTAAGTGGGTGAGTTTTCCTCTAGTTTACGGGCGATAGCAAATTTTGGTTCCTGTATCTACAGCGAAGGAGTGGACCGATGACCACATCAAAAAAGTTATCCGATACACGACAAAATTCCCACACGAACACAGATGTAAAAAAAAAAGGCCGTACAAGGCGGTGAATAAAGCATTTGTGAACAGTATTCCGCCTGTAGGCCAAAGTGTAATGAAATTTGTGCAAGGCTGGGGAGGAGAGTTGTTGGATCTGGCTTGTGACAACAGTGGTCGAGTAGTCTGGACTTACGAGTGACCATCCAGAGCTGACTTTAATTGATTCAACAAGACATCAAATGAAAAGACTATACACTGACAAGCGAGAACATCATGAGCATTCCCCACTGCGACATTGCATGCTGCCTGGTTGCGTTGCGAGCACATGATGCTGTCACAAAAGTATGTAAGTGTAGCAGACAAATGGTGCATCACCCCAGCGAAAATATGGGCTCCGTGTGGGGCAATCCATTGAGATAAACGACTTTGACAAAGGGCAGGTTTCTATTACGCAAAGTTTGTGAACGAGTATCTCGAAATCGGCGAAGCCCTGTCAAATGGTCGCGTGCTGCTGTCATCTACAGAAAGAGGTAGGAGGACAATGAAATTACCACTAGACGCTAAATAGTTAGACGTTCGCGACTCTTCACAGAAATTGGGATTCTGAGGCTTGTCTGCTCTGTAAAGTAAGATCTCTGCCGAATGAAGGAGACGGAGCACAAGTTCGGATTTTGTCAAGGACAGGGAAGGAAATCGGCCGTGCCCTGTCAAGGGAACCGTCCCGGAATTTGCCTGGAGCCATTTAGGGAAATCACAGGAAAACCGAAATCTGGATGGCCGGACGCGGGTTTCAAATATCGTCGTCCCGAATACGTGTCCAGGGTGCTACTGCGCCATCTCGCTAGGTCAGAAATAGGACTATTCTGGTGCACGCAAAAGTGATTTCGCAGCACACCGTTCATCGTACATAGCTGAACACGGAGCTCCGCAGCAGACCACCCCTATGGGTTCACTTCTTGACCCAACAAGTCAACAACATTGTCAATTACGTGACCATCGCGATTCGACAGTAGATCAATGGAAAGGCGCCGGCTCTTCGGGTGAATCACATGTTTGGTACGCTTGGTCGACGGCTATCTCCACAAACGCCGTTATCGAGGTGAACGGCGGTCCGAAACGTGTAGTTCGCCAGGAAAGCAGGCTGGTGAGAGCAGTATTACACTACTGGCCATTAAAATTGCTACACCAAGAAGAAATGCAGATCATAAACGGATATTCATTGGACAAATATATTATACTAGAAATGACATGTGATTATATTTTCACGCAATTTGGGTGCAGAGATCCTGAGAAATCAGTACCCAGAACAACCACCTCTGGCCGCATAAACGGCCTTGATACTCCTAGGCATTGAGTCAAACAGAGCTTGGATGGCGTGTACAGGTACAGCTGCCCATGCAGCTTCAACACGATACCACAGTTCGTCAAGAGCAGTCACTGGCGTATTGTGACGAACCAGTTGTTCGGTCACCATTGACCAGACGTTTTCAGTTGGTGAGAGATCTGGAGAATGTGCTGGCCAGGGCAGCAGTCGAACATTGTCTGTATCCAGAAAGGCCCGTACAGGACCTGCAACATTCGGTCGTGGATTAACCTGCTGAAACGTAGGGTTTCGCAGGGATCGAATGAAGGGTAGAGCCATGGGTCGTAACACATCTGAAATGTAGCGTCCACTGCTCAAAGTGCCGTCAATGCGAACAGGAAACAAGAGGTGACCGAGGCGTGTAACCAATGGCACCCCATACCATCACGCCGGGTGATACGCCAGTATGGCGAGGACGAATAGACGCTTCCAATGTGCGTTCACCGCGATGTCGCCAAACACGGATGCGACCATCACGATGCTGTAAACGGAACCTGAATTCATCCGGAAAAATGACGTTTTGCCATTCGTGCACCCAGGTTCGTCGTTGAGTACACCATCGCAAGCGCTCCTGTTTGTGATGCAGCGTCAAGGGTAACCGTAGCCATGGTCTCCGAGCTGTTAGTCCATGGTGCTGCAAACGTCGTCGAACTATTCGTGCAGATGGTTGTTGTGTTGCAAACGTCCCCATCTGTTGACTCAGGGATCGAGACGTGGCTGCACGATCCGTTACAGCCATTCGGATAAGATGCCTGTCATCTCGACTGCTAGTGATACGAGGCCGTTGGGATCCAGCACGGCGTTTCGTATTACCCTCCTGAACCCACCCCTTCCATATTCTGCTAACAGTCATTGGATCTCGACCAACGCGAGCATCAATGCCGCGATACGATAAACCGCAATCGCGATAGGCTACAATCCGACCTTTATCAAAGTCGGAAACGTGATGGTACGCATTTCTCCTCCTTACACGAGGCATCACAACAACGTTTCACCAGGCAACGCCGGTGAAGTGGTGTTTGTGTATAAGAAATCCGTCGGAAACTTTCCTCATGTCAGCAAGTTGTAGGTGTCGCCACCGGCGCCAACCTTGTGTGAATGGTCTGAAAAGCTAATCATTTGCATATCACAGCATTTTCTTCCTGTCGGTTAAATTTCGCGTCTGTAGCACGTCGTCTTCATGGTGTAGCAATTTTAATGGCCAGTAGTGTATGTTACGGGAGACATACTCTTGCGCTTGCATCGGACCTGTGATATTAATTGAAGACACGTTGACAGCTGCGGACCACCAACATCCCTTCATGCTTGATGTCTTCCTCGTTGGCGGTGTCAACTTTCAGCACTATGGCGGTGTCATTTTTCAGCACTATAACTGTCCGTTTGTCTTTGCCAGAACCGTGCTACAGTAGTTTGAGGATCATTATAGTAAACTCACATGGATATCTCAGCGACCAAATTCGCCTGATGTAAATCCTACCGTACACATAAGGATAACTATCGGGCACCATCACCGCGTGTGCAGATCAGCGGCCCGTTATTTAGGCGAATTGCGTAACTTGTGTGTAGATATCTAATGCCACATGCCTCCACAAACCTATCAACAAACTCTCGGAGCCCCGATACACAGAATCAGTGATGTACTTCGTTCCAAAGACGGATAAACACGCTATTAATCTGGTTGTCGTAATGTCTTAGCTTATCGGTGTATTTCAGTGTACGGGGTACAAAGGGGCGTGCGTAAGGAGGAAGTTACCAGACGTAAGCCAGTCTAGGAGGTCGAATTACGTAAACTGGACAACAGGAGCCAAGGCGGCTGATGTTAACTTCTGTTGGTGGCCAGCCATGGAGCTCAGGGCCACAGGCTCTGCCTCCTAAGAAAGACGTCTGTTCCACACGATGTCTGGCTCACAAGAGAGCGAAGTAACTGCGTTCTGCCCTGCAGTACAGTGCAGAGTTCACACAAGTGACCTTCCTTCCACGCACGTTACTCGCTTTAAACCTACGGTTTAATTTCACCCGAGAGGTGAAGGCGTCTCCTGTCAGAAGCTTTAATTGGACAGACCCGTCTGGCTACACCGAAAGTAGCTCTGAGAGAAAACTGCTCCCTGTACTTGGCCGTCTCCGCTGCTTGCTTTGTGTGAAGACAGCGGCTGGCGCCTTGTGGCAAGCGGACTCAGCTCGTACCGGAATAACAGCGGTGCCCCGTGGACCGAGCGGCGGGTGGGCTCCTCGCTTCAGCAGGGCAGCTGCCTTTCTCCTCCTTTCCAACATTACCGCCTCTTCTCCTCTCTTCCCCCGCCTCCACGCCTTACCACGCCCACGCCTACGCTTACCCTTTCACCCCCTCAGTAACAGCACGCTATTCCTCCATCTCGCCCCGCCAACCCTCTTCCCAACGATACCGCGTTTCAGGCGTGGATCTAGGGAGGCGGGGTGGGAGGGGGAGGGGAGGGGTAAACCGGCCGGCCGGCAATTTCAAGTGCGCCAAATTCATATTCTTGAAGCAAAAAAAACCTTGTTTCACAAAGCGCCTAGCATCCAGTTCTCGTAGGTCTATCGATTGTTCATATGATTTTTAAAAAAAACCGCGCGGAGTGGCCGCGGGGTTAGAGGCGCAATGTCACGGATTGAGCGACCCCTCCCACTGGAGATTCGAGTCCTCCCTCGGGCATGGGTGTGTGTGTTGTTCTTAGCATATGTTAGTTTAAGTAGTGTGTAAGACTAGGGACCAATGACCTCAGCTGTCGGTTCTTGAGCATTTTTGAACACATCTTAAGTTGATTTCTGAACGAATCATAAGTTGATTTTTGAATGTGTGCCTAGTGAACGTGATATCTTTGCCAGGCGAATTCCCGTCGCATCAAGAAATGAAAAAGTTTTTCGCAAACAAAAGGGGACGGGACTATACGAGCTGAGCCAAATAAACCCGAACGGGTAAACACCAATCGCTGTTTGCTTACGTGATTGACCGGGTGCGAGAATGATAAGCGTTGTTGTAATTACTAGCGACATCCACAGATTCAAAGTGTAAATAAACGACTAACAGGAACAACGGGAAAGAAAGATCATATATAATCTTCTCGGTGTATCCAAGAAAATGAAATTTTGACAGAAACTTTTTGTCAAATCGCTACAGTACTAAGACCCAGTTGTACAGTCTCTGATTCGCAGCTGCTTAAGTTCTATTCTCGGAATAGCGCGGAAAACGCGTTGTACTAACACGTAATAACGTGTAACCGGAGAATAAACGCGGTATAACTGAACCGGTGATTCTGGAAGGGATAGTGAAGTTAACCGAAGAATAAGTTTTGACAATGGCAGGAATATTTACAGAATTGGTGATAAAGACTGCTTGTTCGAACGAGGATTGAGGAGAAACGGGGACATCACAAAAATTATATGGAACAATATGACGACTCCAAATTTATATAAAAATTTCGTACTACAATACTTTTCGATCTCATGCTTGAGAAACTGGACTATATAAATGAAATGTAAAACTCTTTCCTAATATAAAACTTTTTGCTTGTAGTAGGCCTAAAAGACATTTGATATTGGCACTTTGTGAATCAAATTCCGTCGTGTTATTTGTGTAAATGAGGTAGATAAAAATGACCGTTTGTGAAAAACAGTTTCGGTTATTTGGCCTGTGTTACAGTCGCTGCAATATTAGAAAGGCCAGATAGTGACAAAATAGGCGTAATCAGATCGAGAAACCATACCAGTCTTCGGTACTATTCGTATTAACAGCTTTTTCAGTATTAGAAACGACAGTTTACTATTTCATGTAGCAAAACGATTGAAAAAACTTTGATGAGGTAACAGATTATTTCGCAGAAAACAAACCACGTCGTGTAAAGCCGTAGCAAGATTAGAGAAAAAAAAAATGCTGGGCCGTAAGGATTTCTTCTCTGTTGTCTTTATTGATTTTATGTTTCCTATATTTAATTTTACATCACACAAAAGAGAAAGTTGTTAGCTAAGAGTGCAAATTTTCTGAAGAGTTCTTATTCTACTGGTCATAAATGATCCCACCCAGTATTAATTGTAAGGTATTTATTCTTTTCTTTTTTTTAAAAAAAAAGGAAAAGAGGGATAGGATGTCGAGCCGGCCAACTGGGAGCTGGACAGGCACTACAGGACATTTTAATTTCCACTCACCTGAGTATAGGTTTTATGACTTCCATTACAAAATATACACGTTTGAATTCCACAGAGCGATAGAAGAATACTGCGTGAAGAGGCTTGGCACTGCACTTTGGCACAATTAAGACAAAATAACATGTCTTAAAATTGCTCTAACATGTCTGCGAGTCATGTAACTGAGGAGGGGCGTGGGGACCAGCCCGGTATTCACCTAGCAAGATGTGGAAAACAGCCTAAAAACCACATCCAGGCTGGCCGGCACACTGGCCGCTGTCGTTAATCCGCTGGGCGGATTCTATCCGGGGTCGGCACAACTACCCCAGTCCAGGAAGCAGCGCATTAGCGCTCTCGGCTAACCTGGCGGGTCACATTTGCTTCAACATATATGTTTTATATATCGAACTCTTCATAAAGATGTGCGCTACAAAATGAACATATTTTCGAAAAATCGATTTTTTTAAAATTTTTGGCGTGCTATCTCATATGCTCGTGGGAGGAGGCGGGGGGGGGGGGGGGGCGCCACTATCATGTTTTTGCCCCGGTTCGGAAATATCGTAGATCTGGGGCTGCCGCCTTTTCCCAACACCGCGTCTACAGATGGCCCCGGCGCTACGTCATCAGTCTTTAGTGACGTCACAATGGCTAGGCATTGCTACATGGCGTTGTGAATGTTGAACATGCCGCCGGCCGTTGTGGCCTTGCGGTTCTAGGCGCTTCAGTCTGGAATCGTGGGACCGCTGCGGTCGCAGGTTCGAATCCGGCCTCGGGCATGGATGTCTGTGATGTCTTTAGGTTAGTTAGGTTTAAGTAGTTCTAAGTTCTAGGGGACTGATGACCACAGATGTTAAGTCCCATAGTGCCCAGAGCCATTTGAACCATTTTTTTGTTGAACATACCGAGATGTTTGTTGTGTGTTAATTATTGTGATTTTGCGACTACGTCAATTTTAGTGAGTGTTTTCACAATGGTGCACAACTGTTGTGTCCCTCGCTGTAGAGGAAATTTTCAAAGCAGACAGGTAGAATCGGACGCTTCTGTAATGCGGAAATTATCTAAATGTAACTAAGGTCCATGTATTTTCCTTTCCGAAAGACGAAAATATTCGTCGTAAGCGGATTGCCTCCATTCATAGGGATGCATTATCACCAAACAATTATTCCAAAGTAAGTGAAAGCGATAGTGCTGCACTGTTTAACAGGTTCTTATGAGTCTATTTATACCTTTAGGAGTCCTGTACGGTACTGTTAACATTCCATCAGAATTTCTAAAATCATTGGTGGAAGTGGCAACAAAACGACTATTCACGTTGGTGTGTAGAATATATGAGTCTGGCGACATACCATCTGACTTTCGGAGCTGACAAGTGCGAGAATTATCGCACAATTAGCTTAACAGCTCATGCATCGAAGCTGCTTACAAGAATAATATACAGAAGAATGGAAAAGAAAATTGAGAATGCGCTAGGTGACGATCAATTTGGCTTTAGGAAAAGTAAAGGGACGAGAGAGGCAATTCTGACGTTACGGCTAATAATGGAAGCAAGGCTAAAGAAAAATCAAGACTCTTTTATAGGATTTGTCGACCTGGAAAAAGCGTTCGACAATATAAAATGGTGCAAGCTGTTCGAGTTTCTGAAAAAAGTGGGGTAAGCTATAGGGAGAGACGGGTCATATACAATATGTACAACAACCAAGAGGGAATAATAAGAGTGGACGATCAAGAACGAAGTGCTCGTATTAAGAAGGGTGTAAGACAAGGCTGTAGTCTTTCGCCCCTACTCTTCAATCTGTACATCGAGGAAGCAATGATGGAAATAAAAGAAAGGTTCAGGAGTTGAATTAAAATACAAGGTGAAAGGATATCAATGATACGATTCGCTGATGACATTGCTATCCTGAGTGATAGTGAAGAAGAATTGAATGATCTGCTGAACGGAATGAACAGTCTAATTAGTACACAGTGTGGTTTGAGAGTAAATCGGAGAAAGACGAAGATAAAGAGAAGTAGTAGAAATGAGAACAGCGAGAAACTTAACATCAGGATTGATGGTCACGAAGTCAATGAAGTTAAGGAATTCTGCTACCTAGGCAGTAAAATAACCAATGACGGACGGAGCAAGGAGGACATCAAAAGCAGACTCGCTATGGCAAAAAAGGCATTACCGGCCTTAATTTGAGGAAGAAATTCTGAGGATGTACGTCTGGAGTACAGCATTGTATGGTAGTGAAACATGGACTGTGGAAAAACCGGAACAGAAGAGAATCGAAGCATTTGAGATGTGGTGCTATAGACGTATGTTGAAAATTAGGTGGACTGATAAGGTAAGAATGAGGATGTTCTACGCAGAATCGGAGAGGAAAGGAATATGTGGAAAACACTGATAAGGAGAAGGGACAGGATGATAGGACATCTGCTAAGACATGAGGGAATTTCTTCCATGGTATTAGAAGGAACTGTAGAGGGCAAAAACTGTAGAGGAAGACAGAGATTGGAATACGTCAAGCAAATAACTGAGGACGTAGGTTGCAAGTGCTACTCTGAGATGAAGAGGTTAGCACAGGAAAGGAATTCGTGGCGGGCCCAGGTACCAGTACTAATATTGTCGCATTAGCGTTACTAGGTAAACAAATTCTAAGCACTCAGTTCAACAGGCCGTATGTCACAATTGCGTGTATTTCTATATTACGATGTTTTTGAAGGCACTATTTATTTAACGTGCACATTGGCAATGAATGCTTCCCACAATAAACGTCATAGAATAATTGGCCGTGTTGTGATAAATTAAGCCAGATTTTCCTTAAGAACATTAGCATGCAGTTTCTAAGCTGTGAGACATAATTCATTCGGATTTCTACCATTGTTTACGAAATAATTTTCAGGAATGTGGACTACATTTTCCAAAAGACGATATTTTGAAACATACTGAGTGCTTTGATGAAAAATCTGTAAGGAAAATAGTGGCTACATTGTACACACCACGAGTTACAGCTGAATCTGTGCCATCAGTTTTTCCCAACTGCCATCAATGTTTCACAGTGATCAAGAATAACTGAGAGGACTCTGAAGCAATAAAGACAAGGCTGGACAACAGCACTTTCTCTGCTGCAAGATCTAAATCCCTGTGTACATGTAAACGGTTTGAGGGAAGAAGAAGATTCAGAGCATTTAGTGAATTTACTGACTGCTTGGAAAGGGAAAAAATTAGTGAAAGTTGACCATAGCGAAGAAAAAAGAATGTGTATTTTTTTATTGACACTTCAGATTTTGTGCCATTTTTACCAGTGTCAGTTAGTGTAGCTTGTGATTTAAACATAAATATTTGTAAAGAACAAACAGTTATAGAAACTGTGGGTGGTTACAGTTTCCCAGAAAAGATTCAGGATATTGGTCAATTGAGTGACATTTTAGAACTGTTTCTTTCCATAAATGTCAATGTTCAATGAACACAGAATAACATAAATATGACGTTGATTTTTTGTTGCTAGGTGAGGTCGCTTCAGAGATATGAAGGTCAACTTTTTTATGTGAGATGCTATAGTTTGATACTTATTTTCTGATAGCGGCTATCGAGATGAATCCATCACCACTTCGAACACCTTCTGCAAACGTACGTTCATGCCACCTTTGTGACTTAAGTTGACCTTCAAAGACTTTACTGTTGGATTCGTCTTGATATCTACTATCAGAAAATAAGTACCAAGCTACAGCATCCCATTTAAAAAAAAACCAACATCATATTATGGCGCCTGTTGTCCCATGCAACATTTGTCCCACAAATTTTTTAGTTCCTATCATACTTTCGGAGTTATTCTAGGTGGCAATAGTTAGTGACTCACCCTGTATAATCTGTGATGCGAAATATTGGCGAAGTTTCAGAAGATAGAGAAAGATTTATAGAATTTCTGACAGAAGAAGCTAGGCGGTTAACTGTGGATGATTCTGCAGTGCAGACCACAGCTGCTTCGCTCTGTTGTGAGCCAGACCTCGAGCAGAACAGGCGGGTCTTCCTTAGGAGGCGGAGCCTCTGTCTCTGAGTCCCAACCAACGAACGAGTGGCAACCAACGAAACAACTTGAACCGCCTCCCCACGGGTTGCCCGCTTTATTTAGTTAAGTTCAGCCTCATGGACTGGCGTCAGCCCTGGATGCCCACGCACAAGACCTGACCGCTCTTCCTTCTGTATGTTGTCCTCAGAAGGGAGATACAACAACCTTCACCTTCGGTCCTGCTGGCGAACAAATCTAAGCTATAAAATATGAAATCGAATTTCAGAAAGGTGCAAGCCTCTGAAAAAACCAATATTATGGTAAGTTGATGTAGGGGAAGTGCCAATAAAATTTTGCTTGTGTTGTGTCCCTTATGTATTACGCATAACTGCATTACAGCCGTAATTTTACAGGTATTAACAAGTACGGTGCTCAACAAAGCATCAGTAACGTCCGCTTTCCTGCACATCGGACCTTTTCAATTCTCAGAGGAATGCTCACTATTCTGATTTAGATCTGTATGTCTGGAATATAGCTATATGTTTTCGGCAGTCCATTTTTTGACTCGTGGTGTGTGATTTTCTTTCTAAAGAAGTTGTAGTTCACAGCAGTCAAGTCGCCGACCACGGCCATAGTTTCCTTCTTACTCTTGTCCATATTAAAACCTAAAAATGTACTGCAGTAAAGTAATGCGTGAAATCGCCGCACTGTATAACGTATTTTCGACGAGAGACAATCGTTAGTACTGAAATCTGTCGCTTCGGTCTGCAGTCAGTGGGTAAATCACGGAAACCCACCGATTTAGGCCACACACGAAGCGACTCGGACTGTGGGCAGGTCTGACTGTCTATAATACGTTTAAAATTAGTCGCCATTTTTGACAGTTCATTGCGGAGCGGGTGGAAGGGAGCGTAGTTGCCAACTTGTGTTGAGCGACGCATGCGCCAGTGAAAAAGCCAGAATGAAATACTCATAAATCCCTTGTATCTCACAAACAGTCTGAGAAATCGAAGCAAGAGTTTGGCAAATGATGGCGCACATATGACTGATATGTGGAACTTCTATATCTACCACTATATTGAACCAACTAGAGATTTTTTTTTCAATGAAATATGTAATTTTTAAGGACCATCGATAGCTGGTGAGCCGGCCGAAGTGGCCGTGCGGTTAAAGGCGCTGCAGTCTGGAACCGCAAGACCGCTACGGTCGCAGGTTCGAATCCTGCCTCGGGCATGGATGTTTGTGATGTCCTTAGGTTAGTTAGGTTTAACTAGTTCTAAGTTCTAGGGGACTAATGACCTCAGCAGTTGAGTCCCATAGTGCTCAGAGCCATTTGAACCATTTGATAGCTGGTGAAGCGAAAATCGTTGTTGGTTTTGCAACGATATAAGTGAATAAGTTACACAATGATTTTTATACTGAGAATAGGCTGTTCCATTGATCTGTCTTGCCCTCAGTTGCTAGTTTAATATTATACTGTTTCAGGATTCCGTCGCAATTTCTTTTTCAACTGCATTAGAATGTTAGTGATACTCTGCTGTGTTCTGGCAAAAGAAGCAGATTTTAACATGGCAAGAAGAGAAGTTACGTGTTACTCAAAACTCGTCACAGTCCTTCACGAATCCCTCTCCTCAACTACCTTCTTGGTTTGACTGACAACTCGGGATCAGTCCTGTGGTGTAAGCGTTACAATGGCTTCTTTTGTTAGCATTTAAACCCCACCGAGGGTAAATTAGTTTTCACCTAGGCTCACATATTCTCCCTGATTTAAATGAGCACGATACGGTGAAAGCCTGATTAAATTGTGTCCTTTAGCTTCAGCTAGTTCGTTGACATGGTAGCGCGCAGTGTTTGGTTTGTACAGCACTGTAAGTACGGAACTCTGCCACATACACGCTACATTCAACTTTATCCAATTGAACATTCCTTTCCACCCAGAGCAAAATACGATGGTTGCCTAGAAAGTAATGCATCGCATTTTCTTCTCAGCTAAAAACAATGCTACAAATGCGAAACGTTACGTATGTATTATTTGAAGTCTCCTGAGCTAGTGCGCCAAGTTTCCATCACTTCCGACAGATAGCGTAGCTGCAGTATATTTCCAAATTGCATCTGTGGGTACGTTACAAGCAATGTGCTGACATTGCATTTCTCACTGCAGAGAAATAAACTGGGGGAATATTCTCAAGCGCTTGTGAAAAGTGCATGGAGCATCTGCTGTCGACAGAAGTACAGTTAGACGCTGGGCACAGAGGGTCAGGTCATCAGAAGGCATTGAGGCGTGGTAAAAAAAATTGCTGCTTTGAAGAGCGAGCCGTAGCGCGTAGTGTGAAGCAGTCAGCCTCCGTTTCTGGCGGTGGCGCCCTCTGGTGGGAAGGAGGAAGGTTGCCTGTTCACGTGCATTTAAGGGGCTCTACGAGCTAGCCAGTCAGTGAGTCTCGGTCAGTCTGGGTGAGTCTGGAGACAGTCTGGGGTCAATCTCTCGTCCCCAGCTTGCTAGTCCGTCTCTCATCCGAATTTGTGGTGCAGTGAGAGAACTCAACGAGTGGTCGCCCGGTTGGGGGCTTAGTTCCTGCATCTGAGTCTGCGCGTTAGGCCGCCAGTCTGCTCGAGTTGCTCAGGCAACGGTCATTGGCCGTTGGATCGATCGGTTGGTCGGTCGCGCACTGAGACACAAGATGACTTGTCCGCCTTGAGCGTCGGCGCATGTGAGGTCGCCACGTGAGTCCAGTGGGCCGCGGCGTATAGCGAGGCGTAGTGGCTTCGCGGCCGACACGAGAGCAACAGGAGTCAAACCACGACATCGGGCTGGCCGGGGCGAACTGCGACGCCGTGAGACGGGAGTTCGGCGCGCCTTCCTGCGTCCGTTGAAGCGGCTGGCAGCGGACGCTTCGGGAGAGCGTTTTAGGGGTGCTGCGCCAGGTCTTCGCCAGAAATCGCAGTTTATTGGAAGTTAAGTGACTGGTGATATGTTGTTTCATTTACTTGTTAAATTCTACTTGTTTTCTTGGTGAGGCCGCCAGCCGCTTTGTTTTGGGGTCCTCCCACCATTCTTCTCCGTTTGCCCAACCGCGGGAAGGTGGTTATTTATGAACTGGGTGGTCCGTTTATCCCTTGTGGAGTAAGGGCGGGTTAGAGCAATCTGCGGTTCGGGTTGTTCGGTAATATCTCTATCAATCTGCCGTAAGTTAATAGCTGCCTCCGTCATGTTTGTCGGATTCGGTGTGTTAACAAATTTATTGCTTGAAGCGTAACGCCTAGTTCCTGAAAGATGTTTTTATCTTGCCTATCATCTTGAGAGGCGGTATATGTGTACTGTAGAGCATGTTTGCCCAACCTTGTATAATTTTATGTAAGATTGCATTTCATGGGCTTTTATTTAAATGGCCATTTCAGTATATAAAGTTGCCACCCTTCCACCGTAAGACTTTTCTTAGAAATTAAAATCAAGTTGCACCTTCGGTGGCAAGTTAATCTTTTAATTTAAGTGTTTTGTACCATTTCCATCCCTCCTTCGGGGTGCATAGTTTCTGTGCTTGTGTGAATTGTTAAAACTTTTACTTTAAGGTAATCTGGTGTGTCGCAGATTTGCACCTGTGTAGTCTTTCAGAGGTTGTCGTGAGCGGTCGTGACTATGGCCGTGTCCGAAGGGAGCGGCAAGGTTCTCAGCCCGAAAGCTCATACACTCAAAAATTTGTTTCCTTCTGCCTCTGAATATTGATAATTAGAGGGTACTTTCTGCTTATAATTTTAAATCTGTTTCTTAAAAAAAAGCTTTTAGGAATAATATTCCCATTTGTTAAAAGCAATTTCAACTTGATTTCATCAGTTACTCCCTGGAAACTACTTCCACGCTCACATAGTGTGATTAAATGTGTTAATGTTCTTGATGAATCGCTAGTAAATAAAGTAAATTCTTAAGAAAAGGTTTTGAAACTAAATTCACGGTTCAGGCATTTCGGTGGAGCTCCACAATTTGCAGCGGTCGCGGAGACCGTCCACGGCTGTCACTCCTGACGTGTTGCGGTGAGCAGTCGTCATTGGCCAGTTTGAGCCATTAAAGGATGCCATTCGTGGAAGACATTTAGAGGACGATGAGGAGGTGATTCACACAGTGAAGCACAGGCTCCGCCACCAGGACAAGGATTGGTACCGACAGGGCATACACGGCCTTGCTTCGCACTGGAGTAAGGCAATCGAACGGAATGGAGATAACGTGGAGAAATAGGGTGTGTAGATAAGACACCATTCTGTCGTGTGTGTAATTCTCATTATGTTCAGTAAATAATTGTTGACGAAAGAAAATGTGGTACATAGAGAGAGTGCAGTGCTCTCTCACTTTTAATACCGTGTTATCCTGCATAATTTTCTTAGGCAAGCTGATCTGTATTACTTGGTTGCTATACCTGGATGCGATCTGACTTCATTCATCATGATGAAATTGTGGACAGTAGTTAACACTCTTGCTTGTGTGCTCTAGTGAAGGAATAGCGGTTCAAAGGAATAGGGTGCCGATTTAAACGCAGCAAAACCGTATGGCGGCTGAGGGCCTAGGGGAACGTTTTTTCTGCAGAACCTGGGTGAAAACATTTGCGGACTGCTGAGTTCCGTGGTCTCATTGTGCAGACACGTTGGATGGCGCTTGTCGGTCGGCGGCAGCGTCCAGGTAAGCTGACTAGCGCCAAGAAGTCGCCGCTGCAATGGGCAGAGCATTGAAGACCGGCAATAAAGCAAAGGATGGGCCCATGTTAGGCAGGAAGCCAATGAGACAACTGTGAGTCTTCTTTGAATTTCTGTGGGGCAGGTCACTGGCGCCCAGACGTCCAGACTTTGTTGTTGTTGTTGTTGTTGTTGTTGTTGTTGTTGTTGTGGTCTTCAGTCCTGAGACTGGTTTGATGCAGCTCTCCATGCTACTCTATACTGTGCAAGCTTCTTCATCTCCCATTACCTACTGCAACCTACATCCTTCTGAATCTGCTTAGTGTATTCATCTCTTGGTCTCCCTCTACCCTCCACGCTGCCCTCCAATACTAAATTGGTGATCCCTTGATGCCTCAAAACATGTCCTACCAATCAATCCCTTCTTCTAGTCAAGTTGTGCCACAAACTTCTCTTCTCCCCAATCCTATTCAATACCTCCTCATCAGTTACGTGATCTACCCACCTTATCTTCAGCATTCTTCTGTAGCACCACATTTCGAAAGCTTCTCTTCTCTTCTTGTCCAAACTAGTTATCGTCCATGTTTCACTTCCATACATGGCTACACTCCATACAAATACTTTCAGAAACGACTTCCTGACACTTAAATCTATACTCGATGTTAACAAATTTCTCTTCTTCAGAAACGATTTCCTTGCCATTGCCAGTCTACATTTCATGTCCTCTCTACTTCGACCATCATCAGTAATTTTACTCCCTAAATAGCAAAACTCCTTTACTACTTTAAGTGTCTCATTTCCTAATCTAATTCCCTCAGCATCATCCGACTTAGTTCGACTACATTCAATAATCCTCGTTTTGCTTTTGTTGATGTTCATCTTATATCCTCCTTTCAAGACACTGTCCATTCCGTTCAACTGCTCCTCCAAGTCCTTTGCTGTCTCTGACAGAATTACAATGTCATCGGCGAACCTCAAAGTTTTTATTTATTCTCCATGGATTTTAATACCTACTCTGAATTTTTCTTTTGTTATCTTTACTGCTTGCTCAGTATACAGATTGAATAACATCGGGGAGAGGTTACCACCCTGTCTCACTCCTTTCCCAACCACTGCTTCCCTTTCATGCCCCTCGACTCTTATAACTGACATCTGGTTTCTGTACAAATCGTAAATAGCCTTCGCTCCCTGTATTTTACCCCTGCCACCTTCGCAATTTGAAAGAGAGTATTCCAGTTAACATTGTCAAATGCTTTCTCTACGTCTACAAATGCTAGAAACGTAGGTTTGCCTTTTCTTAATCTTTCTTCTAAGATAAGTCGTAAGGTTAGTATTGCCTCACGTGTTCCAACATTTCTACGGAATCCAAACTGATCTTCCCCGAGGTCGGCTTCTACCAGTTTTTCCATTCGTCTGTAAAGAATTCGCGTTAGTATTTTGCAGCTGTGACTTATTAAACTGAAATTTCGGTAATTTTCACATCTGTCATCACCTGCTTTTATTTGGGATTGGAATTACTATATCCTTCTTGAAGTCTGAGGGTATTTCGCCTGTCTCATACATCGTGCTCATCAGATGGTAGAGTTTTGTCATGACTGGCTCTCCCAGGGCCACCAGTAGTTCTAATGGAATGTTGTCTACTCCCGGGGCCTTGTTTCGACTCAGGTCTTTCAGTGCTCTGTCAAACTCTTCACGCAGTATCATATCTCCCATTTCATCTTCATCTACATCCTCTTCCATTTCCATAATATTGTCCCCAAGTACATCGCCCTTGTATAAACCCTCTATATACTCCTTTCACCTTTCTGCCTTCCCTTCTTTGCTTAGAACTGGGTTGCCATCTGAGCTCTTGATATTCATACAAGTGGTTCTCTTCTCTCCAAAGGTCTCTTTAATTTTCCTGTAGGCAGTATCTATCTTACCCCTAGTGAGACAAGCCTCTATATCCTTATATTTGTCCTCTAGCCATCCCTGCTTAGCCATTTTGCACTTCCTGTCGATCTCATTTTTGAGACGTTTGTATTCCTTTTTGCCTGCTTCATTCACTGCATTTTTATATTTTCTCCTTTCATCAATTAAATTCAATATTTTTTCTGTTACCCAAGGATTTCTATTAACCCTCGTCTTTTTACCTACTTGATCGTCTGCTGCCTTCACTACTTCATCCCTCAGAGCTACCCATTCTTCTTCTACTGTATTTCTTTCCCCCGTTCCTGTCAATTGTTCCCTTATGCTCTCCCTGAAACTCTGTACAACCTCTGGTTCTTTCAGTTTATCCAGGTCCCATCACATTAAATTCCCACCTTTTTTCAGTTTCTTCAGTTTCAATCTGCAGTTCATAACCAATAGATTGTGGTGAGATTCCACATCTGTCCCTGGAAATGTCTTACAATTTAAAACCTGGTTCCCAAATCTCTGTCTTACCATTATATAAACTATCTGATACCTTTTAGTATCTCCAGGATTCTTCCAGGTATACAACCTTCTTTTATGATTCTTGAACCAAGTGTTAGCTATGATTAAGTTATGCTCTGGGCAAAATTCTACAAGGCGGCTTCCTCTTTCATTTCTTCCCCCCAATCCATATTCACCTACTATGTTTCCTTCTCTCCCTTTTCCTACTGACGAATTCCAGTCACCCATGATTATTAAATTTTCGTCTCACTTCACTACCTGAATAATTTCTTTTATCTCGTCATACATTTCATCAATTTCTTCATTATCTGCAGAGCTAGTTGGCATATAAACTTGTACTACTGTAGTAGGCATGGGCTTTGTGTCTATCGTGGCCACAATAATGCGTTCACTATGCTGTTTGTAGTAGCTAACCCTCACTCCTATTTTTTTATTCATTATTAAACCCACTCCTGCATTACCCCTATTTGATTTTGTATTTATAACCCTGTAATCACCTGACCAAAAGTCTTGTTCCTCCTGCCACCGAACTTCACTAATTCCCACTATATCTAACTTTAACCTATCCATTTCCCTTTTTAAATTTTGTAACCTACCTGCCCGATTAAGGGATCTGACATTCCACGCTCCGATCCGTAGAACGCCAGTTTTCTTTCTCCTGATATCGACGTCCTCTTGAGTAGTCCCCGCCCGGAGATCCGAATGGGGGACTATTTTACCTCCGAAATATTTTACCCGAGAGGACGCCATCATCATTTAATCATACAGTAAAGCTGCATGTCCTCGGGAAAAATTACGGCTGTAGTTTCCCCTTGCTTTCAGCCGTTCGCAGTACCAGCACAGCAAGGCCGTTTTGGTTAATGTTACAAGGCCAGATCAGTCAATCATCCAGACCGTGCCCCTGCAACTACTGAAAAGGCTGCTGCCCCTCTTCAGGAACCACATGTGTGTCTGGCCTTTCAACAGATACCCCTCCGTTGTGGTTGCACCTACGGTACGGCCATCTGTATCGCTGAGGCACGCAAGCCTCCCCACCAACGGCAAGGTCCATGGTTCATGGACCTTGCCGTTGTACGCGGTCTCGCGTTCGGCTAATTCGAAATGCAGGTACACCTCTATGAGCCTCTCAAACCCCGATGGATTCCAGTGTGAAGGTGGGCCCCATAATGAACGCATTATTGTGGCCAAGATAGACACAAAGCCCATGCCTACTACATTAGTACAAGTTTGTTACAAAACATATTTGTGAAGGCACGAGGTTTTTAGTGAGTTTATGGCCATTCTTTGGAAAGTTCGAAACGGACGCAACAGGGGAGAACGATTTTTTTATGGAGGGCTGTGGTTCCATTCAGGTCATATTGTTGGCAAAAGACATGGCGTAAATGCGTGGGAAAGATACCGCGAAGCTGAATCTTTTTTTCCCTTTGTCTCAACTAACTTTAAAGTCTCTGATTGGTCAAATCTGTGAATGCAGAGCAAGGGGCAGTCTCCCATCTTCGAAGGTGGTGCTCCAGCTCGTGGTTGGCTTGTGCTAAAGTGGGAGTAGTCTAAGGTGTAAATGTGCTTTGCTACTGAGCTGGCGGGGAAATCAGAGAGAAAGAGAAGAGGTCTATCCTGTACTGGTGCTTCGCTGGTAAAGAACTGCAGGTCTCTACATAAACTGTGATACTTGTGTCCTTTGCTAGTGTGCCACTTAGAGCCTGTGCCAGTCACCTTCTGAACCATCAGAGGTACTGCTTCAAGCATGACGCACACAATGAATGATGCATGGGTGTACTTATTTGTTTTGAGTCAGCTGTCTAAACATTTGACATATTCCGTCAAACACGAAGTGAAATTGGTTTGGCAAACCAGCAAATGGGCCCACCTTCACACTGGAATCCATCGGGGTTTCAGAGGCTCATAGAGATGTACCTGCATTTCGAATTAGCCGAACGCGAGACCGAGTACTTGCATTTTTGGGGCGCGCGCCATTAATAACAGATTGCTGCCGTCCATGACTTCAGTCGCCGAACGCATCGTGGTGTGCTGCTGTGACCAGCAGGAGGGTAAAGTATTCACTGCTACGGCGCAGAGCTCCAATATATGCTTCTGTGCACCCTGTTCTTTGGAACAATATTTTTCTTTACTGAATAATAGAGTATAGATGCCTGATTGTTCCGTAGTTTTTGTGTCATACCCCGGATTCACGTGTATGAAGTCAGATAAAGCGATTAGTGTTCTGGTTGGTGTCGTGTGTCGACCCCCAGCTGATCACTTTGTCCACCATAGACCCCATATTAGTGAAAGCGTTTGTCAAATAAAAATGTTTGTGTGACGTTCCCTTTGTCAATTTTCTTGCCTTGTGATGTTCAGAATGAATAAATCTATTGTTATTTAGATCAAAATTCCTCCCTGTGTTCTGATTAACATTATCTTTGCCTTTTTATTAAAGTCCTGATTGCAAAAGACAGTAGCAAGCTTGCAACATTACTATTTGGAGAACCCTCGTATCTGCTTTCTTCCACTGCATTGTTAGCGCTTTATCCTTCACAACAGAGTGACGTGTGCATTGTCCATTATATTGTCGAATTTTGCACCAGAAAATTATCTTCACAGCCGATGAAAGTGTTCTTGGACGAGAACGTCTAAGGCGAACATCATGTTCAGACATGCTGCACTGTAGTCACACTACTGGCCATTAAAATTGCTACACTAAGAAGAAATGCAAATGATAAACGGATATTGATTGGACAGATATATTATACTAGAACTGACATGTGATTACATTTTCACGCAATTTGGGTGCATAGATTCTGAGAAATCAGTACCCAGAACAACCACGTCTGGATGTAATAACGGCCTTGATACGCCTGGGCATTGAGTCAAACAGAGCTTGGATGGCGTGTACAGGTACAGCTGCCCATGCAGCTTCAACACGATACCACAGTTCATCAAGAGTAGTGACTGGCGTATTGTGACGAGCCAGTTGCTCTGCCACCATTGACCAGACGTTTTCAATTGGTGGGAGATCTGGAGAATGTGCTGGCCAGGGCAGCAGTTGAACATTTTCTGTATCCAGAAAGGCCCGTACAGTACCTGCAAGATGCTGTGGTGCATTCGTGCTGAAATGTAGGGTTTCACAAGGATCGAATGAAGGGTAGAGCCACGGGTCGTAACACATCTGAAATGTAACGTCCACTGTTCAAAGTGCCGTCAATGCGAACAAGAGGTAACCGAGGCGTGCAACCAATGGCACCCCATACCATCACGCCGGGTGATACGCCAGTATGGCGATGACGAATACACGCTTCCAATGTGCGTTTACCGCGATGTCGCCAAACACGGATGCGACCATCATGATGCTGTAAACAGAACCTGGATTCATCCGAAAAAATGACGTTTTGCCATTCGTGCACCCAGGTTCGTCGTCGAGTACACCATCGCAGGCGCTCCTGTTTGTGATGCAGCGTCAAGGGTAACCGCAGCCACGGTCTCCGAGCTGATAGTCCATGCTGCTGCAAACGTCGTGGAACTGTTCGTGCAGATGGTTGTTGTGTTGCAAACGTCCCCAGCTCTTGACTCAGGGATCGAGACGTGGCTGTACGATCCGTTACAGCCATGCGGATAAGATGCCTGTCACATCGACTGCTACTGATACGAGGCCGTTGGGATCCAGCACTGCGTTCCGTATTACCCTCCTGAACCCACCGATTCCATATTCTGCTAACAGTCATCGGATCTCGACCAACGCGAGCAGCAAAGTCGCGATACGATAAACCGCAATCGTGATAGGCTACAATCCGACAATCAAAGTCAGAAACGTGATGGTACGCATTTCTCCTCCTCACAACAACCTTTCACCAGGCAACGCCGGTCAACTCCTGTTTGCGTATGAGAAATCGGTTGGAAAATTTCCTCATGTCAGCACGTTGTAGGTGTCGCGACCGGCACCAACCTTGTGTGAATGCTCTGAAAAACTAATCTTTTTCATATCACAGCATCTTATTCCTGTCGGTTAAATTTCGCGTCTGTAGCACGTCATCTTCGTGGTGTAGCAATTTTAGTGGCCAGTAGTGTATTAAAGCGACGCCAACATGCAACACTTGTTCACAATACATGATTAGTGCAGATCACTTCAACGCCAATAAATAGCACTTTACAACGAGAGCTAATGAACGCAGGTTCATCTAATACGCAACACCATGCACTACTGTTTATCTACGGGGTGGCAACAGTGGCGATTTACCAGCCGAACCACGTGTGGCGTGGTGGCTAAAGCCGGCTCGCCATTGTTGTTACCTGGGCAATGGGGACACGTCCCCTCCATTGGGCCAAACGTCAGAAGTCGCAACTAATTTTAAATGCACTACACACCCGACAGGCGTCGTATGCACGTTAGTGGGTAAGCATGAAATCGGTAGGGCAGATCCGTCAAAATTATGCGCGGTTCTGGCCCGTCGCTCAGATCCTCTCGCATGTGTCCACTTGAACAGGCGGCGACATGTGTGGGCAGCGGGCTGCAGACGCGGTCTCCTCGGCCACTTTGCATCACACGGCGCAGTCCCGAGACCTCTGCATCAGGGTAAGTGAAGAGGAACCAGCGTTGCGTTTGATCCACAAGCTGACAACCGAGGCACAAGCTACCCTCTCACTGACGACCTACGCTGTGAGCAGGGGCTGTGTTTGGTGTACGACTGTGGCTGGATTTGATATAACAATATGTCAGACTTGAGCTTATTTCGAGGCACTGCAGTGTCTCGCAGCGTTAATTCGTCGTGCAAATGTCACCAGACGGAAGATCGTGTTGTGTTCCAAACTCCTTACCAGAACCAGACTTGTAATTAGTGTTTTTGTTCAAGAAAAGGGAATGGCAGCACCTTGCCAAAAGGTCGGACTGTACATCAAAACTTTATCTGGAGTCAACATGCCAAAAAAACCTTTTTTTCAAATGGGTTTTAGAATTTTTCAGCAGCTACTCTAGCCCCTGAAAGGTTTCCATCACTTACTGAAAGGTGACATATTCCATCTTTCCACCATCGCATCGTAACCAAACCTGGCTGGCTGTGAAGTTAGGACCACCGTTAGAAAGCTTCCCGTTTAAATTTATCGTTTTTACGTGGCATATTGGGCCCACAATCGACTCTTTCCCTCGTTACACTGAACCACATCAAAGGTGCGTCATCTAGTGAATCATTCTTTTTTCTTTTGGTTGTCCTGTTGCTGTCTAATTAGTCCACCATCATCAGTTTGATACAAAACGCTTTCGTTTTTTTCCAGTCTGACACTGTCGAAGTTCCAATGCTAAAAACTGAGCAGCAATGTTTTTCACTGATTGTCATTTGTCCTTCCTACGCAGTACGTCTAATTCATTGTCCTTAGACTAGCATCTTTTTTCTCTTTGACATTGCACTTGCAAGAAACGGGAGAAATACGGCATTGTAAAAATCAGTGTTTACTTGTTAGCTGACACAGTACTAGATTACGTGTATGTCGGTTGGCTGAAATGAAATTTAATGATTGTGGTCATCAACTGCTGCTGCTGTTGCCTCCTGACTATCAAACACTGTACTGCTACTGTGCTTAGAAATGCGATCCATATGAACTGGAGATGTTGATTATTGTTGGTCCAATAATTGAGCTTGCACTGTACGCTGGGGCTGATATCTCATCAGGCACACGAGGACACATGGTGCCGGGTTGCCACATCTCGCACCAAACATACATGTCATCTTTCGTTTCATTCTACTCGCTTAAACTGGCAAAATATTCAGTGAAAAATTATGAATCAGGCATCAGTGTGTTCTGGAATACCTGCACTATGTTTTCGTTTCACTTTTATGTATGGCAGCAAATTTTTTAGACGATACACAAGAAGTTTATAAAAAAAATATTTCCTCATAATGTTAGCGAATTTTCGACAAACGGTAAATTTTTTTCTTGTAGAAGCTAGGTGTGCTCAATACGTGAACTAAATCTTAAGAATAAATGATATTTTCATATGTTAAAAACAGGATTCATGGCAGGGACGTCTAATACAATAGACGCTTTGATTTGAATGTGACGCTTATGCCCGCTTGCTTGAAACAAGCGATCACCCATTGAGTTTTAGTATGTTAAACAGATAGCTAGGATTGAAGCTAACCTGTTATTACATAACATGGCCAGTCACATTATTGTATCTTTCTCTCCTTCAGTAGCTAATGGCCAGAGAAATATGAACACAGAGGGTGTCCAAGTTGTGCCAAACGGTGCTGTGCCCTAAACTGGGGTGAACAGAAACGAAACTTCCAGAAAAGTTGTATAATACTGTGTCGGAAGACAAATGGCAATAACATTCAAAGGTGTATTTGTCTAAGTTGGTAGCATACCAATCTCATAGAGAAAATATCATGTTTTGTTCACTGTATTGTGATGAATTTGCTTACTTCTAACTTCATTTGAAGTAACAATTTAAATGGTGTTGTTTTAATTTAGTTAAATGGTAAAAAATTACAATCCTGTTTCATTAACCTGAAGTTCAGTTTTAACGCGTACTTCTATCCTACTTGTGTTTTGGTTTACTGAAAATGTAGGGTTGTGTTTTCGGAATCTGCGGAGCGAATAGAAACAGTAATCGCCAGTGTTTCTTCAGAAGAGGACCAAGAATATGACAGAAATGAACCGCCTAGCACTGTTCTCAAACCAGGAGATCATGCTGTTTTCTTATTCTCCTACAGCCAAAACACATTGTGACATATCCCTATTCAACTCAAAGAACAATGAATAGAATGAAATAATAAAATTAACACAGCTCTATGGAGTTAATGGATACACAAAGTTTTTATTTTTTATGTTACGAAAGCATGAGCTAGGACCGTAATCTATAAGTTTAAACTTACGCACGCGGCCTATAGTTCCATACAATTTTGATTTTCATATTTCTTTTTGAAGTATCAATTTTTTCTCTTAGATGTTGAAAACTGTTAAACAGTTTCTATTCAGCCACCTTTATGGTAAATAACTATGTGTGACTATCTTGAAAATGATGTGCTTTCTTAAGGGTGACCAATATCTTACTGGGAGCTGGATTTTCTTTATGGGACATAGTGGTAAAGCTGACGACGTATTGCATTCTCTGCAAATTAATTTATTTTGGTAATCTGTTTATCTATAGCGCCCCCTTTCCCAGAGTCTTCTGTTTCAATGATTTTCCAGCTTGCTATTCTTTCTTGGACATTTCCTTGACGATCTTTACAATACTGTTTTTGTTTATAACTGCAACAATTCTTTCGGTCACCTTATTCGCGGAGGTACACTGAACTCGATTAATTTTTGTTTTTGTTTCTTGAAATATACATGTAACGTGCAAACACCATTCTGTTGACTGACCTTGTACAGTAATTCGCTAACAGAGAACAACGTCGAATGTTACCACTAATGTGCCGCTCACCTCACTTTTCTTACTCAGCTGTCGGTCGTAAAGTATGCAATCTTGTCGGAAACTGATATGACCAGACCGCGGCTGTGTGAAAATACACATTAATTACTAAAATGGAATAGAAACTGCGAGCAATGCTACTTATTTACAGCAAAAAGCGCCAGTAATTGCTCCAAAGTAACGTGTTCATCATCAGACGGCAGTTCTTGTTTAAAATAATATATTGCTTATACTATAGATGTGACGATGGCTGATTTTCGTTGTGAACAACGTTCCTTGGGATGGTGGTATCCTACAGCAAAAAACGATATAAGAGAAAGGTCTGTTTTATTGCATCTAGACCTAAGAATAAAGAAAAGAACGTAAAGAACTGCCTCAGATGAGAACTACATTAGTTTTTTGTTACCTACATTCAAAATCCTGCGCCTTTTTCTTATGCAGTCAACAGTGCTATAAAACAATGCGGGGTTTCCAATATAGGCCTAAGCAACAATAAACTAATTTGCTTCTTATCTTAAAGCGAGGTCACCCAGCAGTCGGATTTTTCTAATTTTCTTGTATTTATGGTACGTGAAGTTGAAAACTCAGATTTCACTCACCCAGTGCGTTTGGTGCAACTCTCAATAAATCTCGAGAAAATCGACTTTGAAGATTTCCGAGGAAGTGTAATTCACGAAAGTTAAGGCGAGTTATACGCTGGGCCACACGGCTCACTCAGGAGCGTCGGAGAATGGTAATTGGAAACTTGGTGGTTCATTCTTTCTAATGTCCCTATGGTGCTTTCTTCACTGTATCTTTTCATTCAGTTCGAAGGCCTACTTCATATAAATATAAAATTCATCAAATATATGCCGATTAACACATATATAATCATAATTTTTTTATGAAAAATATTCGTCTTCCTGTTTGTAATTATGTATTGCACACATTGCAAATGTAAGTTCTTACCGATACTTAATAAAAATTATTGTTGATGATTGTTTAAATTAGAAAATATTACAATGTTATGAAAAGGATAGTTGCTCTTCACCATATCTAGGCGCTTCAGTCCGGAACCGCGCTGCTGCTATGGTCGCAGGTTCGAATCCTGCCTCGGGCATGGATGTGTGTGGTGTTCTTAGGTTAGTTAGGTTTAATTAGTTCTAAGTCTAGGGGACTGATGACCTCAGATGTTAAGTCCCATAGTGCTTAGAGGCGTTTTCCTCACCATATAGCAGAGATACTGAGTCGCAGATACACACAACGAAAAGACTGTCAAACATAGCTTTTGGCCCCACAGGCCTTCATCAGAATTAGGCAACATACACATGCACACACACATATACACACACACACATACACACACACATACACACACACATACACACACACACACACACACACACACACACACACACACATGCAAATACAACTCACACACACCTAAGCACAGTCTCTGGCTGCCAAGTCAGGTAGGGCCTTGGCAGCCAGAGACTGTAGTCATGTAGGTGTGAGTTGTGCTCATTTTTTGTCTGTGTGTTCTTTGTGTAATTCCGAGGGCCTGTTTGACTGAATGCTTTGTTCGACAGTCTTTTTGTTGTGCCAATCGGCGCCTCAGTATCCCCACCATATGGCGAGTGACAACTATCCTTTTCATTATATTGTCATTATTCCATCCTTGGTTCTCCATTGTTTAAAAAATTACAAATTTATTAGCAACATAGATAATTAAGAATTTATATTTGCCATGAAAACTGGTATTTTGTGTGTGATATGCAATTACAAACAAAATGATGAGCATTTTTCATAAATATGATGATTAGACATGAGTTAACTAGCATGTATTCAATGGATTTTGTATTTGAATGATGTAGGTATTTGAACTGAACGAAAGAAAATATAATGAAGAAAAGGACTGTAGCAAGATTCGAACTGGTGGTCCGTTATTTACCCACTTACTATTCTGCAACGCTGTCGAGTGAGCCCTATGGTCCATTGATAAAATTGCCTTAACTTTGGCAAATAAAAGTTCCTCATAAATTTTCACAGTCGATTTTCTCAAGAAGTTTGAGTTACATGGAACTGTTTAGCCCAATTGATATTTGAGTTCTGAACTTCATTCACAATAAATGTAAAAAATACAAATATCCGACTGACACACGGCGCTCTCGTTATCAAGCTACTGGTCGAGCTTTCGAAGCCGAGCGCACCTTCATCAGGAGTGGGAAGGGGGGCGGTACTCACCGGTGGAGGCGGCCCAGGCGAGCAGCGCGGCGGCGAGCGCGCTGCCCAGCGTGAGGCCCGCGTCCTGCGCGGCGGACAGCGCCGCCAGCAGCGCCGCCGCCCCCGCGCCCGCCCCCACGCCGCCGCCGCCCCCGACTCCCGCCGCTGCCCCGAAGCCGCCGCCTGCGCCGATGGCGGTGACGTCACAGCCCGGCAGGCGCGTCGACAGTGCCCATAGTTGCGCCACACGAGCCAGGTTCACCGGGCCGAGCTGTGAACGGAGAGACCCCTATCTGCTTTGTGCGTAGTACCTAACGTGCGGGACGGGTGACTGCATTGACGAAGTGGGTGAACCATTCTGAGCGGACGTTAACTTGCCTCCCATCCTGACTACTATGCCCGGTCAACTGACTCAGCTTGACATCCCATCCACAGTCTCGTTCCTACCACAGGAAACAATTTAGAGGCTGTGGTACCGTGATAGGGTGGGGCAAGAGGATCTTCCTCTAATGGAAAAGAGTGTATTGCTCGTACTGTTCGCATAAGAGTGTTACAGCCGAGAACAGATAGGAGGAATCATTACTTTGATAGTATGGTGAAGAAGCGAGAGGTTATGGCTGTCTCTTGGCTCATCTGTGCATATCCAGGGTAGCTGCACATAAGATGAAGAAATAGAATAAAACAGATAAATGTCACAGTTACAGGGCGTAACAAATTCCATTTACAAACGTTGAGAACTAGTAAGCCGGCCGAAGTGGCCGTGCGGTTAAAGGCGCTGCAGTCTGGAACCGCAAGACCGCTACGGTCGCAGGTTCGAATCCTGCCTCGGGCATGGATGTTTGTGATGTCCTTAGGTTAGTTAGGTTTAACTAGTTCTAAGTTCTAGGGGACTAATGACCTCAGCAGTTGAGTCCCATAGTGCTCAGAGCCATTTGAACCATTTTTGAGAACTAGTAAATATCCACTCTAAAATCCATACCTTAAGAGCTATGAGCATTTGTTGATCTTCAATACTCTGAAATACATATCTTCTGTTGCTAGTTCTTTGCTTTCTATGGCCAGCCGGTGTGGCCGTGCGGTTCTGGGCGCTACAGTCTGGAACTGAGCGACCGCTACGGTCACAGGTTCGAATCCTGCCTTGGGCATGGATGTGTGTGATGTCCTTAGGTTAGTTAGGTTTAATTAGTTCTACGTTCTAGGCGACTGATGACCTCAGCAGTTAAGTCGCATAGTTGAACCATTTTTTTGCTTTCCATGTTTTGGAAAGAGGTAAAATTTAAGTGCCACGAGCACTTGCTGATCTTCGCTACTGTGAAACACATTTCTTCTACTGAACGAGTGCCCACAGCTCTTAAGATATGCACTATAAAGCCCATGTTTATTACGCATTTTTTTCTTGTTTTGTTGTAGGGAAAATATCTTTAAAGTCTCTCACGAGTATATAATTACAGTCTGTATATCGTGCACAGGCGATTATCACATTTCAAGTGGAGTGAGCTTTTCTGAGGGAGATATTGCAGAATAACATCTCTGTAATCGGGAATCGGAAATGCGAGTGTTTATGTAAGCTTCTTTTCCAGGTCCCACGAAAAAAGAGTTTTTAATTTTTGCACAGCTTGGAGAGATTGATGCCTTCTTGCAACTTGTTGCTGTGTGTTCAACCAATGTAGTTCAGATTTTCATCCACATGACTTCTGCAGTCTTCAATAAGGCAGCAAATATTATGTCTCTCGGATTTAGGGCTACAGGTTATAGTAATACATAGACTGTTTTGAGTGATGCTACTGATAATTCACACTGATCACTGTGTATGCTCAGAACTTCACTCCTATTTTCTTCTGATTTTTTCCCTTGTGTAGGCTACTACTACTGTGGTTAGGAATCCATCTGAACTGGCAATGAAGCCTCTGGTGCCTCTCATATAGTGAAAATGGCTCAGTAGTTGTGGGCCACAAACATGATACTGTACCAGACATCTACGATGCTGATTTGCACGTTGGTGCATCGGTCTTTTGACCTTCTGGCTCTCTTACTGGAGCCTGATGCTGCTTACCACATTTGTAATAGGATCAAAAACTTTGCTGACAGGAAAGACACATCACATTATCCTGAGCAATGGTTCAAATGGTTCAAATGGCTCTGAGCACTATGGGACTTAGAACTACTTAAACCTAACTAACCTAGTGACATCACAACAATCCATGCCCGAGACAGGATTCGAACCTGCGACCATAGCGGTCGCGCGGTTTCAGACTGTAGCGCCTAGAACCGCTCCGCCACTCCGGTCGGCCTAAGTAATGGAATAGCCTGCATTCTAGCACAGTTGTCAGGGACAAGCATACGTTCAAGGGCAAACCTATTGTTCCCTTTTGATCGACAGGTCCTTAACCTATTGCTCTTCTAAGTGGATTATGACCCCCTGTAGATAATCCGGCCTTCCAAGAAACCCCCACCCCTTCCCCTCTCCTCCCCAGCACCTTCTTCTTCCCACCTATCTGAGAACTCCCCTCGCCAATGCAAGTTCATTCCAGGCCTGAGTTATACTCGTACAAAAAGCCCCTCCCACTCTTTCAATTTGACTAATTAATTAAATTGATACCCTTTGTCTGCTTGCTTCCTATTGGTGGATACTAGGCATGGAATATTTGGTGGGTTTCGATCCTGCAACCACATGGTTTGCAAAACCTACTGGATTTTTTCCCTTCCGTCCTATCGGTGGATATTGGCACAGTTAGGTCTTTTTGTAGAAAGAGCATTATGTTGGAGGTAGCTTAAAGTTTCAAATTTCAAGTCAGTTGCATGCTATGCCCTTAAAGAATCTGCAGAGGGGTTGGACTGGTGTGTACGCTTACAATACCATTATTGGAAACAATAAATTGATCAATCGGGAATTTGATGTTGCAGTTAGGCTTTTAAAGCACTATATAACCCCTAAGTTGATTCTCTCAGCTATACCAGGACGAAGAATATGCAGGAGGAGGAATGGTCTACCGCACGACAGGATAGTGACAACAAATGCTACCACAAGACACACAGCAATGTCTTGAGAAGCAGTAAACCATGATGTTAGTAGTTGCCATGGCTAGATGTCAGAGATCGCTGAAAACACTCGTATATACAATCCTCCCAATGTCCAAACGCAGCATACCTGTCCCCTCGAACGCCACCAGCGCCAGCGTTCAGAGACCAGAGAACGTAGAAAGCTGCCACAGTTGTGGACGAGTGTGTATGCCAGAGTGCACCACCCCAGCTATGGAGTGTATCTGGGAATGATTGTAGTGGCAGGAATTCGGACGTTATCAATATATCCAGCGCCAACACTTGACAGTGATCGATACTGAATCCCTGTTTTCCACCAAGAATACATGTGACACATGCGATCACAGAGACATCACAGTGCATATTGAGTACTAGTTCGCCATTCAGCTATCTAGAAGGCATCACCGCTGGGACCCACCCCTGCAGCGGCGGGCAAGATCGACCAGTCTGCCAGCCCGAACTTTTCTTTCTACCGCTGCTCGTGAGAGTCTTAACTGGAAATGCCCATTGGTTCTGGGCATACGCTACCTCTGCCATGCGCCCTACACACAAAATAGTGTCATCCTAGGAAACCAGCAACATACTTATCACTGTAATTACAATTAAATATTACGATTGCAGGCTATATCTGATAACATTCACAATGAGCGAAGTATCGGCAATACCTGCTCCTGATGGCTGTGGCTCTGGAAGTATCAATATCTGCATCCCTCTTAAAACTGGACACAATTTTCCATGTAAAATCCTTCATCCCCATTATAGCTATTGGTGCGTTGAAATAACAACTTTCCACGTCAAATCCATACCTCTCTTTATAGGACATAGTCATTTTGTTTGCACGTTTCAGAACACTGACCGCAGTAACTTTACACCCCCAACACATATTTAATAAAACTGCTGATCACAGCGAATTTATCACACATCCTACCCTTTGCCAATAACTGAAAGCTGATAGCACCAAACAATACTGAGCGAAAATCCCCGATGGATGGACAAGCCTCATTCGTTATTGTTGTGTATGGCACCAGTGTGTCTAAGGAAGAGAGACGTAATTCTCTTATAAGCGACCAAATATTAAAAACATGACCGGAACGACCATGTTACTGTCAGCCAGCATAAAAAGCGGACTTGGTCCAACAGGCACACACAAGTATCGCTAATAATATCTATGTTAAAAATTATATATGTTTTATAAATCTGCCGGCCGGGGTGGCCGAGCGGTTCTAGGCGCTACAGTCTGGATCCGCGCGACCGCTACGGTCGCAGGTTCGAATCCTGCCTCGGGCATGGATGTGTGTGATGTCCTTAGGTTAGTTAGGTTTAAGTAGTTCTAAGTTCTAGGGGACTGATAACCTCAGAAGTTAAGTCCCATAGTGCTCAGAGCCACTCGAACCATTTTTTTATAAATCGAGGTATGGTATTGCTTCTGAATGAAGTGGTCTTCCACACAAATACCACGATATTGAATAGAGATAGTGATCCCAGGGTGTGTATTAATAGACAGAAAGTGTGGGTAAACGTCGCCAGCGATATAAGCTAATAATAAAATCACCCTTATTACCGAATTTAGAAAGTGATTCGACTAAGGACCGTGTTGTTAAGCTGATATTTGCAGCTCCATCTTGCCATAAAGGGAAGGATGTTCCCAACATAAAAAACATTATTTGTAGCACATTCTATCTTGATACCACGTAGACAGTGTAACAGGTTCTGCGACATATCCATGGGGTTATAGACTAGGCGAGGCTGACTGATGGTTGACTGAAAATGATCACATCTTGTACAGTAGATGGTGTGCTATAGAAGGAATCACTTAAAAATGCAACACTCGACTGAAGTCATAAGGCATATACAAAATGCTATGATCAATACACTGGCTTTTCAGATCAGTAGTGTTACGCTTTCTGGTAGAAATGCTGTCAGTGATTTTGAATCAAGCCTATCAATTCAACCACATACTTGCGTTAGATCCTAGGAAGAAGTCTTTTAATGATTAGAGCTACTGGAGAATCATACTCGTGGCACTCCTATATCTCGAAACATGTCACCTTTTCCGAATCTATCTGCTAAGGACCCCATACAGCAAACCTCTAGAGTGGTTTTAAACAGTTCCTCTGCATCTTGTAACTCTTCCTCAGTCTCTGCTCCTCCTTTCCTTTGTCCATGTGATCAGTCAAATTTAAGTCAGAACAGAGCGAAGTCGGAGAGGGCTATATTAAGACCTCCCACATCCCATGGAGAAACAGGGTGAGCTAAGTTAATGCGACAGGATCATGTTTTAACCACTCTGCGGAAATGAGAACATGTCATAGCTCCATCCACTATGCACAATATGTAAAACCAGGGACGGCCGGTGTGGCCGAGCGATTTTAGATGCTTCAGTCTGGAACCGCGCGACCACTATGGTCGCAGGTTCGAATCCTGCCTTGGGCATGGATGTGTATGCTGTCCTTAGGTTAGTTGGGTTTAAGTAGTTCTAAGTTCTAGGGGACTGATGACCTCAGGTGTTAAGTCCCATAGTCCTCAGAGCCATTTTTTGTAGAAGAAGAGCCAAACAAAGCTTCCTCCTGCAACATGAGGTAGCAGAAAAGACAGTACAAGCAGTTACAGTGGTGTTTCTTATCAGGAAAATTAGGAAGACTTCACATCATGTGGTAACTGGAAGAAGGACAAAGATTTTGCTACTGCATTGTGGCGCATCTCCAAATTACATATATTCCTGCAGTCTGAAGGAGATCTGCATCCCTCAGGGTGTATTCATGTCTGTCACCCAAATATTCTCTCTATCCTCGTTATTTTGTACCATCCAAGAGAGAAAAACTACGAACTGTACAAGCTCTGCTAACGTCACCCAGTAGAGAACTCGATAAGATATTACCATGTCCACCTCTTCCAATATATCGAAAACAAATATCGTCTGTGTGCTGGCATCGACCATATGTGGCGATCCTATCAAATGTACGACTGTTGAGCCATTGGAGCGCCGGCTAATGATCGAAGTCGCTCTCACAGACCAGTGTAAAGTTTCATCGTCTGTACTGTAGGAACACCAAATCCCACAGACTATCAATCGGAAGACAGGGTCCCTGTGATGTTCTTTCATAAAAAGTTTCGTACATTGTTTTTTCTGCTGTCACACACCCAGGGAGTGTATGACTACAGCTTCGTATGCCACTGCACGTTTTGTTATTCCACCATGACTTTGAGGTCTGCGTTAGGTGCTAAAACAACATGTTTCAATCCATTGGCTGTCACAGAAAGCTGGACGTTGCATGATGTAAACAGTACTGCTCTGACAAACAGTATGACTGAAACAAAAGATAGAGGTGGTGTTTCTTATTGACAAAAATGTGGAAGACATAGCAACATATAGAAACTAGAAGAGTTTTGCGGCATTATGAAGCATTTCCAAACGACTACCCGAAGGTGATGATCTCTACATTTAATCTCATCTTTCACAGTGACAGCGTAGCAGATGTATAGGTGTTCTGTTTCGAAGAGACCAAGACATTGCTTCCTTATATTGCACCCATGTATTTGATCACTGTTTCGGTGCTGGCCATCCCCAGAAGTTGTTGCTCCCACAAAAACTCTCTCCATCTCAAACAAGTAGTGTCAGTCAATTATTATCTGTTATTCAGCAGCGCACCAATGGACGAATACGATGGAAGAGACACTATTGATATACACAGCTGATAGTGCAACAAATTTTAGCAATTTTACCAGTTTTTCGTAATTTCAATGCCAACTAATAACATGACAACATGTTCCCCAATTTCTGTATCACCGCTAAATCACGCCTCCACTACTTTGCATGTACCATATACTAGATTGTGAATACAGATAGATGACAATGCAGTACGTCCATTCATGTTTAATTCTCGAACGTATCCACGAAAGTATACCAGACAGCGGCCTATACCAGTGTAGTTAGGTTATCTACATATTTCTGGCACTGCGATCACTGTGCATAATTTATGCTTACGATTGCTTATCTTTCCATGTGTGGATGGGAGTCACATAGT
Organism: Schistocerca piceifrons; assembly: GCF_021461385.2. NCBI lineage: Eukaryota > Metazoa > Arthropoda > Insecta > Orthoptera > Acrididae > Schistocerca > Schistocerca piceifrons. The sequence continues at coordinate 483,992,382 of NC_060145.1, forward strand.
AGTCTCACATTCTTAGGATAAATTTGGAGATTGAAAGATCTCCCCACATTGTTTTTGACCAACGCCACATACAAAATTGTCCCCAGTTTAACCTGCAGTTAAAGATGTAGGTGGTACTAGACCAGCTACATTCCAAAGTTCAGCGAAGACTCTTCTGCACCAATCTCGCTCACGGCACCAATCCAAGTGCACAAGATCTCTCCAGACGCGCGCTTGCCGAGGAAGTTAGCATCCCTTATCGGTGTATAGTAGATTTGAGAGTGTTGTGATGATACAACAGACGCTTAAGAAGAAACATGTGGTTTATGCATGATGGAGCTCCAGACGGACAGAGTTTGAAACGTTTAACATTTTATACAAATCAGTTGTGCTATCAGTTCTGAAGTATTGTTCCGGTGTTCTGTGTCCATAGCAAGGAAATATTGGAGAGAGAAAAATGATCGTGGAACATAAACACATACTAAGGGCTACACGTTCTGCTCTTAAGCACGCTATAATGCTAGAGTAGTGTGGTTTCCAACTTATTAGTCGTGTGGAATGAAACGCTGTTAATATTCCAATGTAAGAAATACATTTCCAGCGCATGACATACATTCTCCATGCAAGATTCTCTACTGTAAACTATGGTGACAAAGTGTAAGGTGATAAAACAACTACCTTGCACACCAAAAGAAACATCGATTCTTTCTAACACGAACACTAGATAGGTTTCGAGAGGTGTATGACGCTTGCTGTTTACGAAGTTCAAGCCTGATTACGGGTTGTAAATTATGAGATGTTCACAACGAAACGCATACGAAGAAACAGTGAAATCTTACGAGGAGATAAACACCACTATCAGTAGCGAGAGGAGATGTAATAGTCTAATAGCAGTTTAGCACCGGCCCAGGTAACCTTCCTCATGCACATACAGAAGTCATGGTTCGAAGCTGGGTTGTACTGCTCATGCGCAGGATAATATGGCCGTTTCGCCTTGACACCATGTCTCTACAATGCCTTCTCTTTCCACTATTAAGATTTGTATATGTATGTACCCGTGGTCTAGGGATAACGTCTTTGATTCATAATCAAAACGTCTTCGGACCCGGGTTCCATCCCCGCCACTGGCTAAATTTTGATAAATAATCAGCAGTGGCGGCCGAAGACTTCCGGCATAAGAAGTCAGCTTCATTCTGCCAACGGCCTTGTCAAAGAGGGCGGAGGAGCGGATAGAGGTTCAGGGCACACTCTTGTCCTAGGGGTGGGAAACTGCCCCTAAAGGCGGAAGAATCAGCAATGATCAACGACATTAGGATGCAGAAGGCAATGGAAACCACTGCATTAAAGACACGTAACGTGTATCCATAGGACATGTGGCCTGTAATTGAAGAAGTGTCATGATGATCTCTCCATTGGCAAAAGATTCCGGAATAGTCCCCGCTTCGGATCTCCGGGAGGGGACTGCCAAGGGGGAGGTTACCATGAGAAAAAGATTGAATAATCAACGAAAGGATAACGTTCTACGAGTCGGGGCGTGGAATGTCAGAAGCTTGAACGTGGTAGGGAAACTAGAAAATCTGAAAAGGGAAATGCAAAGGCTCAATCTAGATACAGTAGGGGTCAGTGAAGTGAAGTGGAAGGAAGACAAGGATTTCTGGTCAGATGAGTATCGGGTAATATCAACAGCAGCAGAAAATGGTATAACAGGTGTAGTATTCGTTATGAATAGGAAGGTAGGGCAGAGGGTGTGTTACTGTGAACAGTTCAATGACCGGGTTGTTCTAATCGGAATCGACAGCAGACCAACACCGACAACGTTAGTTCAGGTATACATGCCGACGTCGCAAGCTGAAGATGAACAGATAGAGAAAGTGTATGAGGATATTGAAAGGGTAATGCAGTATGTAAAGGGGGACAAAAATCTAATAGTCATGGGCGACTGGAATGCAGTTGTAGGGGAAGGAGTAGAAGAAAAGGTTACAGGAGAATATGGGCTTGGGACAAGGAATGAAAGAGGAGAAAGACTAATTGAGTTCTGTAACAAGTTTCAGCTAGTAATAGCGAATACCCTGTTCAAGAATCACAAGAGGAGGAGGTATACTTGGAAAAGGCCGGAAGATACGGGAAGATTTCAATTAGATTACATCATGGTCAGACAGAGATTCCGAAATCAGATACTGGATTGTAGGGCGTACCCAGGAGCAGATATAGACTCAGATCACAATATAGTAATGATGAAGAGTAGGCTAAAGTTCAAGACATTAGTCAGGAAGAATCAATACGCTAAGAAGTGGGATACGGAAGTACTAAGGAATGACGAGATACGTTTGAAGTTCTCAAACGCTATAGATACAGCAATAAGGAATAGCGCAGTAGGCAGTACAGTTGAAGAGGAATGGACATCTCTAATAAGAGCCATAACAGAAGTTGGGAAGGAAAACATAGGTACAAAGAAGGTAGCTGCGAAGAAACCATGGGTAACAGAAGAAATTCTTCAGTTTATTAATGAAAGGAGGAAGTACAAACATGTTCCGGGAAAATCAGGAATACAGAAATACAAGTCGCTGAGGAATGAAATAAATAGGAAGTGCAGGGACGCTAAGACGAAATGGCTGCAGGAAAAATGTGACGACATCGAAAAAGATATGATTGTCGGAAGGACAGACTCAGCATACAGGAAAGTCAAAACAACCTTTGGTGACATTAAAAGCAACGGTGGTAACATTGAGAGTGCAACGGGAATTCCACTGTTAAATGCAGAGGAGAGAGCAAAAAAATGGCTCTGAGCACTATGGGACTCAACTGCTGAGGTCATTAGTCCCCTAGAACTTAGAACTAGTTAAACCTAACTAACCTAAGGACATCACAAACATCCATGCCCGAGGCAGGATTCGAACCTGCGACCGTAGCGGTCTTGCGGTTCCAGACTGCAGCGCCTTTAACCGCACGGCCACTTCGGCCGGCAGGAGAGAGCAGATAGATGGAAAGAATACATTGAAAGCCTCTATGAGGGTGAAGATTTGTCTGATGTGATAGCAGAAGAAACAGGAGTCGATTTAGAAGAGATAGGGGATCCAGTATTAGAATCGGAATTTAAAAGAGCTTTGTAGGACTTACGGTCAAATAAGGCAGAAGGGATAGATAACATTCCATCAGAATTTCTAAAATCATTGGGGGAAGTGGCAACAAAACGACTATTCACGTTGATGTGTAGAATATATGAGTCTGGCGACATACCATCTGACTTTCGGAAAAGCATCATCCACACAATTCCGAAGACGGTAAGAGCTGACAAGTGCGAGAATTATCGCACAATCAGCTTAACAGCGCATGCATCGAAGCTGCTTACAAGAATAATATACAGAAGAATGGAAAAGAAAATTGAGAATGCGCTAGGTGACGATCAGTTTGGCTTTAGGAAAAGTAAAGGGACGAGAGAGGCAATTCTGACGTTACGGCTAATAATGGAAGCAAGATTAAAGAAAAATCAGGACACTTTCATAGGATTTGTCGACCTGGAAAAAGCGTTCGACAATATAAAATGGTGCAAGCTGTTCGAGATTCTTAAAAAATTAGGGGTAAGCTATAGGGAGAGACGGGTCGTATACAATATGTACAACAACCAAGAGGGAAGAATAAGAGTGGACGATCAAGAACGAAGTGCTCGTATTAAGAAGGGTGTAAGTCAAGGCTGTAGCCTTTCGCCCCTACTCTTCAATCTGTACATCGAGGAAGCAATGATGGAAATAAAAGAAAGGTTCAGGAGTGAAATTAAAATACAAGGTGAAAGGATATCAATGATACGATTCGCTGATGACATTGCTATCCTGAGTGAGAGTGAAGAGGAATTAAATGATCTGCTGAACGAAATGAACAGTCTAATGAGTACACAGTATGGTTTGAGAGTAAATCGGAGAAAGACGAAGGTAATGAGAGGTAGTAGAAATGAGAACAGCGAGAAACTTAACATCAGGATTGATGGTCACGAAGACAATGAAGTTAAGGAATTCTGCTACCTAGGCAGTAAAATAACCAATGACGGACGGAGAAAGGAGGACATCAAACGCAGACTCGCTATGGCAAAAAAGGCATTTCTGGCCAAGAGAAGTCTATTAATATCAAATACCGGCCTTATTTTGAGGAAGAAATTTCTGAGGATGTACGTCTGTAGTACAGCATTGTATGGTAGTGAAACATGGACTGTGGGAAAACCGGAACAGAAGAGAATCGAAGCATTTGAGATGTGGTGCTATAGACGAATGTTGCAAATCAGGTGGACTGAGGAGGTTCTACGCAGAATCGGAGAGGAAAGGAATATGTGGAAAACACTGACAAGGAGAAGGGACAGGATGATAGCACATCTGCTAAGACATGAGGGAATGGCTTCCATGGTACTAGAGGGAGCTGTAGAGGGCAAAAACTGTAGAGGAAGACAGAGATTGGAATACGTCAAGCAAAAAATTGAGGACATAGGTTGTAAGTGCTACTCTGAGATGAAGAGGTTAGCACAGGAAAGGAATTCGTGGCGGGCTGCGTCAAACCAGTCACTAGACTGATGAAAAAAAAAAAAGTGTTGCATCAGTCTACTCTCCTCCTCTATAGCAATTCTATTGATTTTGCTCAGCACACATTTTATGGTATTTTTCTCTAATTTTATGTATTCTCAGTCAATTTCTGTAATTTAGAAAGTTTTACCGATTTTACACATTTCATTGTATTTTTCTTCATTTTTACGTATTTGACGTCAATTTCTCGTGATTATACCAGGTTATCCTCGAATTTTACAGATTTTATGTCATTTTTCATAATTTTTTCCACAGTCTTCCATATGCATATGTCATATTGCCTACATACTCATGTGCTGTTTGATTTTCTAAGAGAATACTTGGGCATCTTATACACCAATCTTCTAAAAAATCATAAGAGTTGCCCTTTGCGATGAGCCACGTGCATGCGTTTTGGATAGGACCTATAGTAACTGTCAATTCGTACCTATATGAGAATCAACGAGTGGTACACATGTTTGATGTATTGGAAACCCGAAGTCTGGAATCAGTTCCGGGTACGAATTCCGCTCGGATAAATCGGAGACCCTGTCTGCAAATCCGCAGAGTCTGTAAACAGTTCTACACGTTTATTTGACTTCCACTTCATCGTGTAGGGGTCTCCAACAGGGACTGACATGTGGACCGAGCTGATTTCTGTTGCTGCTCAGATTTATTATTTTTTTTTTTACTTTCATCAGTAAATTCTGTTTACCTTCCAACTCTGATATGTTCCGACAACCCTGTCAGGCCATCCACGGACTATAGTTTTCGGATATTTATTTTTAATACCCTACTAATAAGTTATTCGTTGACGTGAAATTTCCTGCCAGATTAAAACTGTGTGCCGGATCGAGACTCGAACTCGAGATCTTTGCGTTTCGCTGGCAAGTGCTCTACCGACTGAGCTACCCGTCCTAACGGCTTCACTTCCGCCAGTACCTCTACCTTCCAAACTTCACAGAAGCAATCTCGCGAAATTTCCTCCTTGCTCCGTCCATCATTGGTGATTTTGCTGCCTTGGTAGTACAATTAAAAAAAAAATGGTTCAAATGGCTCTGAGAACTATGGGACTTAACATCTAAGGTCAGCAGTCCCCTAGAACTTAGAACTACTTAAACCTAAGTAACCTAATTACATCACAAACATCCATGTCCGATGCAGGATTCGAACGTGCGATCGTAGCAGTCGCGCCGTTCCGGACTGAAGCGCCTAGAACTGCTCGGCCACCGCGACCGGCTCAGTACAATTCTTTAAATTCATCTACTTCATGATCATCAGTCATGATGTTAAGATTCTCGCTGTTCTGATTTGTGCTACTTCTCATTACTTTCGTCTTTCTTCGATTTACTCTCAATCCATCGACTTAGTGTAACATAAATCTGATTCACCCGACGAACCGACACGTTTCCATTGACTGAGGGTCGAATTCCGATGGTCCCCAGCCCACTAAAATCATAATTGACGATGTCGTTGGGTCAATATGTGAACTCGTAGCAGTAGTCTGCTGCGGAGCTCCATTTTCAATATTTTACGATAAACGGTGTGCTCCGAAACACTTGTGCGTGCAAGAGCATTGTGCTCTTTCGGCAGCGATACAATAGATCACCATCTATCCTACTTTACACAGCAGAGAAGCCTCTGAAGCCCACGCTCTGTTACGAGCCGTGGACGTCAAATCATTTAGCGCCTAGTTTTACTGTCCTGTTACCCCCTACCGTAGATGCTCACGACAGTAGGACGTGAAAACCCAACCAGCTTCGCCGTTATCGAGATACTCTTTTACAGGCTTTGCGTAATAATAATCTGCCCTTTCTCAAAGTTGCTTATCTGGATGGATTTCCCCATTTGCAGCCCATATCTTCGCTAGCGTGATCCGCCGTCCACGTCTGCTCCGTTTACTCAGTTTCGTTACCGCGTCACATGCCCGCGACGCACCAGACGGCATCCATTGTCGTGTTGGCAGTGGTCATAATGTTTTGGCTTATCTGTTCGAATGGGTCTGAACACTATGGGACTTAACATCTGGGGTCATCAGTCCCCTAGAACTTAGAACTATTTAAACCTAACTAGAACTTATAAGTACTTAAAATTAAGGACATCACACACATCCATTTCCCAGGCAGGATTCGAACCTGCGACCGTAGCGGCCTCGCGGTTCCAGACAGAAGCGTCTAGAACCGCTCGGCCTGGTTTATCTGTGAACCTCGAATAGAGCCCTGAAGATAATTGGGCAATACTTTCTCTGATACATTCTTTGTCTGAGAATAAGTCTGAATGGCATTACAGTCTTTGACTGTGGTGGTTATAACAACCGTTCGTCACTGCTACAGTGTATTCTAGTATGGCGCCCCAATGAATCCAATTTAACTGGGAAAGTCCAGGTCACGGTTTTGTGATACAACTCCATGATCTTACTCCGTGAACAGGTGGTTGATGAGACTGCCTCTGCAGTCCTCGGTCGTGTGTTACAACACAGTGAATAATACACTACTGCCCATTAAAATTGCTACACCAAGAAGAAATGCAGATGATAAACGGGTATTCATTGGACAAATATATTATACTATAACTGACATGTGATTACATTTTCACGCAATTTGGGTACATAGATCCTGAGAAATCAGTACCCAGAACGACCACCTCTGGCCGTAATAACGGCCTTGATACGCCTGGGCATTGAGTCAAATAGAGCTTGGATGGCGTGTAAAGGTACAGCTGCCCATGCAGCTTCAACACGATACCACAGTTCGTCAAGAGTAGTGACTGGCGTATTGTGACGAGCCAGTTGCTCGGCCACCATTGACCAGACGTTTTCATTTGGTGAGAGATCTGGAGAATGTGCTGGCCAGGGCAGCAGTCGAACATTTTCTGTATCCAGAAAGGCCCTTACAGGACCTGCAACATCCGTTCGTGCATTATCCTGCTGAAATGTAGGGTTTCGTGGGGATCCAATGAAGGGTAGAGCCACGGGTCGTAACACATCTGAAATGTAACGTCCACTGTTCAAAGTGCCGTCAATGCGAACGAGAGATCGATACGTAGCTGCACGATCCGTTACAGCCATGCGGATATGATACCTGTCATTTCGACTGGTAGTGATACGAGGCCGTTGGGATCCAGCACGGAGTTCCGTATTACCCTCCTGAACCCACCGATTCCATATTCTGCTAACAGTCATTCGATCTCGAACAACGCGAGCAGTAATGTCGCGATACGATAACCTGCAATCGCGATAGGCTACAATCCGACCTTTATCAAAGTCTGAAACGTGATGGTACGCATTTCTGCTCCTTACACGAGGCATCACACCAACGTTTCACCGGGCAACGCCGGTCAAGTGCTGTTTGTGTATGAGAAATCGGTTGGAAACTTTCCTCATGTCAGCACGTTGTAGGTGGCGCCACCGGCGCCAAACTTGTGTAAATGCTCTGAAAAGTTAATCGTTTGCATATCAGAGCATCTTCTTCCTCTCAGTTAAATTTCGCGTCTGTAGCACGTCATCTTCGTGGTGTAGCAATTTTAACGGCCAGTAGTGTATAACGAATACAGTGGAGTGGTGTGGTCGGCCGCCGCTGTTGGAGGTCGTGAGCCCCTCCCCAGTTGGCTTTCCTGACAGGACGATAGCACGCTAGTCTAGGACTGACATCAGAATGAGGAGCGGAGGATGTAGGTCATCCGTCGAAGGCCAACCCCTGTTCAACTGCCGTCAGACTGCTTCTGGTCACTGCGTTGCAGCCGTGGCTGAAAACCCGGGACACAGTAGGAAGGGCTGTATCCAGTAGGGGTACCCAGATCGTCCAACAGTATGGAGGATACAAATAAGTCCCGAGATGGTTCTGTGCTGTAACGGGGCTATCTTGCTCACTGCCACACTGCCACAGCTTACCACCGTGAACGTGAAGCAGGATGTTTGTTGCAAGATGTTCGGCGACAGAGTGTTGTCATTTATTGTACATCTTCGTAATGAATATGCTGCAGTCCTTTCCGTCTTTGAAGACCGCAGCAACTGTATTCACAGGACTGATCGCATTCGTTCCTGACTTGACAAACTCCCTATTGTAACTGACTAAATCAACCGATCATAGGCCGCGCAGGGTAGCCGAGCGGTCTAGGGCGTCTTGTTGTGGGCCGCGCGGCTCCACCCGTTGGGCGTTCGAGTCCTCCCTCGGGCATGCGTGTGTGTGTCGTCTTTAGCGCAAGTTAGTTTAAGTTAGATTAAGTAGTGTGCAAGCTTAGGGACCGATGACCTCAGTAGTTTGGTCCCATAAGACCTCACCACAAATTTCCAACCGATCTTAATCGCATAGTAAATATCTGTAACTGTTGGGAACTGCAGGTCAGACTTAAGAATTCAACATTCTCACAATTTTGGATGTCTACAGAATCTAACCATACATACCTCAAGAAAGGTGTGGGCATTATTCCACAGCGAATTAAGGCTTTTATAAAGGCTAACACCGCTCCTAAACAGTAGCGCAATGCCTTCCAGTGGTAACTAAGTTTTGTCTGGTGTGCTAACGAATGGTGAATCAGTCAGAAAAATAAACATAAGTTGATCTGAATGTATTCCTCCACACAGAACTTAGAAGAAGAGTGTTCTACCAGGACTATAGACAAATTAACCTACCACTCACTATTGAAAGTAAACAAATGATCGTAACTTCGTGCCACTTGCGTGGCTTAAAAAGGAAACTTTGAAGGTCACTTTGTCGCTGTTGCATTCAGCAGAGTGCAACCAGGAAGCGACTGAAAAGGATGGTGCCATTGCAGTTGCGTGGTGCGTTCGGTCGTTCGCTTGTTGCAAGCGGAAGTCAGTGCCACCGAGACAATGTCGTTTGTATGGGGATGCTGTTGGCCGGCCGTTGTGGCCGAGTGGTTCTAGGTACTACAGTCTGGAACTGCACGACGTCTACGGTCGCAGGTTCGAATCCTGCCTAGGGCATGGATGTGTGTGGTGTTCTTAGGTTAGTTAGGTGTAAGCAGTTCTAAGTCTAGGGGACTGATGACATCAGATGTTAAGTCCTATAGTGCTTAGAGCTTAGAGCCATTTCATGCTGTTGTGAGCGATGATGCTGTAACGGACTGACGCAGGAAGTTCAGGATAGACTGCAGGGCGGTCTAGGATGACATTTAGACACGACTGGTGACCTTGTGCGAGATATCGGCTCATAATTTCCGCACTTTCTGAAGCACAACTCTCTTTAAGACTGTCACTGAAAGAGTAGGTTACTATAACTTTTGGCCATGGTGGGTACCAAAATGCCTAAAGGAATTTTCACAAAACTGAAAGGATGCGGCGAGCCTTCACATTACGTCAGCAGTAGCATGAAAGGGGGGGGGGGGGGACGAATATCTGAAAAGAGTCATGATTGGGATGAGACATAGGTGCAGTGCGTGAAATATTAAAGAACAGTCCAAACACTGGATACACACTCATTCTCCCAGTAGGCTCAGAAAATTCAAGCTGACGCTGTCAAACTGCAAAATAATGGTTACAGTTTTTTGACTTTTGAAATCAGATTTCACGAGAATAACGCTTGACAAGTAGTGACACTACTGGCTTACTGTTAGACTCTTACGGAATCTCGAGGGTGAAACCAAGACAGACGGTGCGTGATGATTACCGAAGGAATCGTTTTCCACGCCAATGCACGACCCCACACCGTGAGTCGGAAAAAAAAACGAAGACTTTTTAACTGTGAGATTTTGCAACATTGTATCCTTCATCCGGATGTGGCCCAAGCGACTTTCATCTCTTCCGCAAGATGAAGGCCTTACTGGCTACTCAGCTCTTCAAGACCGACGATGAACGTAACGTGTATCCACAGGACATGTGGCCTGTAATTGAAGAAGTGTCATGACGATCTCTCCATTGGCAAAAGATTCCGGAATAGTCCCCCATTCGGATCTCCGGGAGGGGACTGCCAAGGGGGAGGTTACCATGAGAAAAAGATTGAATAATCAACGAAAGGATAACGTTCTACGAGTCGGGGCGTGGAATGTCAGAGGCTTGAACGTGGTAGGGAAACTAGAAAATCTGAAAAGGGAAATGCAAAGGCTCAATCTAGATATAGTAGGGGTCAGTGAAGTGAAGTGGAAGGAAGACAAGGATTTCTGGTCAGATGAGTATCGGGTAATATCAACAGCAGCAGAATATGGTATAACAGGTGTAGGATTCGTTATGAATACGGAAGTACTAAGGAATGACGAGATACGTTTGAAGTTCTCTAACGCTATAGATACAGCAATAAGGAATAGCGCAGTAGGCAGTACAGTTGAAGAGGAATGGACATCTCTAAAAAGGGCCATCACAGAAGTTGGGAAGGAAAACATAGGTACAAAGAAGGTAGCTGCGAAGAAACCATGGGTAACAAAAGAAATACTTCAGCTGATTGATGAAAGGAGGAAGTACAAACATGTTCCGGGAAAATCAGGAATACAGAAATACAAGTCGCTGAGGAATGAAATAAATAGGAAGTGCAGGGAAGCTAAGACGAAATGGCTGCAGCAAAAATGTGAAGACATCCAAAAAGATATGATTCTCGGAAGAACAGACTCAGCATACAGGAAAGTCAAAACAACCTTTGGTGACATTAAAAGCAACGGTAGTAACATTAAGAGTGCAACGGGAATTCCACTGTTAAATGCAGAGGAAAGAGCAGATAGGTGGAAAGAATACATTGAAAGCCTCTATGAGGGTGAAGATTTGTCTGATGTGATAGAAGAAGAAACAGGAGTCGATTTAGAAAAGATAGGGGATCCCGTATTAGAATTGGAATTTAAAAGACCTTTGGAGGACTTACGGTCAAATAAGGCAGATGGAACAGATAACATTCCATCAGAATTTCTAAAATCATTGGGGGAAGTGGCAACAAAACGACTATTCACGTTGGTGTGTAGAATATATGAGCTGGCGACATACCATCTGACTTTCGGAAAAGCATCATCCACACAATTCCGTACGGCAAGAGCTGACAAGTGCGAGAATTATCGCACAATGAGCTTAACAGCTCATGCATCGAAGCTGCTTACAAGAATAATATACAGAAGAATGGAAAAGAAAATTGAGAATGCGCTAGGTGGCGATCAGTTTGGCTTTAGGAAAAGTAAAGGGACGAGAGAGGCAATTCTGACGTTACGGCTAGTAATAGAAGCAACGCTAAAGAAAAATCAAGACACTTTCATAGGATTTGTCGACCTGGAAAAAGCGTTAGACAATATAAAATGGTGCAAGCTGTTCGAGATTCTGAAAAAAGTGGGGTAAGCTATAGGGAGAGACGGGTCATATACAATATGTACAACAACCAAGAGGGAATAATAAGAGTGGACGACCAAGAACGAAGTGCTCGTATTAAGAAGGGTGTAAGACAAGGCTGTAGTCTTTCGCCCCTACTCTTCAATCTGTACATCGAGGAAGCAATGATGGAAATAAAAGAAAGGTTCAGGAGTGGAATTAAAATACAAGGTGAAAGGATATCGATGATACGATTCGCTGATGACATTGCTATCCTGAGTGAAAGTGTAGAAGAATTAAATGATCTGCTAAACGGAATGGACAGTCTAATGAGTACACAGTATGGTTTGAGAGTAAATCGGAGAAAGACGAAGGTAATGAGAAGTAGTAGAAATGAGAACAGCGAGAAACTTAACATCAGGATTGATGGTCACGAAGTCAATGAAGTTAAGGTATTCTGCTACCTAGGCAGTAAAATAACCAATGACGGACGGAGAAAGGAGGACATCAAAAGCAGACTCGCTATGCCAAAAAAAGGCATTTCTGGCCAAGAGAAGTCTACTAATATCAAATACCGGCCTTAATTTGAGGAAGAAATTTCTGAGGATGTACGTCTGGAGTACAGCATTGTATGGTAGTGAAACATGGACTGTGGGAAAACCGGAACAGAAGAGAATCGAAGCATTTGAGATGTGGTGCTATAGACGAATGTTGAAAATCAGGTGGACTGATAAGGTAAGGAATGAGGAGGTTCTACGCAGAATCGGACAGGAAAGGAATATATGGAAAACACTGATAAGGAGAAGGGACGGGATGATAGAACATCTGCTAGGACATGAGGGAATGACTTCCATGGTACTAGAGGGAGCTGTAGAGGGCAAAAACTGTAGAGGAAGACAGAGATTGGAATACGTCAAGCAAATAATTGAGGACGTAGATTGCAAGTGCTACTCTGAGATGAAGAGGTTAGCACAGGAAAGGAATTCGTGGCTGGCCGCATCAAACCAGTCAGTAGACTGATGACCAAAAAAGAAAAGTACTGAGTGGAATGTCTGGACAATGGTTGACCAACATGTTACCGGGGCAGTCCGCCACCAGCGACGAGGTTCTGGCATGTCCTGGCATTCTGCCAGACAAAGGTATGCATGTGACAAAGGTATGCATGTGAAATACTTAAGAGAGTAGTTAGAAATTATGATTTCTGTTTTCAGGACATCAACAATGAATAAGATATGGGACGAGATTTTAATAATTTTAAGATGTACAGGGTGTTACAAAAAGGTAAGGCCAAACTCTCAGGGAACATTCCTCACACACAAATAAAGAAAAGATGTTATGTGGACATGTGTCCGGAAACGCTTAATTTCCATGTTAGAGCTCATTTTAGTTTCGTCAGTATGTACTGCACTTCCTCGATTCACCGCCATGATTTCATACGGGATACTCTACCTGTGCTGCTAGAACATGTGCCTTTACAAGTACGACACAACATGTCGTTCATGCACGATGGAGCTCCTGCACATTTCAGTCTAAGTGTTCGTACGCTTCTCAACAACAGATTCGGCGACCGATGGATTGGTAGAGGCGGACCAATTCCATGGCCTCCACGCTCTCTTGACCTCAACCCTCTTGACTTTCACTTATGGAGGCATTTGAAAGCTCTTGTCTACGCAATCTCGGTACCAAATGTAGAGACTCTTCGTGCTCGTACTGTGCACGGCTGTGATACAATACGCCATTCTGCAGGGCTGCATCAGTGCATCAGGGATTCCATGCGACGGAGGGTGGATGCATGTATCCTCGCTAACGGAGGACATTTTGAACATTTCCTGTAACAAAGTGTTTGAAGTCACGCTGGTACGCTCTGTTGCTGTGTGTTTCCATTCCAAGATTAATGTGATTTGAAGAGAAGTAAAAAAATGAGCTCTAACATGGAATGTAAGCGTTTCCGGACACATGTCCACATAACATACTTTCTTTCTTTGTGTGTGAGGAATGTTTCCTGAAAGTTTGGCCGTACCTTTTTGTAACACCCTGTATTTAGGCAGGCAAATCTTGGGGACGTTGATTTCATTTTCCAGGCCAACGGTCATGTAAGTTGAATTACTGCGAGTGTTAATTTTAAAGTGAAGATATTTAAGTAATCCGTGTGCAGTTTTTGATTAATCCTCCTAATACCGAATATTTTTTGTTACACTGGGTACCACTGGAGACTCTAGTGATCCCACCAGAATCTATTTTTTATAACGCTAATTTTAATAAATGTTTAATATATCCCATTCCTTATGTTTTCCACTTCGTAGAACTTGATGATTGTCGCGTGCACATGAATGAAAGTGGATTTTTTTAAATCGGTTATTTCAGTAATAGGTTCAAACGATTTTTATGAAACTGAAAATATTTATGATTAAATTCCAAAGGAAGTATTATGAGATGATATTTAGAGAAAGAAATTTGCCGAGTGGTTTTTACACACAGAAGTTTTTATACACAGAATATCCACATTCTGATCACAAATCAGAGCATTTTCTATCGACAAGCCTTTCACAAAATGGGTACTGTCCTCTTCTTTCATGTGTGGTGTTGACAAAAGTAGTGGGGAACTAATATCGTCTGGTTTTCTACCAATTAGACGCTTTCCTAGTTTTATGAGGAATATCTGCGTCTTGTAGATAGTCCTTTCTGCTCAGCCTGGTGTAAGATGCAGTCATATTATAAACGCATTCAGTGTATTAGTATCAATTATGTTTTAAAATTATATCAATTGTCTGTTCTTCCTTTTTGTAATGTGTGTTGTAACCAACTTGCCTATTGTATGTACTCCTGATTTTGTTTTACTAGAATCTGGCTTCGTTACTTCATGATTTTCCACTTCCTCCCTTTACATTGTACTCAGTGAAGTTACAATTTTGATCGTTCTTGGACAATACGAAACAAATGACGCATGCTGTTGAAACCCAAACATGGGTGAATATTTGACTCGACCTTCGGGCTCAGTGAAAGCTTCTAGTAGTTGTCCTGATTGTTCCTAAATATGTGAGATCTATTATCGAAAGTGCGCTCACCAAACTAAGCCTTGTGAAAACATTTCCAGCTGTTTTAGTACGCTAAGCCTTTCTCCATATCCAAAGCAACTCTTTTGCACTGACGAACTTCAGCTTCACGTAATTCTTTTTTTTCTGTCGTCCAGTGTAACCTACATATTGAGAACGTAAAATGTTACACTATCACATAAAGCCCATAACTTCAATCCGTATTTTCCTGGTTTTGAAGGAATATATTGCCAAAATTGGTATGAGGAACATAAGAGCCTTTACCCACATTTCAGATATTTCTCTGATGGGAGCCAGCTTGTCAGGGGCACGGTTGCGAAGTCTGACATTCACGTCATCACACAGTGTGCGTCTTGACATTTGGGTAAAACGAATTTTATCCATTGATTTACTAAAACGGACCCATGGTCTTTATTTTATAGATGTGTAATTGCTTCATTATGAGCCCTGTAGGCTTGTGATAGGATTTAGCGTCATTAGGAAAAAACAGGACTTTCCGGGAATAAGTACTAGTTTCATAATGCATTAACATAAGTTTTTCAATATATTTAGTTTTCCAGAAAATCATGATAGAACTACCTCCCCACTTCTCTCCTGGGGTTTTATAATTCACTGATGTTATAACTGTCGCTGTACTTGCTTTGATACTTTCTGGGAAATGCTATTGGAAAGTGCAGTTGTTGACAGGACTTCATATGCTTGGGGAGACTAGATCCGTGTCTATTGCATTTGCTCATCACCTTTCCGGAAAGGAAGTGCTCGAAATATGACTACAATATAACCCTTTTCACTGGAGAATCAAATAGTGATATCAGCAATACAGATTCTAATGTCTCATGTAGTGATGGAGAAATAGGCGTCTGAGAAGACTATATTTCTGAAGAACATTTGGGCAGTGCAAACGTCCGGCCTGTAAAGGAAGCGACACATACTTCTGACTTCTATAGTTAAGTACTTATTGTATTATTCGTTACTATATGAGCGCGGTATCGTCTGGTGCTACGGTGTATACTCTTTACGTGTTTGGCATAGGCCAAAACACAAAGAAGAAGTGTGCCACAAACAAGCACAGTGAAAAGACGCGGAAGAAAGGAAAAATGCAACATAATGCGAATACAGTCAGGTGCAACAAAATTCGCCATAAGAAATGTGAACACCATAGAATCAGCTTTTCACTTGTTTCTTAGGACGAACATAGTTGATGAAATACTAAAGTGGACTAACAAAGTGGGAAGTCTTGTTTACAGTAGTAGATTGAATCCAGTAGATGACGCTAAATCGGAACAGCTCCCACACACTCCGACACTGCGTAGAGACGGCCAGCTGGCCCGGCCCACTGCGCCGCGCGGAGATTTCCTGGCTGATCCACACCAACCGACCGACTGCCACGCATCAGCACAGAGACAGCACTAAAATAACTGAGCAATCGACAATTACAATGTCATCGGTGAACCTCAAAGTTTTTATTTCTTCTCCATGGATTTTAATATCTACTCCGAATTTTTCTTTTGTTTCCTTTACTGCTTGCTCAATATACAGATTGAATAACATCGGGGAGAGGCTACAACCCTGTCTCACTCCCTTCCCAACAGCTGCTTCCCTTTCATGCCCCTCGACTCTTATATCTGCGATCTGGTTTCTGTACAAATTGTAAATAGCTTTTCGCTCCCTGTATTTTACCCCTGCCACCTTCAGAATTTGAAAGTGAACTAATATTTCATATATTGTAGTTCCGATGAGCCATCGCCCAGAGCAGTCAAAGAACCAGAAGTCATGGCCTGACGATTGTAGTTTCGTGTGGCCATAACACAGTTTTCACCTGAAATTGGGAAAGATGCACAATAATACTGTACCATGTAAAATTTCTTAAAACTACAGATCACGTAGGCTTTGAACACAACATTAATTGGTCAGACAGTTCATAAAAATAGTCATGAAGAGTCATAACCACTGAAGAATAAATCAGTTGTCATTGTACAGAAACAACTACAAAACTTAGACTATGAATGTCGATATGTGTAAGATACGAAGGGCGTTCAGTGAGTAATACAACACAGTTCTTTTCCCGGAAGCAGATTGGTTTTATTCGGGACTTCAATACACCATTTTATTATCCACTCTTTTGGCTAACAAAAACCTATTTTTCAACATAACGTCCATTCACTGTGACGGACTTACGCCGCTATACTGACAGGACCTGTATGCCCGCATGCTATCATTCTACTGGCCGATGTCGGAGGCAACATCGTGCTGCATCGATAACGACCCCGTCATGCACGTACTGCTTCCTGTGGAATGCATCGTACAGTGGGCCAAACAGATGGAAGTGCGAAAGCAAGCCAGCCGGAGTGGCCGAGCGGTTCTAGGCACTACAGTCTGGAATCGTACTGCTGCTACGGTCGCAGGTTCGAATCCTGCCTCGGGCATGGATGTGTTTGATGTCCTTAGGTTAGTTAGGTTTAAGTAGTTCTAAGTTCTAGGGGACTGATGACCTCAGATGTTAAGTCCCATAGTGCACAGAGCCATTTGCGAAAGCAGGGAACCCAGCGGGCAGACACTGGTGGATGGGTGTGTCAGTACTGTCAACAGAGACATCCAGCTGAACAGCAAGATGTTTGTTTGTGATCCGTCGATCACCTCCAGTGAGAATATCCGCACATTCCAACGCTACAGGAGTCGCAGCTGTGTGCAGCTGGCCGGCGTATGAGAGGTCGGGCGGGTTTGTGCGACGTCGTTGCGGTGATGGCAGACATCTCACCCAATAACACACTGTGCTTTTTTTCACTACCAGGTCTCCGTAGACATTCTGCAAGCTCCTATGAATATCTGCGATGCTCTGGTTTTCCGCCAAAAGAAACTCAGTGGCAGCTCTCTGCTTAGAACGTACCTCCATAACAGACGTCATTTTCACAGCTGCGTATAGCGCCGCCACGTATTGAACCTTCACGCAACTACAGGAGCTGAAGCGGTAATATTCCACAACGTCGCAAAACAAATTCCGCATTTTTTCAATGGAAATTGGCCGAGAAAAAATGTGTTGTATTACTTATTGAACGCCTCCGCACCCCCCCCCCCCCCCCCCTCCCTCTACATAATACATTCAGTGAAAGAGGCCAGTTGACAGCATGTTAATGGACTGAGAAGCGTGGAGGAGTGTAGTGTCTGGAAGAGAAGGGAGTCAATGTTGTAAGTTAAAATTTCATTTATGGAAAGAAACAAACGATTGTATTCCCATTTCTGTCTTTGCGTTAAACAATTGCATGTGTCTTGTGCAACACATGCCGTAATTGCTGCATAAAAATTAAAAACCAGGTAACTTATTAAACAGTCTAAAATTATGAAGTAAAAACATACACTTACACTACTGGCCATTAAAATTGCTACACCACGAAGATGAAGTGCTACAGACGTGAAATTTAACCGACAGGAAGAAGATGCTGTGATATGCAAATGATTAGCTTTTCAGACCATTCACACAGGGTTGGCGCCGGTGGCGACACCTACAACGTACTGATATGAGGAAAGTTTCTAACTGATTTCTCATACACAAATAGCAGTTGACCGGCGTTGCCTGGTGAAATGTTGTTGTGATGCTCCTGTAAGAAAGAGAAATGCGTACCATCACGTATCCGACTTTGATAAAGGTCGGATTGTAGCCTATCGCGGTTGCTGTGTATCGTATCGCGACATTGCTGCTCGCGTTGGTCGAGATCCAATGACTGTTATCAGAATATGGAATCGGTGGGTTCAGGAGGGTAATACGGAACGCCGTGCTGGATCCCAACGACCTCGTATCACTAGCAGTCGAGACGACAGGCATCTTATCCGCACGGCTGTAACGGATCGTGCAGCCACGTCTCGATCCCTGAGTCAGCAGATGGGGACGTTTGCAAGACAACAACCATCTGCACGAACAGTTCGACGACGTTTCCAGCAGCACGGACTATCATCTCGGAGACCATGACTGCGGTTACCCTTGTCGCTGCATCACAGACTTGAGCGCCTGCGATGGTGTACACGACGACGAACCTGGGTGCACGAATGGCAAAACGTCATTTTCTCGGATGAATTCAGGTTCCGTTTACAGCATCATGATGGTCGCATCCGTGTTTGGCGACATCGTGGTGAACGCACATTGGAAGTGTGTATTCGTCATCGCCATACTGACGTATCACCCGGCGTGATGGTATGGGGTGCCATTGGTTACATGTCTCGATCTTCTCTCGTTCGCATTGACGGCACTTTGAACAGTGGACGTTACATTTCAGATGTGTTAATGAAAAAAAATATCCCGCTTCAGTCAGTACAAAACAATAACGGACCACGTTCCTCTCCTTGGGCGTGTACCTCGCTAATCCCGTTATACCTCGCGTTGGTGTCGGGTACGTCTTCACGTGTGGTGGTGGATCCTCTCCACTGTCCTGGTCCTTTCTTATTCTGATACTTACAGGCAATAATTACATTCTCCTACCCGGGACGCCCCAACTGGGTGGGGGATCAAGCAAGGCACTCCCTAAAAAATTAGCGTAATATGTTCGATATCTCGGATGTCTCATAAGCTGTGAGTGATGTTCTTGTAGTAAGGCCCAAAAGTCGAGAACATTGTTACTGCCGTCTCGGAAAAGATAAAGCACAGTCAAACCTCCAATGCCGGCCGTTGTGGCAGAGCGGTTCTAGACGCTTCAGTCTGGAACCGCGCGACCGCTACGGTCGCAGGTTCGAATCCTGCCTCGGGCATGGATGTGTGTGATGTCCTTAGATTAGTTAGGTTTAAGTAGTTCTAAGTTCTACGGAACTAATGACCTCAGATGTTAAGTCCCATAGTGCTCAGAGCCATTTGAACCAAACCTCGAATCCAAGTCCCTGAATTTGTCTTTGTTCGGGGATAATAAGTCATATCTGGGAGAAGTATTATCCGTGGTTCTATTCCTCCCGGAGGAAGCCGATCATATTTTGGACCAAACGCCATACGTCCGCCGAAGGCGTGCATATCAGGCGATGTTCCTCTGTGTCTGTAACATTGCACTGCGGACACAGTGGCTCGACCGCCATATGAATTGCGTGTAACCTGGAACGAGTCACGTATTTACCATTTACCACCTGATACCACAGTGCGCGCGTTCCCGTATCATGGTGTGGGTGGTGCTCTGTACGCCATACTACTGACCACGTAACTGTGGGCGTTGCTGTCCTGGTAGTCGGTAGTTCCATATGTACATAACTGTGTTCCACAAAAAAGGTTCGCATATGGGCAAGCGATGCTGAGATGTGAGACACCGCTACCGGAGCCGAACGAGAAGGTGGAGCCAGTTCGTCGATCAAGGTGCCCGTCAGACTTGTCCAGTGGCGTGTCCACACCTTTATCATCGTGGTTACATAAATAGCCACTGCTCGGTCGCGTACGTGGACTAGTCGAAGACCTCCACGACTACGAGAAAGGGTGAGGGTTTCGTATCCGCCCCTAAAAAGCAGACCTGTGCTCACAAAATATCCTAATGCCGCCAGGATTCGGCTCGCCAACACCACCGGCATAGGAAGAACTTGTGCCAGGTGGGTGGATGCGAGAAGCTAGATAAGTGTTGGCAAAGGTGACCCGTTGTCTAATATCCAGTGCCGTTAACCTGTGACTTCGGACACTCGCGCGAATTGTTTGCAGAAGATGTCTGTAGCTCAGTGCTCCCGTGCGTCGAACGTGTGTAGTGAAGATAATTCCTAGGCATTTCATCTTGTTGTCGCCTGTAATGGTGCTACACTTCCTGTCGGGAGTCCTCTCCCGATGTTCATCGCTCCAGACTTTGCCATGTTCAGGCGACTTACCGTTGCCATACAATACAAATTAATCCAATGCAGGGCCGCTCTTGCCTCGTCGCCTAACCGTGCTAAAAACACTAGGTCATCTGCTTATGTTCTGCATATAAACTTGTTGTGCTTTATGGTCATTCCTTGGAGTCGAAAAAAATGGCTCTGAGCACTATGGAACTTAACATCTGAGGTCATCAGTCCCCTAGAACTTAGAACTACTTAAACCTAACTAACCTAAGGATATTACATATATCCATGCCCGAGGCAGGATTCGAACCTGCGACCGTAGCGGTCGCGCAGTTCCAGACTGAAGCGCATAGAACCGCTATTTTTTTAAAAATCTCATTTTGTTCGCTTTTGTTCGTTGCATCTGCTCGGGGCGGACGTCGTAAGACATCCGTTTAAGTTCGTTGTTGATCGATTAACTCAGTTTTTTTATTACAGAGGGCTGCTAACCCTCTGACCGAACACGCTGAGCTACCGTGCCGGCTTGAACCGCTCGGCCACACCAGCCGGCTCTTGGAGTCGATTCCGGAGCCCGCAGAGCAGTGGCTCGACAGCGATGGCATACAATATCGTCGACAGCGGACGCCCTTGTCTGACCGATCGTGAGATGTTGATGGGTCCCACCAAGCGTCCATTGATGAGCACTCTGGATGCGGTTCCGTGGAGTAGTCTCATAACGACGGTGACAAAACTTTCCGGAAACTTCATTTGCGTCATCACTTCCGTGAATAAGCATGGCTCAGCCTGTCAAAGGTCTATCGAAATCTATCGACACCAATGCACCCCGGACAAGACATGTTGATGCCAGTGCGATAACATCGCGGTAGTCCCTGAGTGCCATTTGTACAATCTGAGCTACCGAAGCGCGACTCACAGCTTCACTTCTGCCAGTACCTCGTCTCCTACCTTCCACACTTTACAGAAGCTCTCCTGCGAACCTTGCAGAACTAGCACTCCTGAAAGAAAGGATATTGCGGAGATTTGGCAGCGACAGCCTGGGGGACGTTTCCAGAATGATACCCACATTAGTTCGATAGTCGATCGTCAACTTCTTAGCCTCGACCTGACTTCGACCACGACTCACTGTAGCGTCCTGCCACCACTGTGCTACGCAGTATGGAATGAAGGTACCTGCTACACTCGTAGTGTAAGTAGGCTGTTTAGGTTTTTATATTGGTTGGTTGGTTGTTTTTGGGGAAGGAGACCAGACAGCGTGGTCATCGGTCTCATCGGATTAGGGAAGGATGGGGAAGGAAGGCGGCCGTGCCCTTTCAGAGGAACCATCCCGGCATTTGCCTGAAGTGATTTAGGGAAATCACGGAAAACCTAAATCAGTGTGGCCGGACGCGGGATTGAACCGTCGTCCTCCCGAATGCGAGTCCAGTGTCTAATTTTATATTGGTAACGCCACGTAGCGCTCTGTATGAAAATCACTGGCTGTACTGTGTGCAGTCTGTGGCTGGTTGGCATTGCTGGAATTTGCTATTGTAGTGTTAGGCAGTTGGCTGTTAACAGCGTGTAGCGTTGCGCAGTTGGAGGTGAGCGGCCAGCAGTGGTGGATGTGGGGAGAGAGATGGCGGAGTTTTGAGAGAGGATGGTCTGGACGTGTGTCCATCAGAGAGAGTAAATTTGTAAGACTGGATGTCATGAACTGATATATATTATGACTTTTGAGCACTCTTACGGTAAATACATTGTTTGTTCTCTATCAAAATCTTTCATTTGCTAAGTATGCCTATCAGTAGTTAGTGCCTTCAGTAGTTTGAATCTTTTATTAAGCTGGCAGTATTGGCGCTCGCTGTATTGCAGTAGTTTGAGTAACGAAGATTTTTGTGAGGTAAGTGATTCATGAAAGGTCTAAGTTATTGTCAGTCAGGGACATTCTTTTGTAGGGATTATTGAAAGTCAGATTGCGATGCGCTAAAAATGTTGTGTGTCAGTTTAGTGCTGATCAGAATAAGTAAAGAGAGTAATGTGTGAGTACGCTCAGTTCTGCTGAGCTGTTTGAAAATCAAATAATGTAAGGGGTTTATCAGCACAGTAATTCATTAATTTTTCTAAGGGGCCGTTTCAGGAGTTACAGCGTTGCCATATACCTTTCATTGACGGCCATTTCCTACCGGATATGTGCACGTGAGGAATTTTTTCGTATGCGAGGAATCCCACTACGGTGGCAGCGTACAACAAATATCTCTGTCTACTTTGTGTTCTCTTCGGTAGCCAGACGGAGCAGTGCGGGGTACTCACGGCGGCGCCCTGCAGCAGGTAGGCGGGCACGAGGGCGGCGGGCACGGGCAGCAGGTGCGCGGCCAGGAAGCAGGCGGCGAGCGCGTGGCCGGCCAGCAGCAGCCGCGCCGCCCCCAGCCGGCGCACCAGCGGCGGCGCCGCGACGCACGAGAGCGCCGCCGCCGCGAACAGCGCGGCCGCCAGCAGCGGGGCGCGCCCCGGCGCCGCCCCCGGCCACCACGCCGACAGCGCCAGCAGCGGCGCCGGCCCGCCGGACCACGACACCTGCCCTGCGGAGGCGGCACTCAGAGGCTGGCAGGCTGCTGATGGGCAGGGGGGCGGCCGGACGGAGGGTAGGGGCAGAAGGAACCGGGAACGAATATGTAGGTGGGCAGCGGACACTGGTGACACGAATGGGCGGGACGTCGGTAGACGGTCGTTAGGAGTTTCAGGATAAGAAATGATCAGCTGAACTTTAGGAGGTGGCAGCAGACATATCAGCAGAGTGGATCGGTACGAACCGGCTAGATCGACAGGAACAGGTATGTGGGTACCGATTCGGTCACCAGATGGGAATCGACCGACTGGAGGGTAGGGAGTAAGGGCGTAGGTAACAGCACAGAGTGGACTGGTAGAGATCTGGTAGAAAGGTACGAGAGGGTATGTAGCTGCATACCAGTCGAGTGGACATTCACATTTCGTGCAGACAGGTTCTACAGGACGGCATGAGAACTAACCAACTGCAGCACAGGAAATGGGGTACAGGCGCACTGATATTGGTTGTGTACAAAGAGAGTAGATGGACATAAATGAGTGTGTAGATGGCATCATAGAATGTGCAGAAGAGGGGAGATTGAAGAATGCACACACATAAAGCGGAGGTGATTATTTCTCCGATGTCACAGATCACTGATTTGCCGTTCGCATCGTCCCCAGGAATGATAGGTGAGCACTATTAGGTCAGTTAATGGTGCAATGCAAGTGGACTGAACAGACGGCAAAATGCTATGGCGAGGATTGGTTGGGATACGCGCCAGAGGCAGGAACTTTATACATGGTGGTCCATTGATAGTGACCGGGCCATATATCTCACGAAATAAGCATGAAACGAAAAAACTACAAAGAACGAAACTGGTCTAGTTTGAAAGGGGAAACAAGATGGCGCTATCGTTGGCCCGCTACAATGCGCTGCCTTAGGTCAAACGGATATCAGCTGCGTTTTTTAAAATTGGAACCCCCATTTTTTAATACATATTCGTGTAGTACGTAAAGAAATATGAATGTTTTAGTAGGACCACTTTTTTCGCTTTGTGATAGGTAGCGCTGTAATAGTCACTGTAATGGCCCCCACGTTCACCGGATCTGACGTCACCGGATTTCTTTCTGTGGGTAAGGATGTTTGAAGGATATTTGCTATCGTGATCCACCGACAAGGCCTGACAACATGCGTCAGCGCATTGTCAGTGCATGTGCCAACATTACGGAAGGCGAACCACTCGCTGTTGAGAGGAATGTCGTTACACGTATTGCCAAATTCATTGAGGTTTACGGACATCATTTTGAGCATTTATTGCATTTATGTGGTATTTACAGGTAATCACGCTGTAACAGCATGCGTTCTCAGAAATGATAAGTTCACAAAGGTATTTGTATTACATTGGAACAACCGAAATAAAATGTTCAAACGTACCTGCGTTCTGTATTTTAATTTAAAAAACCTACCTGTTACCAACTGTTTGTCTAAAATTGTGAGCTATATGTTTGTGACTATTACTGCGCCATCTATGACAAAGCGAAAAAAATGGTCCAAGTAAAACATTCATATTTCTTTACGTACTACACGAATATGTAATAAAACATGTGGGTTCCTATTTTTAAAAAAACGCTGTTGATATCCGTTTGACCTATGGCAGCGCAATCTAGCGGGCCAGCCATAGCGCCATCTGGTTTTTCCCTTCAAGCTAGACAAGTTTCGTTCTTTGTGGTTTTTTCGTTTGACGCTCATTTCGTGAGATATTTGGCCCGGTTACGATCAATGGACCACCCTGTATGTGTGCTAACAGCATATTACTTCCAATGCAAGAGTGAAGCTGCAAACAGCTATACGAAAAGGTGCAAAGATTTCAAACGCCACAGCCCGGCCAGAAACAGTCATATCACTTTGAGCGCCCGAAGCAACTTCTTCCTCGCACTGCCGAGACAATGCCGCTAGTGGCGTCTCGGGACTTCAGCCCTGCTCTGCAGTCGAGCGACGAATCCAGGTGAAATTTAGGGGATCAGCCTCCAGTACCACCGAAGCTCGTACAGTTGCCACAGAACTAGGTTGGGATTCTGCCAGAACTACTTTACCTTGTACAATAGCGACAGAGCGTTTAGAGCGTCCCACAGTCGCTGTCTTTGTGAAAGAGAGGCTACAGAAGCTTGTGTTTGCTCTTAGTCATCGATGCTATAGTGTGTCGTTCGTAGAGTGTGGGTCAGGACAGACGCATGATAGAGCTGGTAGCTAGCGCTATGCCTACAACCTGGGAAATAATAATGATTGCATTAATTCATTCTAGACTTAACCTAATTCTGCTCCTTTTGAGGTCGATGGCGTGCTGTGTTCTTCGAGATGAAAATCGACCCCATCGACTCCAAAGGAGGACGGAACAAACTCACAGTTGAAACCGCCCATTTACCATCTACACCATCTACACTACTGGCCATTAAAATTACTACACCACGAAAATGACGTGCTACAGCCGCGAAATTTAACCGACAGGAAGAAGATGCTGTGATATGCAAATGATTAGCTTTTGAGAGCATTCACACAAGATTGGCGCCGGTGGCGACACCTACAACGTGCTGACATGAGGAAAGTTTCCAACCGATTTCTCACACACAAACAGCAGTTGCCGGCGTTGCCTGGTGAAACGTTGTTGTGATGCCTCGTGTAAGGAGCAGAAATGATAAAAGTCGGATTGTAGCCTATCGCGATTGCGGTTTATCGTATCGCGCCATTGCTGCTCGCGTTGGCCCAGATCCAATGACTGTTAGCAGAATATGGAATCGGTGGGTTCAGAAGGGTAATACGGAACGCCGTGCTGGATCCCAACGGCCTCGTATCACTAGCAGTCGAGGTGACAGGCATCTTATCCGCATGGCTGTAACGGATCGTGCAGCCACGTCTCGATCCCTGAGTCAACAAATGGGGACGTTTGCAAGACAACAACCACCTGCACGAAAAATTCGAAGACGTTTGCAGCAGCATGGACTATCGGCTCGGAGACCGTGGCTGCGGTTACCCTTGACGCTGCATCACAGACAGGAGCGCCTGCAATGGTGTACTCAACGACGAACCTGGGTGCACGAACAGCAAAATGTTATTTTTTGGGATGAATCCAGGTTCCGTTTACAGCATCGTGATGGTCACATCCGTGTTTGGCAACATCGCGGTGAACGCACATTGGAAGCGTGTATTCGTCATCGCCATACTGACGTATCACCCGGCGTGATGGTATGGGGTGCCATTGGTTACATGCCTCGATCTCCTCTTGTTCGCATTGACGGCACTTCGAAAAGTGGACGTTACATTTCAGATGTGTTACGACACGTGGTTCTACCTTTCATTTGATCCCTACGAAACCCTACATTTCAGCAGGATAATGCACGACCGCACGTTGCAGGTCTTGTACGGGCCTTTCTGGATACAGAAAATGTTCGACTGCTGCCCTGGCCAGCATATTCTCCTTATCTTTCACCAATTGAAAACGTCCGGTCAATGGTCGTCACAATACCCCAGTCACTACTCTGGATGAACTGTGGTATCGTGTTGAAGCTGCGTGGGCAGCTGTACCTGTACACGCCATCCATGCTCTGTTTGCCTCAATGCCCAGGCGTATCAAGGTCGTTATTACGGCCAGAGGTGGTTGTTCTGTGTACTGATTTCTCATGATCTATGCACCCAAATTGCGTGAAAATGTAATCACATGTGAGTTCCAGTATAATATATTTGTCCAATGAATACCCGTTTATCATCTGCATTTCGTTTTGGTGTAGCAATTTTAATGGCCAGTAGTGTATTTTAGCTTCTGATCTGCACCAATCATGGAGCCCAGTTCTTGTTTTTCGGGTTTAAGCCTTAGGAAACTCTTATCTTCTTCATCTTTCTTGTCCTCCTAAGCGTGACTGTGATTTGAGCCCTGTTCCCTTTTTTCCTTCATTGCAGAGTAGAAGCAACTTATTAAAACGATGGTAAATTCTTCTATTAGGAATGCTCCCTATTTGCTAAAAAAGTGATGATAATAAATATATAAAACCGTCGTGTCTGTCAGTTTGTCTTTCAACACGCAAATCTCCAAAAGCACTAGACGAATTGTCATGGGAATTTCGCAGGGAACTTGGGCATAGTTTGGGAAACAGCATACGCTTCAGTTCGCCAAAAATTGGATAATGGAAAAACATATCGTGGTTTAAAGTTTTACCAAGACTTTCCAGTCTCTCTGTCGAGGAACGCGCTAATCTCCAAAATTATTAGACGGAATCTTATGGAGTTTTCACTGGCAACTTCAGCCTAGCGAGGAACACCGTATAGGCTATATTTCACCAAAATCGGGTCACCAATAAAAACATATTTATATGTATGGTAAAAATGTGTATGTATACGTTCCACATCACCTCGGAAACAACTGCACCCGGCTGCCCCCGTCAGAGGTTTGAGTCCTCCCTCGGGCATGGGTGAGTGTGTTGTCCATAGAATAAAATTCGATTGAGTAGAGTGTACACTTAGGGACCGATGACTTCAGCAGTTTAGTCCCATAGGGCCTTATCACAAATTTCCAAAACAACTGCACCGATTTCAACCAATGTTGGTATACATATTTACTGTCCGCAAAGAATCGCTGGGGGTATAAGAACCACTCGCCTATGAAAGGCACAATAGTGGGGATGAAAATGAAGTGTAGACGGTGACGTATGAATACCCAGATTTTATTCATTCAGTGGTTGATAGCCATAGCACTTAGTGACTTGCAACAAACTTTACGTGTTACTTGAAACCTTTACGAAACTTTTTCTTGGTGAGACCCCACCACCGTCGCCTCCACATAGTAATGAAAGGAAAAAGAAAGTTTATCGGTTACTACATTTTCCTTGTTCATTCTCGCATCAGGCATGGCGTTTTAATTTGTTACTTCTTTACTACTAACCGTCTTCACGACACATTTTGCAGACAGTGTTCACATATACCACTGAACGTTCCTACAAAAATACATCGCTGTACTAGACGTAGTTCAGGAGACATACGTCATAAACACCGTGACGCGTACAAAACTGCCGCATCATGGATGACGTTTAAATTTATTATTAGTATCCCGCTGAAGCTATTTTGATGAAATTTGGTAAGGGGATAGCGTGAACCCTGCGAAAGTGTGCAGAAGAAGATACTTATTGGTCTGAAGAATATTACGCGAATTAAGAACAATGTTTACTCTTTGACTTTCAGTCTTTATCATACTGTATTTCTGTAAATGTTTTTTGGCTGATATGTGCTATGTGATGCTTGTACAATCTTCTACATCTACATCCATACCCTGAGTACCTCTATCGGTTCTCCCTTCTATTCCAGTCTCGTATTGTTCGTGGAAAGAAGGATTGTCGGTATGCTTCTGTATGGGCTCTAATCTCTCTGATTTTATCCTCATGGTCTCTTCGCGAGATATACGTAGGACGGAGCAATATACTGCTTGACTCTTCGGTGAAGGTATGTTCTCGAAACTTTAACAAATGCGCGTACCGAGCTACTGAGCTTCTCTCCTGCAGAGTCTTCCACTGAAGTTTATCTATCATCTCCGTAACGCTTTCTCGATTACTAAATGATCCTGTAACGAAGCGTGCTGCTCTCCGTTGGATCTTCTCTATTTCTTCTATCAACCCTATCTGGTACGGATCCCACACTGCTGAGCACTATTCAAGCCGTGGGCGAACAAGCGTACTGTAACCTACTTCCATTGTTTTCGGATTGCATTTCCTTAGGATTCTTCCAATGAATCTGTCTGGCATCTGCTTTAGCGACGATCAGCTTTATATGATCATTCCGTTTAAAATCACTCCTAATGCGTACTCCCAGATAATTTATGGAATTAACTGCTTCAGTTGCTGACCTGCTATTTTGTAGCTAAATGATAAGGGATCTATCTTTCTATGTATTCGCAGCACATTACACTTGTCTACATTGAGATTCAATTGCCGTTCCCTGCACCATGCGTCAATTCGCTGCAGATCCTCCTGCATTTCAGTACAATTTTCCATTGTTACAACCTCTCGATACACCACAGCATCATCTGCAAAAAGCTTCAGTGAACTTCCGATGTCATCCACAAGGTCATTTATGTATATTGTGAATAGCAACGGTCCTATGACACTCCCCTGCGGCACACCTGAAATCACTCTTACTTCGGAAGACTTCTCTCCATTGAGAATAACATGCTGCGTTCTGTTATCTAGGAACTCTTCAATCCAATCACACAATTGGTCTGATAGTCCATATGCTCTTACTTTGTTCATTAAACGACTGCGGGGAACTGTATCGAACGCCTTGCGGAAGTCAAGAAACGCGGCATCTACCTGGGAACCCGTGTCTATGGCGCTTTGAGTCTCGTGGACGAATAGCGCGAGCTGGGTTTCACACGACCGTCTTTTTCGAAACCCATGCTGATTCCTACAGAGTAGATTTCTAGTCTCCAGAAAAGTCATTGTACTCTAACATAATACGTGTTCCAAAATTCTACAACTGATCGACGTTAGAGATATAGGTATATAGTTCCGCACATCTGTTCGACGTCCCTTCTTGAAAACGGGGATGACCTGTGCCCTTTTCCAATCCTTTGGAACGCTACGCTCTTCTAGAGACCTACGGTACACCGCTGCAAGAAGGGGGGCAAGTTCCTTCGCGTACTCGGTGTAAAATCGAACTGGTATCCCATCAGGTCCAGCGGCCTTTCCTCTTTTGAGCGATTTTAATTGTTTCTCTATCCCTTTGTCGTCTATTTCGATATCTACCATTCTGTCATCTGTGCGACAATCTAGAGAAGGAACTACAGTGCAGTCTTCCTCTGTGAAACAGCTTTGGAAAAAGACATTTAGTGTTTCGGCCTTTAGTCTGTCATCCTCTGTTTCAGTACCATTTTGGTCACAGTTTGTGTCTGGACATTTTGTTTTGATCCACCTACCGCTTTGACATAAGACCAAAATTTCTTTGGATTTTCTGCCAAGTCAGTACATAGAACTTTACTTTCGAATTCATTGAACGCCTCTCACATAGCCCTCCTCACACTACTTTTCGCTTCGCGTAATTTTTGTTTGTCTGCAATGCTTTGGCTATGTTTATGTTTGCTGTGAAGTTCCCTTTGCTTCCGCAGCAGTTTTCTAACTCGGTTGTTGTACCACGGTGGCTCTTTTCCATCTCTTACGATCTTGCTTGGCACATACTCATTTAACGCATATTGTACGATGGTTTTGAACTTTGTCCACTGATCCTCAACACTATCTGTACTTGAGACAAAACTTTTGTGTTGAGCCGTCAGGTACTCTGTAATCTGCTTTTCGTCACTTTTGCTAAACAGAAAAATCTTCCTACCTTTTTTAATATTTCTATTTACGACTGAAATCATCGATGCAGTGGGTGTGTTTAATCGAATACTCCGCGCTTTTTGTTGCGTAATGTACAGCTTCTACGGAGGCTATCCAGTATTTGAGTTTTTAGTGACTTGGAAGAAAGTTTACTCAGTTTTTTAAAACTTAACGAAATATCCCAAGGTGGACAAAGAGAGGGAAGAGGAGATGGACAGAGAGGGGGGGGGGGAAGGAGAAGCACATAGAATGGAAAGAGGAGAAGATGTACAGAGAAAGGGGGCGGAGGAGGAGGACAGAGAGAGAGAGGGGGGAGTAGCAGATGAACAGAGGGTGGAGCAGGAAGGGATGGACGCAGAACGGGGGATGGAGGAGGTGGACAGAGAGAAGGGAGAGGCAGGGCAGCAGAGAGCAGCTCACTATGTCCGGGAGCGTTTCTTATCGTGCCAACCAAAAAACTGTCCATATTGGACACATTGTGAGAAGGGGTGGAGAAAAACTAGAGAAAATAATCACAAATGGAAAGATCGAGTGCAAGGGACCGAGGGGAATAAGAGCGAGGAGGTGGATAGAGCAGATCAAGGAAATCTCCAGCCCTGCTTCGGAGCGTCCGGTAACTGTCTAGGATGGAGATGCTCGGTTCATGGCGTCACGACGTACAGAAACAAACACGATGGCTTGTGATGATGATGACCTGTTATTATGTGCACAGGGTCATTACAGAGCGACACCATAATTTTGTCTTATTCGATTTGTTACCCCAATTATCCTTGATTTTTCAAGAAAAAAAAATCCCGCAGTGAAACAACCCGTAACATGTAATCACCGAAATATGGAAATATCTGGTTTCATGTAAGTCCCATGTACATGTGTAAAAGTACTGCGAGGTATAGTGGGAACAGATCAGCATAGCGTCATTGAACCAAACCCGCATTGCATTCGCTTCGCATATCAGCTAACCCTTCGTTAGTACAGTGTCACTGTCTAACGCAAACCACAATTTCCAATAAAACTAACACGAGTACGTTGTCCTCGATGGTGAGTGTTCATCGGAGGTGAGGGTATCATCTGGAGTGCCCCAGGGAAGTGTGGTAGGTCCGCTGTTGTTTTCTAACTGCATAAATGATCTTTTGGATAGGGTGGATAGCAATGTGCGGCTGCTTGCTGATGATGCTGTGGTATACGGGAAGGTGTCGTTGTTGAGTGACTGTAGGAGGATACAAGATGACTTGGACAGGATTTGTGATTGGTGTAAAGAATGGCAGCTAACTCTAAATGTAGATAAACGTAAATTAGTGCAGATGAATAGAAAAAAGAATCCCGTAATGTCTGAATACTCGATTAGTAGTGTAGCGCTTGACACAGTCACGTCGATTACATATTTGGGCGTAACATTGCAGAGCGATATGAAGTGGGACAAGCACGTAATGGCAGTTGTGGGGAAGGCGGATAGTTGTCTTCGGTTCATTGGTAGAATTTTGGGAAGATGTGGTTCATCTGTAAAGGAGACCGCTTATAAAACACTAATACGACCTTTTCTTGAGTACTGCTCGAGCGTTTGGGATCCATAAGGTCGGATTGAGGGAGGACATTGAAGCAATTCAGAGGCGGGCTGCTAGATTTGTTACTGGTAGGTTTGATCATCACGCGAGGTTACGGAAATGCTTCAGGAACTCGGGTGGGGGTCTCTAGAGGAAAGGAGGCGTTCTTTTGGTGAATCGCTACTGGGGAAATTTAGAGAACCAGCATTTGAGGCTGACTGCAGTACAATTTTACTGCCGCCAACTTACATTTCGCGGAAAGACCGCAAAGATAAGATAAGAGAGATTAGGGCTCGTACAGAGGCATATAGGCAGTCATTTTTCCCTCGTTCTGTTTGGGAGTGGAACAGGGAGAGAAGATGCTAGTTGTGGTACGAGGTACCCTCCGCCACGCACCGTATGGTGGATTGCGGAGCATGCATGTAGACGTAGATGTAGAAGATGGAACAGACTGGTATTGAGTACAAGCGTGGTGGTTCCACACAAGTCACACAGTGCGCACTTACAGTGTCATGCCATGCAGAAAAGACTCAACTATAAGTGGCGCAAAGCCGTCGGCACAGGGACCGTGCATCCGAACGTTGAGTGTTGAGCGTGCCGAGTTTCTGACGTCATAGCGTGGAATAGCCCGTTCGGGAGTCTTTCCGAACGTGCAGAGCAATATCTTGCATGTCAGATATTCTGAGCGTGCGTCTGAGCGTTGACCAATGAGATGGCACAACGCCACCTACGTCACATGCACGCCGTCTCCGTTCAGTACAGAGTTGTGAGGCGCCATATTGGCATTAATTTCAAGCCTATATGTATATATGCCGTTTCTGAGCACCAGCAAATTGAGAATCACTAAAAAAAACCCGTTGTTAACTGTGTGATTCGTTCCAATAAAATAATGAGAAACATCATATTCGTGCAAAAGAATTATTGTAACTTGCGTATTATGAGTGTAGGCAATTTGAAGCCAGCGACACACTGAACATCTACCCAAAACGCAATGTTCTTGGTAGAATTTGTTATAATTAAACTTCAATTAGTAACATATCTACGATTAGGGTTTTCTGCACGGCTAACATTATATGATTAGAGGTCTGGAAAATGTTCTTGTTGTAGCGTAGTGACTAGCGTCACTGCCCTCTGAATATTTATTTTGATGGGGTGGTGGTTT
This sequence comes from Schistocerca piceifrons, assembly GCF_021461385.2. Lineage (NCBI taxonomy): Eukaryota > Metazoa > Arthropoda > Insecta > Orthoptera > Acrididae > Schistocerca > Schistocerca piceifrons. The sequence continues at coordinate 484,025,540 of NC_060145.1, forward strand.
GTGTTTTGCCACTTCCAATTTTTTTTCCTAACATTCGCGTTTTCATTGCGTTCTGATACTTTATTATTACTTTAATGTAAGTATATACTATAATATTTGATGTTATGTAAATGTAAGTTCACCTTTTTTTGAGGGGTGAATTTGTTCGATTGGCTTAATCTACAGGATAGCTTGCGCTACTTGTATAAAGATATTTTGTTCTTTTTTCTGTTTCACTTCGTAATTCACATGTTGCAAAGATTCTGCTACTGGGTAGGAACACTGATCAAGTAAGACTGACCTTGGGGTTTTACTAAAATGTGGGAATGATGAAATAATGTTTATCTTATGCGGAGAAGCATTCCAAATTTGTATCGCACTGTTTGTAATGGAACTTTTATAAACCTGTGTCCTTATTTATTGGACATGGTACTTTCCTTTTCGTGGAAAATGGAGGAAATGTGCGTTTTAACAGAGCTAACGTGGGAATCTTACGCGCGCCCGTTGAGTAAACAGTGTGATTTACGAACTACAAGCTTCCCCCAACTGCCGCTGGAGTGCGTTGCGATCGCGTATACCACGTGGGGGCCCACATACCGTATCCACGAGTCGCATCGTTCCTGAGCGTTCAGCAGCACGTTGAACTTGGCACGCTCAACTTCAACGTTCGACAGCACGGTCCGTGTGCCGACGGCTTAAGACATCAAAGAACATGCAATGAGGTGGCGCAGAGTGAGGATACCTTGCACCAAAATAATCATTAACTACCCCTGGACTACATCTAAGATCTTGCCGTCGGTGTGCGGGTTGACTCGCAGACACGAAGTTCCGCCGACTCACCGAGGCAGAGGGCGGCGTGGTTGCGCAGCAGGCGGCGCCTGGGGTAGCCGGGGCCGAGCGCGGGCGGCGCCGAGCGGACGCTGGCGATGAGGCGGCGCACCGAGGAGGCTCCCGAGCTGCTGAGGGAGGCGCGGTGCAGGCGGCAGGCACGCGGCGACGGGCACCCCGACAGCTGCGCAGCCGCGGGAAACACTGCCGGTTACACTGGCCGGTCGCTTGCACAAGTTGCAGCTGTGTTTACACAGCAGCGCAACAACTAAGCCAGATTCTCCCGCAAGTTCTTTGGCAAGAAACTTGCGTCAACAACTTGCCGATACTGTTTACATATGCTTTCAGTGCCACAACGAGTGTCAGCCGAAGTGTAAAATGACAAGTAGGCGGGTGAGACATGCTGCAGCTCTTGTAATTGTGATCCAGAACGTGAAATAGAAAAAGAGAAGTATTTGGGTTGGAGAGCAGATAATGAGAAGATCGCAAAATGGTGCCTGTAATAACCTTTTGCAAGAACTTAGTATCGAGAGCATGGATACTTTTGAAAACTTTTGCAGAATGTCCTCAAATGATCTGGAGCAGGGGTCTCCAAACTTTTTAGTCCGCGGGCCACATTGTCTCCTCCACGAAGTCATAAGGGCCGAGATCTACCTAGTGGGATTAAAGCACCCTAGCACTCCACGATCATCGTAATCTAAGGCTAAAGGAAAGACGAAATCGCAAAAAATCTAAGGTTGTGGGAATAGCTAGCACTGAAACGAACTACGATTTTTATTTAATTACATAATTTTGATCGGTGGACGTACCTCACCGAAATTCGGATGTATTTTATTCTGGCGAATTTCACCGACAAAAAAGTATGTCGCTGCACATTCTTCACGAAAGCGTCCTGCAAAGTTAGCGAAATCACAACATCATTGTTAGCATCACTATTACTGCAAGACGTAACAGAGGTAGAGTATGTCAACGCATTGTTATTTCAAGCGGCGCAACAATAAGTTTAGTTATGTAGTCTTGTAGCGAGTAGCAGAGCCAATGTCGCGGTGTATGGGTCGCGATAGGCCTCGAAACTCAATTGTTGGCAGTATAGGTAGCACCTCAAATATTTGGCGGGCCGGATACCGCGGATGTCCGGCCAGCTAACGCGGGCCGGTTTGACGGCCCTAGCGGGCCGGTTTCGGCCCGCGGGCCGCAGTTTGGAGACCCATGATCTGGAGTATTTGTTGATGTTAATAGCGCCCGTCATATCAAAACGAGACACAAACTTCCGTACTGCTATTTCAGCAAAGGAACGTTTGCTAGTCCCTCTATGATTTATAGCTACCGGTGAGCTACGAATAAAATAGGCGTTTCATTTATTTATGCGAAACATACAACCAAAAAGTTTGAATTTTGAAATCTTTTCTTTGTAAGAGACACATACAAGTCCCTAATGTACTTGTTTCATATTTCCGTCAGCACGATTTCTCTAATAGTACCCGATGTATGTAGAGCCCTTTTTAACGTCTTGAAAAGAGAAAGTTATTTGAAGGTATGTGAAAACACAACAATGAAATTAAATTTTTATTGAAATAAAAATGTTATTTTTTCTAATGCTCATAAAATGGAAAGTGACAAGCTAATTAAATAGAACATGTAATAATTACACATCGTCTTTTTCTAGACTCCTAAAACAACAAGCGAGTGGATGCAGGTGGCAAAGGGGTTGGGTCTTCAAGTTCTGCTACTTTCTATCTACTACTTTCACAGATGTGTCGAATATCAACGAGATTTCATTTAATACGCTCATCTTCTTCTCTCTATCTTTAAAGTCTAGGTTATGCACGTTCCATATTTCGGGGTAGCTCTCCACGGCTTCAATACAATGTTCTGTATCCTTCTTCATCCATTCCCGTTTTTCCTCCATTTCTGAAACTTGATTGCATATAATACCTAGGATGGTTGCATAAAATTAAGTAACCACATTAAGTAAAATGTTAAATATGAGTGTTATGCAGACGACATACTTAATATAAATCGCGCTTCCTACTTGCGGGAAATAGAAATAAATCCTAAAAGCTGCAAGTTACTTGCAGATACTTCTTGCGTGGTGTTCACACTGGAATCGGAAAACGTGCAGCAAGTCACTTCCGCAATAAGTTGCTACGGTCGCAAGTCGACTTGGCGATATGTTTACACTCGCAAATCGCGCAGCGAGTTCCCCCGCGCAAGTAAATTGCTGCAATAACTTGCTAGTGTAAACCGAGCGTAAGGCGTCGCTGTAGGACAGCCAAGCTGCTGAGGAGGCGGCGGGTGGGCACACCAGCTACTGCGTAGTATAAGCACTTCTCTGTGATGGTCACCCCTGGCAGATTTCCAAGTAGTGCATATGTGGTACTCGCCACACGTGTGTATACAGGGTGGTCCGCTGATAGTGACCGGGCCAAATATCTCACGAAATAAGCATCAAACGAAAAAACTATAAAGAACGAAACTCGTCTAGCTTGAAGGGGAAAACCAGATGGCGCTATGGTTGTCCAGCTAGATGGCGCTGCCATAGGTCAAACGGATAACAACTGCGTTTTTTTTTAACCAGGAACTCCCATTTTTTATTACATGTTCGTGTAGTACGTAAAGAAATATGAATGTTTTAGTTGGACCACTTTTTCCGCTTTATGATAGATGGCGCTGTAATAGTCACAAACGTATAAGTAGGTGGTATCATGTAACATTCTGCCGGTGCTGCCGGTATTTGCTTCGTGATACATTACCCATGTTAAAATGGACCGTTTACCAATTGCGGAAAAGGTCGATATCGTGTTGATGTATGGCTATTGTGATCAAAATGCCCAACGGGCGTGTGCTATGTATGCTGCTCGGTATCCTGGACGACATCATCCAAGTGTCCGGACCGTTCGCCGGATAGTTACGTATTTAAGGAAATAGGAAGTCTTCAGCCACATGTGAAACGTCAACCACGACCTGCAACAAATGATGATGCCCAAATAGGTGTTTTAGCTGCTGTAGCAGACAAACTGCGCGAGAATCGGAAATCTTAAAAACGTCGGTGTTGAGAATGCTACATCAACATCGACTACACCCGTACCATATTTCTATGCGCGAGGAATTCCATGTGCGACGCCTTTGAACATCGTGTACAGTTCTGCCACTGGGCACAAGAGAAATTACAGGACGATGACAGATTTTTTGCACGCGTTCTATTTAGCGACGAAGCGTCATTCACCAACAGCGGTAACGTAAACCGGCATAATATGCACTATTGGGCAACGGAAAATCCACGATGGCTGCGACAAATGGAACGCCAGCGATCTCGGCGGGTTTATGTATGGTGCGACATTATGGGAGAAAGGACAATTGGCTCCCATTTTATCGATGGCAATCTAAATGGTGCAAATGTATGCTGATTTCTTGCGTAATGTTCTACCGATGTTACAAGATGTTTCACTCCATGACAGAATGGCGATTTACTTGCAACATGATGGATGTCCGGCACATTGCTCGTATGCGGTTGAAGCGGTATTGAATAACATTTTTCATGACAAGTGGATTGGTCGTCGAAGCACCATACCATGGCCCGCACGTTCACCGGATCTGACGTCCCCGGATTTATTTCTGTGGGGAAAGTTGAAGGATATTTGCTATCGTGATCCACCAACAACGCCTGACAACATGGGTCAGCGCATTGTCAATGCATGTGCGAACATTACGGAAGTCTAACTACTCGCTGTTGAGAGGAATGTCGTTACACGTATTGCCAAATGCACTGAGGTTGACGAAAATTATTTTGAGCATTTATTGCATTAATGTGGTATTTACAGGTAATCACGCTGTAACAGCATGCGTTCTTAGAAATGATAAGTTCACAAAGGTACTTGTATCACATTCGTACAACCGAAATAAAATGTTCAAACGTACCTATGTTCTGTATTTTAATTTAAAAAACGTACCTGTTACCAACTGTTCGTCTAAAATTGTGAGATATATGTTTGTATTACAGCGCCATCTATCACAAAGCGAAAAAGTGGTCGAAGTAAAACATTCATATTTCTTTACGTACTACACGAATATGTAATAAAAAATAGGGGTTCCTATTTAAAAAAAACGCAATTGATATCCGTTTGACGTATGGCAGCGCCATCTAGCGGGCCAACCATAGCGCCATCTGGTTTCCCCCTTCAAGCTAGACAAGTTTCGTTCTTTTTAGTTTTTTCGTTTGACTCTTATTTCGTGAGATATTTGGCCCAGCCACGATGAGTGGACCACCCTGTATACTCAGATAACAAAAGTCATGGGATAACGATAAGCACACACATAGGTGGCATAGTATAGTGTACATGTCATTTAAAACGGGAGTGAATTACTGTAGGTGTTTAGTTAGGTGATTCACGTGAAGAAGTTTCCGATGTGAGTATAGCTACACAATGGAAATTAACAGACTGTGAACGCGGAATTGTAGGTGGAGCTAGTTGCTCAGGACATTCCACTTCGGAAATCGTTATAGGATTCAGTATTTCGAGATCCACAGAGTGAAGAGCGTGCCGAAAATAACAAATTTCAGGCATTACCTCTGTCCGTTGACAATTCTGTGGCTGACGGTCTTCACATAACAACCGAGAGCAGTGGTGTTTACGTAGTCAGTGCTAACAGGCAAGCAGCACTGCGTGAAACAATCGTAGAAACTAATGTGGGACATCAACGAGCGTATTGGTTACCAAAGCGCGGCAAAATTTGGCATTAATGGGCTGTGGCAGCAGACGACGTCACGAGTGCCCTTGCTAACAGCACTACATCGTCTGCAGCACCTCTCCAGGGCTCGTCCCCATATCGTTTTGGGCCTTAGGTGACTGGAAAACCGTCCCTCGTCGGTTGTTCCTGTGGTCCTCAGCCCAAAGACTGGTTTGATGCAGTTCTCCATGCTACTCTATCCTGAGCAAGCCTTATCATCTCCAAGAAAGTACTACAACCGACATCCTACTGAGCCTGTTTAGTGTATTGATCTCTTAGTCTCCCTCTACAATTTTTACCGTTCGTGCTTCCCTCGAGTGCTAAATTGGTGATCCCTTCATGCCTCAGAACGTGTTCTAACAACTAATCCCTTCTTCTAGTCAAGTTGTGCCACAAATTCATCTTCTCCCCAATTCTATTCAGTACCTCCTCAGTAGTTACGTGATATACCCATCTAATCTTCAGCATTCTTCTGTAGCACCATATTTTAAAAGCTTCTATTCCCTTCCTGTCTAAGCTGTTTATCGTCCATGTTTCATATCCATACATGGCTACACTCCATACAAATACTTCCAGAAAAGCCCTCCACAGACGAGACCTCATTTCAATAGGTAAGAGCTGATGATAGGTCTCGAGTGTGACGCAGACCCCGTTCTGTGGAAATGGTTATGTTTGGCTTTTTTGGATACCACCTGCAGTCATTTATGGACTTCATGTTCGCAACGAAAGCTGGACTTTTTATGGATAGGGGGGAAATCGTTCAGTGAAGAAGAACAGTGCAGCAAAATAATAAAACTTCTCCCTGTGTGAAGATGCTGACTGCAGACCTGTGGACCGTAACAAGACCTATAACAACGAACATGACGTTCTCCCTGCTCTACGTGCTTCGTTTTTCGTTTCAAATCTCGCCTGCGGAAAACCAGTTGTAACTAAACACCACCCTTCACTCGACTTTTCTCGCTCTCCTGGACAAACTGATCGTTATGCAGATCAAGCAGATCAGCTTGGGAGAAATATTTCAACACGTGCGGCTATACTGCAAGAAGTACCATCATCCAATTATTCTGCTGGGAACCTACGCACTGGTAACCATCTTTGTCCTGCTCGTGGCAGACGCAGCTTACTTCTGCCATCCAAACCCCACCGTTACCTTCGTCCGCCTTCACAACTGACATCAAACAATTAGAAACAGTGGCTGCACTGCAGGTAAATGTAAATATTTCGTGTAAACAGTCTGTCAGGAACGACCCAAGAAACATAGTTTGGCGATCGAAATTTCCGAAGAGGGGAGGAAAGTGGGAAAGCGCGGCGCACTTTCCACGACTATTACTGGAGTACCCTTCTAGCTGATAACATAGACGGCACACTGGTCCCTACCAGTACGACCACGATATTCCAGCAAACTGCCAAAGAGGATGCCGATTCGCCTTTGTGACAACCGCTGTTAAATGACGCCACTGCCAACAGCCGCAAAACAGACATTCAGCAAAGAGGTCTTCATGGATATGACATCGCACAGTGGAAGCATTCGGGGCGCCAAGACTAAAAAAAACTCGACGAGTGCGGTGAAATGTGAAGACGATGCTCACTGTCTTTTCGATTTTAATGGAATAGTGTAGCATGGGCTCTTGCCATCAATGAGAACTACTAATTAAAAGTTTAACGCCGTTTGCATGAAGCAATACGGTAAAAAACTTCCGATGTGCGGCGAAACAAATGGACTTAATAACACTTCGTTGCTTGTTCGTCAATTTTCGTCGAAAACAAACTGAAATGATGACCCAGAGGCAGTATTTGCCAACATGACCTCGTGTGACTTCTTCTATTCAAAAAATAAATAAATAAAATAAAATAAAATAAAATATAAAGAAAACATTGAAGGACGGTCATTTTAGCAGCATGTATGGGATTAAGCTGCACCGTTGCGAGAGCTAAATCCAACACAAACACCGATTTCCAGTAGTGTTTTTCGGAATTTGAAAAAGCTCTGACACAAGTATAACACACCTGATAGGGATTACTTTGAAAAGGCTAATCCTGATGCAAGGGAATAAGTGCCGGCCGGAGTGGCCGAGCGGTTCTAGGCGCTACAGTCTGTAGCCGCGCGACCGCTACGGTCGCAGGTTGGAATCCTGCCTCGGGCATGGATGTGTGTGATATCCTTAGGTTAGTTAGGTTTAAGTAGTTCTATGTTCTAGCGGACTGATGACCTCAGAAGTTAAGTCCCATAGTGCTGAGAGCCATTTGAACCAAGGCAATAAGTAAAATTCTTTCGAAAAACCAAAATTTCTTTTCTGGATTAAAGTAAGTGACTTAAAATCTTAGTAAAGATTATTCTTATTCCTGATACTGATTCCACGAACTGAGCTGTTCATTTGAAAAACAGATATATTTTTTATTACAAGTTTCATGAAGGTATAAATGTATTGGGAAACAGTAGTTAGTCTTCACAGTCCCTTAAACTGGCCCCTGCAGGAGTTGACATCACAGATAATTCGTACTACTCATCTTAGGGCACGGAATAGATAACCTTGACTTGGTGAATTACTGATAAAAAAATGATCCCGCGTGACATTATGGAAGGAAAGTAAGCAAAAAAAAAAAAATGGTGTCATCTCTGTCTGACAATAACCGCAATCCAAACCGAGTTCTGTGGCATGCTCTCGCCAGTTGAATTGACACTGATGGGGAAAAAATCGCGACACCAATCATTTGTGCGACTCAAACGAAAGTTGATAACTGTGGCGGCTCTACATCTGAAAGATCATTTCTATTAAAATTTCGCGCCAGTCGTGCTTTAAATACGCGCTGTAACGGTCGTAGCATTAGTTACCTTTGAGACGGGACATAGTGAGCTCATGTTAGTGAAGAATGCCTTTAGGGCGACAAAGACGCCATTATCAACACCTCACTGATTTGAATGAGGTCGTGTAACAGAGCTACGAGAACTTGGATTTTCCTTCTGCGAAACTGCGGAAAGATTTGGCAGAAATGTAGCTACTCCACATGGTTGTTGGCAGCGGTGTTCGCAAGAAGTCAAGGCTTCGGAATGCCACGTGGCCCTGCCGAGAGGGAAGGCTATCGTGTTGGGCGTATGATTCAGGCGCGTAGCAGTGGATATGCAGCTGCAATCTGAGCAGCAGTTGGCACTAAGGGAGACAGTGAATTGTTACGTATCGGTTACTTCAAGGAGAGCAACGACCCAGACGCCTTGTAGCGTGTTTTCCACTGACCCCAAACCATTGCCAATTGCTACTGCTGGCAAGCGAAAGCTCATTGGAAGGCAAGGTGGAGATCTGTTGTTTTTTCTGGTGAAAGCTGGTTCTGCCTCAGTGCCATTCATGGTCGCGTGTTGGTTAGAAGAAGGCCAGGTGAGGACCTGCAACCATATGTGTGCTGGACACACTGGACCTGAACCTGAGTGCGACTTCGCGGTTATCCCACGCACCCTGACTGCAAAATTGTACGTCAGTCTGGTGATTCGACTTGTTGCGCTCCCATTCCAGGGGGTGTTTTCCAACACGATAACGCTCGCCTACATGCCGCTGTTGTAACCCAACATGCTCTACAGAATGTCGACATGTCGCCTTGGCCTGCTGCATCACCAGATCCGTCTCCAATCGAGCACATATGGGACATCATCGGATGACAACCCTAGCGTCAACCACAAACAGCTTTATCCGTCCCCGTTTTGATCGGCCACGTGCAACAGGTATGGAACTATATCCCACAAACTGACACCCGGCACCTGTTAAACAAACTGCATGCACGTTTGCCTGCTTGCATTCGACATTCTGGAGGTTACACCGGGTATTAATGTATCAGCATTTCACAGTGGAAATGGCTTATCTCTCGCTTACATTAGCCTGTGACCTTGCGACGTTAATCAGTCAAGTATGCCACCTAGACAAATGTATTCTCGGAATTTCATCACTCTACAGTGATTATTTTTTGCTGTTCCGATTTTCTCCCGTTAGTATATTATCAAGTTGTAATCCCAAGAATTTAACGCTGTCAACTTCTTCTTTCTGTTTGTCGAGGTATATGTCCAAGAGAGAACATGTCTGGAAATAATGGCGATGGTGATGATGATGATGATGACAGTTGCGGTTCTATAGCACTAATCTGCTGGTCATAGCGCCGATACATAAAATAGAGATAAGAGTACTTGAAAGCAATTGGATCAACACTTATTGCTCTAAGCAGCACATGGATGAAATTAATAGGATTAAAATGACAACATTGACCTAACGAAGGTCTTAAAGATAATGAGAGGAAAGACGGATAAGAACAATGCGGAATAACCGTCGATAAAATCCATTACCATCTGGTGAGCAAGATGTATATAATAAGAATATAATAATTCCAATCCCAAAGAAAGCAGGTGTTGATAGATGTGAAAATTACCGAACTATCAGTTTAATAAGTCACAGCTGCAAAATACTTACGCCAATTCTTTACAGACGAATGGAAAAACTGGTAGAAGCCGACCTCGGAGAAGATCAGTTTGGATTCCATAGAAATGTTGGAACACGTGAGGCAATACTGACCCTACGACTTATCTTAGAAGAAAGACTAAGGAAAGGCAAACCTACGTTTCTAGCATTTGTAGACTTAGAGAAAGCTTTTGACAATGTTGACTGGAATACTCTCTTTCAAATTCTGAAGGTGGCACGGGTAAAATACAGGGAGCGAAAGGCTATTTACAATTTGTACAGAAACACGTTGGCAGTTATAAGAGTCGAGGGACATGAAAGGGAAGCAGTAGTTGGGAAGCGAGTGAGACAGGGTTGTAGCCTCTCCCCGATGTTATTCAATTTGTATATTGACCAAGCAGTAAAGGAAATAAAAGTTCGGAGTAGGTATTAAAATCCATGTAGAGGAAATAAAAACTTTGAGGTTCGCCGATGACATTGTAATTCTGTCAGAGACATCAAAGGACTTGGAAGAGCAGTTGAAAGGAATGGACAGTGTCTTGAAAGGAGGGTATAAGATGAACATCAACAAAAGCAAAACGAGGATAATGGAATGTAGTCGAATTAAGTCGGGTGATGCTGAGGGAATTAGATTAGGAAATGAGACACTTAAAGTAGAAAACAGTTTTGCTATTTGGGGAGCAAACTAACTGATGATGGTCGAAGTAGAGAGGATATAAAATGTAGACTGACAATGGCAAGGAAAGCGTTTCTGAAGGAGAGAAAATTGTTAATATCCAGTACAGATTTAAGTGCCAGGAAGTCGTTTCTGAAAGTATTTGTATGGACTGAAGCCATGTATGGAAGTGAAACATGGACGATAAATAGTTTGGACGAGAAGAGAATAGAAGCTTTCGAAATGTGGTGTTAAAGAAGAATGCTGAAGATTAGATGGGTAGATCACATAACTAATGAGGAGGTATTGAATAGAAGTGGGGAGAAGAGGAGTTTGTGGCAAAACTTGACTAGAAGAAGGGATCGATTGGTACGACATGTTCTGAGGCATCCGGGAGTCACCAATTTAGTACTGGAGGGCAGCGTGGAGGGTAAAATTCGCAGAGGGAGACCAAGAAATGAATACACTAAGCAGATTCAGAAGGATGTAGGCTGTAGTAGGTACTGGGAGATGAAGAAGCTTGCACAGGATAGAGTAGCATGGAGATCTGCATCAAACCAGTCTCAGGACTGAAGACCACAACAACAACAAAGAGTAGGGTGAAAACATTTTAAACAAGGACCAGAATACTATGGCTGGGTGACCATTTTTTTAATAAGAGGTGGCCCAGCAGTCTGTAACACACTAAAATTTCTCTCCCATTATTTAATTAGAGAGGATAGATTGCAACACAAAATATTAAAACTCATACCATACTCATTTCCGCGCCATTTAAATGGTGGTCCTCTCCAGCGGAAGACACGGACGAGTTCTTAGGTCAGAAAATGAAATATACTTAATTAAAATTTTACATACTGACACTCATGTCAGGCAGGTTTTGCACTCTCGTGGTTCCTCAGTAATAGAGAAATTCTTGTGTCGGGAATAGTGTTCCACTGCTTACCGTGTTAAGGGCTGCGTGTTCTCTTGGTGATGGCTGGCGGGAGGAAAGCCAAGGAGACTGAACATCCCCCCGATTGCAGCCTATTGTCCCTCACGGGCAGCCTCCAGCCTCCCTTCAACATACGACCGTCCTTGTCACGTATGTGGCGCGTTCTCATAGGGAGACGGCAGCAGAAACAGAAGTGCGGCCACCCAAGTCCCAGTCCGTTTCTCTGCAGAAAGTGACGTTCTTCTCCTGCCTTTGCAAAGAAAGCAGAGCGCTGTGTAACAGTAAGGGAGGCACTCTGGGAATATCAGCAAGTGAGGAATCTCTTGGCATGGCGTCGTCTTATCTCGTTCAGTGGCCTCAGGATACCAATCTGTCCAGCACAGTAAATATAAAATTGCTCAGAGAGCCATGTGACGACGAAATATGTGCGAACACAATAGAGAAGCCGATAAATTACATGTGCTACGATCTATTAGTGTAAACATTAACAAAATCCCAGCGTTCATTTTAAACCTCACAATTTTAAAAAGAGTGTAATGTGGGATACAGGCTTTCCTGCTCCGTAGCAATTCCGAATTTCTTCTTTAGTAGCCAGGGGCGCCCCTACTGCACCTATAGCTTTCGACCTCAAGGCTCTCCGTAGCACTATTACCAAATGGCCTCGTTGTTCATAGACAACTGTTGAACAAACTTTCAATTTTAGGTAAGGCAACAAAAATGGATGCTAGCTATTTTGGGACAAAGAAGGCGCCACACACTTGACGAACCACGAGGAGAGCCCGTCGAGCAGACAGTAAGGATTCACCAGCCTCTACGCAAGAGTTGAAAACTGAACTTGTGCTATAAACGCTACTGATACACCATTTTCCCCATCGTGCACTGCATCCATTGTTTGGTGTACAAAGTTTTTGTCGAATCGTAAACCTGGAATCCGTATTCAATGTGGCGTTCCGACGGAGGATTTATACAACTGGAAAAGACGAGCTCTGTCCATTCCCCAAAATCTGTTGCTTCTGCAAAATATTTAAGTGTTGAATCGTCTAAATTACAGACGTTCTGAACCCGCACTGAATGCAGTTTGGTACTCCCTGGTCTCAAGAAACAGCGCTCGGTTCTGGTTGACCATGTGCTCCACGGTTTTCCTTTGTAGTCAGTCAGAAGCTACGATAACTACTAGGGCAAGTACGGTCCTATCCTAGTTTTAAAATTCGGGTGAAAATGGTTTCCCACCAACAGTAGGGAAACGTGCCTGTCATGCAAATTTCATTAAAAGGCCAAGGACGACATCCTTATTCCAGTTTAGCATGTTTTTGGGTTGTGTCTGGGCATAATGTCACAAGCCATGGATAACGCAGAAACCAAGTCAAACCGGGAAAAATGGTGAGTGTTTTCCTCAAAGTTAGGAGAACTTAATCAGAAACAGCCTTTCCCTGATTAAAAAAGAAAAAGTATCACGTCTTTGAAATCCCATATGTCTTCCATTGGGACGCATGACTTTAAATTTGTCTCATAGGTGCCTACAACTTTGCTCTGTAACGGTGCAGAAACGTGCAGCCCTGCAATGTCACCCTCAGGCTTGGCGATGATTCATACAGCAAGGTGTCGGCACACGCGAATAAATGGCCACGGCTCAGACGTTCTGTGAGGCTTAACGTGGGTTGATGACGTCACACTGGCACCAAATTCCACCGCACTTCTGCGCAACGCCATCGCGGACGTGTAACACAATGGGAAAGTCGTCACGCCCCTTATTACATTTCACCGCTTCTTTTGACGCCTCTGTGATGTAGGACAAAACCGCGACACCCAGTGTTGAAATCCCACGGTTTTCTTATCGCTGGCAGAGGAAAACACTGCAGACATGTCGCCAATCAGAATCGACACGAAAAGCTCTCAGGTGGTGGCATAAAATGCGTCAGTGCGCTATGGGCGTTGATTCCCACTCTCTTCGCACTCGAAAACGACAGTCCGCACTGCAGTGAGCAACAGGAAGAAGTTCTTGACAAAGTTAGACACTGCTGACACCCGCGGACGATTCAGTCCATCTTCAAGGACGTCGTGGCCCTGCTTCCCCATCGTACATGATCTGACCCATTTGGAGTGTAGTGCGGCCGCAATTTTTGCTCTAGTATACCGGGTGGAACCACTGAATGCTGCAGAACTAGATTTTCACTCTGCAGCGGAGTGTGTGCTGATGTGAAACTTCCTGGCAGATTAAAACTGTGTGCCGGACCGAGACTCGAACTCGGGACCTTTGCCTTTCGCGGGCAGTGCTCTACCAACTGAGCTACCCAAGCACGACTCACACCCCGTCCTTACAGCTTTACTTCTGCCAGTACCTCGTCTCCTACCTTCCAAACTTAAGAAGCTCTCCTGCGAACCTTCCAGAACCAGCACTCTTGAAAGAAAGCATATTGCGGAGACATGGCTTAGCCACAGCCTGGGGGATGTTTTCCGAATGAGATTTTCACTCTGCAGCGGAGTGTGCGCTGATATGAAACTTCCTGAAAGTTTGCTTAAGGCAAAGGTCCCGAGTTCGAGTCTCGTTCCGGCACACATTTTTAATCTGCCAGGAAGTTTCATACTGAATGCTGTAATCTATAACTGCAATTAACTGTCACCTTATTTATGTCATTTCATTGTAAACTTGCTGTTTTTGTGGAATTAAATAAAAACCTAGAGACCGTTCGAAACTCCTTCGATACCACTTAGGTGGGGCTGCACGCCCGCGCTGGAAAGGCCCTATGGAACCACTCAGCAGAATGTGTTATTCGTGTATTTTTTTTAACGTGGTAGAGGTGCGTGGGTGGCAGCGGGGGTGTTGCCGAACTGGGGTTTCGTAGAGGCACCCTTGTCGTCTTATTCACGCACATGTCAATGTTGTACCACTCCCTTATCACGCCATGGGAGGGTGAAGAACAGGTGGGCTGAAAAGGCTTTGTTGCTGAGGATCACGTTCAAATTTCGTCGATTAGTTTTGAACGGTCTCTAGAGGTTTCACCTTGTACGAAAGAGCAGACATTGCGGTCACACTACACACGAAAGGGGTTAGATCATGTTCAATGGGGTTACGCCCCTTGATGTCCTTACAGTAAGGCTGAATCGTGTGGTGGTTGTCAGCAGTGTGCTAATTGCACTGCGATCTGTCGTTTTCGGGTGGGGAATGAATGGGAATCAAAGCCCCAAGAGAAGGGTTGGTTTTGTTGACGCCCTTTATGACCGAGTGCTTTTCTTGTTGATTCTGAGCAGCGGTGTGTCTGAAATGTTTTCCTGGGTCACTCATAAGAAAACCGCGTCAGGTGTATAAGTAGGAAACCGGAATATTCCCATGAATAAATGGTGCTAATCGTCAGTGTAGAGCCCGTGAGACAGCGCCACCTGCTTCCCGTAACGGCTGACGAAGAATGTCAACACAAAGTAACCCAAGTTCCATACATCAAACCTGTAAACATGTCGAGTTTTATGCCTACGAACTGCGGTTTGGGGACAGCATTGATTTTCTGTTATCATTTGAAGAAAACTGCTGCAGAATCGCATCGAATGCTTGTCAAAGCTTTCGGCGAACATTCTCTTGGGAAACACAGTGATTCGAGTGGTTTCAAAAAAGTGGTGATTTTGACGTGAGAAATGACGAGCGCGGGAAACCACAGAAAAAGTTTGAAGGACAACGAATTGCAGGTCTTATTGGATGAAGATGATACTCACTCTCAACAGGAACTT
Source organism: Schistocerca piceifrons (assembly GCF_021461385.2). NCBI lineage: Eukaryota > Metazoa > Arthropoda > Insecta > Orthoptera > Acrididae > Schistocerca > Schistocerca piceifrons. Next base: position 484,040,817 of record NC_060145.1, read on the forward strand.
GTGGAACAGCTGAATGTGAAACAGAAAGCCCTTTCTCTTCTGTTGAAAGCTGTGGGAAAGGTGTGTAAAGAGGGAAAATGGGTTCCGCATGAACTGAATGATAGACAGCAAGCAAATCGAAAGACCACTTCTGAAATGCTGCTTGCCAGATAGTGACAGGTGACAAAAATGGATATATTTTGAAAATCCTAAGCGTCGTAAATCATGAGTCAATCCAGGCAAATCAGCGACATCCACTGCAAGACCAAATCGCTTTGGAAAGTAGACGATGCTCAGTGTTTGGTGAGATCAGAAGGGTTTCATCTATTATGAGCTGCTAAAACCTGGTGACACCGTTAACACTGATCGATACCTACAGCAAATGATCGATTTAAATCGAACATTACGTGAAAAACGACCGGAGTATGGGAAAACGCAACACATAGTCATATTGCTCCATGATAACGCCCCATCACGCATTGCAAAACGGGTCAGGGAAAAGATCGAGGCGTTCAGTTGGGAAATTCTAGAGCATGTGGCTTATTCTCCAGACTTGGATTCGTCCGATTATAATCTGGTTGCATCACTGGGACACGCTCTGACTAAACAACGCTTCAGTTCGTACAAAAATGTACGGAAATGGCTCAGTGACTGGTACGCTTCAAAAGAACTGTTTTTTTTCTTTCTGGCGTGGCACTCATAGGCTGCCTTAGAGGTGGGAGAAATGTATAAATAGTAATGGAGATTATTTTGAGTAAAATATTGTTTATGAGTTTCAAAAAACAGACGTGTAATTATTGCAACCAAATTCCGGTTTCATGCTTCTACGACTGGTAAACATGGTTCTTACCACCATCACAGAGGCGTCAAAAGAAGGGGTGAAATGTGGGCAACAGGGGGTGTGATGACCTTCCCATAGTGTAATACGGCCACGATGGCGTTGGGCAGAATTGTGGTGAAATTTGGTTCCGACGTGACATCACTAACCCATGTTACACCTACCATGAACATCTGAAGTTTGGCCGTTCATTCGCATGTCTCGACGCCTTCCTATTCGAAGCGTCGCTGAGCCCGAGGGTTAGATCGCAGAACGCGACGCTTTCTCACAATTACAGAGGAACATTATCGGCACCTATGAGCCAAATTTAAAACTTATGCATGGCATTGGGTGACAATTACGCAGTTTCAAAAAAATATAAACTTATGTTTGCTCAGAGTATAATGACCATGGATAGCAGACTGTAATCATTCGTAATATTCTTATAAATTCCGCCATTGTATGCAGAGTAACATTTCTGGCTCTAGGATCAATAGTATTCACTCCAAAACCTCACTCCGTTTTTGAAACAGAAAATTTTAGCTGATGTATGACATAAGAAGTGGAGCGAGGTGCAGACATATTTTCATTTACTAGCATCTCTTTCACATAATTAAGAGTTTATTGACGATCATAGAAGTAATATTCTCCATAGTGAGCTGTCACGCACTATCTGTAGATTCTTTTTAAAATCATTTTTTCCGTAACAGAGGTATTGTTATGTAATGCAGAGGAAGCGTTTCATGCAACTTCGGCTCGGACCAACAATGATCAACAAGCGAAGTGACTCAGGCTGACTGTAGCGGTTGAGTTTGAGAGTCGAGTGAGCACGCTGGTGTAGAATGGCTGGAGAGTGTGGTTGCACATCTGAGTATCGCGCCGTCTGCATAATTGTCTTGGTGAGTGGCGACTCTGTGGCCGGTGCAGAGAGGAACGATGTAAAAACGAAGTTTTTCTTATATATGTTTGTAATTTATACAAAGTGCCGGCCGCGGTGATCTCGCGGTTGTAGGCGCGCAGTCCGGAACCGCGCGACTGCTACGGTCGCAGGTTCGAATCCTGCCTCGGGCATGGATGTGTGTGATGTCCTTAGGTTAGTTAGGTTTAAGTAGTTCTAAGTTCTAGGGGACTGATGGCCACAGCTGTTAAGTCCCATAGTGCTCAGAGCCATTTGAACCAATTTATACAAAGTACTTTGCGAGCAAGAATTCTACATATTACGAACTTGTAGTGTGTCACATATGACGTTCAAGTCAAACGTTTATTATATCATTTAGTTCAAATGGCTCTGAGCACTATGGGACTTAACATCTATGGTCATCAGTCCCCAAGAACTTAGAACTACTTAAACCTAACTAACCTAAGGACAGCACACAACACCCAGCCATCACGAGGCAGAGAAAATCCCTGACCCCGCCGGGAATCGAACCTGGGAACCCGGGCGTGGGAAGCGAGAACGCTACCGCACGACCACGAGATGCGGGCTATATCATTTAGTAGCAGTTTATGGTTTTTTCTGCTTTGTCATTCGTTAATTACTGACATGTTCGATATGCGTACCATCATTGGCGATGATGTGGGGCAGATGACTAGCGAAATTCTGCATGACCCGCTGAAGTGATGCTGTAGATGACCTCCTGAATGGCTGTTTTCAGCTCAGCAATGCTTTTGAGATGATTGCTGTGCACCCTATCTTTAATATAGACACACAAAAAGGAGTCGCATATGTTCAGATCCGGAAAATATGATGGCCAATCGAGGCCTATGCCAGTGGCCTTTGGGTACCCCAGAGCCAGAATGCGGTCCCCAAAACGCTCCTCCAGGACATCAAACACTCTCCTGCTTCCATGAGCTCGAGTTCCATCTTGCATGAAACACATCTTGTTGAAATCAGGGTCACTTTGGATAATGGGGATGAAGTCAGCCTCCAAAACTTCCACGTACCGTTCGGTAGTCACCGTGCCATCAAGCAATATCGCACCGATTATTCCGTGACTCGACACTGCACACCACACAGTCATCCGTTGAGGGTGAACAGACTTCTCGATCGCGAAATGCAGATTCTCAGTCCCCTAAATGCGCCAATTTTGCTAATGGACGAACTCATGCAACTGAAAGTGGACTTAATTAGAATTATATATTAATACCGTCACCTGCTGACGGCCGCTGATATATATCAACAGGGACAGGTGGAAATGTGTGCCCCGACCGGGACTCGAACCTGGGATCTCCTGCTTACACGACAGACGCTCTATCCATCTTTTTTTTTTAATTTTTTTATTTCTCATTTTGCTCGCTTTTGTTCGTTGCATCTGCTCGTGGCGGACGTCGTAAGACATCCGTTTCAGTTCGTTGTTGATCGATTAGCTCAGTTTTTTTTTATTACAGAGGGCTGCTAACCCTCTGACCGAACACGCTGAGCTACCGTGCCGGCTTCCATCTGTGCCAAAGAGGGCACCGAGGATAGCGCGACTGCAGGGACTATCTCGCGCACGCCTCCCGCGAGACTCACATTCTCACCTTATATGTCCACACACTACATTCTCAGTCTCCCTACGCAACACACTCTTTACTCGTGAATGACATTCTTACCAAGTAACGTAAGAGTTCGGGTAATATGTGTGCATCTGCCCAGAAGAAGAAGGTCATGGCCGGTATTGCCAGCACTATATACTTATATGGATATGGTGTCTGTTCTTTCGGACATTTAGAACGTTAATAACGTTTGTTTTATTAAAAAAAAAGTTTTCATATTGAAAATTCGGTGGCCTTACTTTTCGGCAAGTCCTCATACAAAAGTGAGCAGTGCGAACAATATGCAGCAGTCGGCCGCAGTCGTCTTCTGTATGTTCGACGAGCCAACCAGTTGCAAGTAAAGCTTTATTAGCCCTTGGCCATGGTTTCAATGTTTATAAAAATACCTTTTTCAGAAGTAGGGCAAATAAACATTCATTGCAACCGGCTGGCCGATTTTTCAACCTAGTCAGATTTAGACAGTTGCTGTTTGGTTAAGATTCTGTACGTTTCCTAAGGGAGTGATGAAATCGAAGACCCTTCTTCTCAATAAACACATCCGTTTACGAAAGTCGTAGTACATAATTCAACACAATTTGAGAAATGTGATGTCCAAAGCTATAACTCTAGAGGGGAAAACGAAATTTATTAGTCATTGCTCACTGCTAGAGCTGTCAGTGGTGCGGAAAAGTGTTCAGTATACAGCTTCAAAAGTTTCTGTTCATTGCTCAGTAATACAAAGTACCTGGTATGCATAGTGAAACTGAAATCTAGTCTAAAATCATTTCTTCCAGACAGCGTCTTCTGTTCCATATATTGATTTTCAACTACGAGCTGGCAGCATCTGTGCTAAAAAGGTAAAGATTCGTAAATTTAAGTTTCTAGTTAGATACTTGTGTGTAAATAACAGTATTAGAGATGAATACGTTGACTCTTACGAAAAATATCTGTTAACCTTCAAATGGCCAACACGAGGTGCTTTCTCACCAATAAATCACATATCCATAGCATGTAAACTGACCCAAGTCGATCAAAATTGTTTATGTGATGTACAGAAAATGGAAACTAACTGCTGTACTCTAGTGGGAAAGTTGTGTATGCGCTGACTACGTGGAACTATGTACTCAACACGGAGGAAGCTGTCATTGAAGCATAACTGGAAGGAGAAACCTTTCCTTATAATCACTGATTCAAAGAGTTTTGTGCTACGATCGTCAAAGATGTCGACCTCAATTTTCCGACAAAAGTCACTCGCGATTTGAAGAAGCTTTTCTAAAGAGGTTTTCGATCTTGACAGAAGTGAGAGTGACATTCTTCCGCTCCAGAATTCGTTTGATTGCAGCCTTGATGATTTGCCTCTTGCACCACAGCTAGAGATAATTGATTTGCAAGGAGATGCCTTTGTGATAGAGAAGTGCAGAGATGGAGAACTTGTTTAGTTTTACCACTGCTTCCCTGATTGCGAAACTGAAGAAGTTTGTCCCTGTATGGTATCGTATCTGTGACCAGAAGTTTTCAAAATGATGTATGTGAAGTCAGGACATCGTACAGGATTGACTTATGAACACTTTGGATGCAGCAATATTGAACAAAACGTTCATGATATCTTGGAAGACGAACGTCGGTTTTACAAATCTCAGTAACGTCTTTTGCTGGTGCTTGGTTTGTGAGGTACAGATATGTGCTCACTATGTCTACATTTACATCTACATCCATACTCTGCAAGCCACCTGACGGTGTGTGGCGGAGGGTACTTTGAGTACCTTCTAACAGTACCACCACTTACAAAGTAGGTTAGAAATCGGATTAATAATATTTCTCACGCAGTTATTGACTGTGGATGGTATCGTCAGAATGGAAATAATGAAGTCACTGTAAAAAGGTCATTAATTTTGGCACTTATCTTTCGTCGAAGTTGTTATGGCTCATCTTGTTGATTCTAGGGTGATCCACTTTGACCGCTAGAAGGTCCAGATCAGTATTTTAGCAATATTTGAAGACCTAACAAATGCGTTTTTCAGGAAATTCTTAATGATCAACCAATCCCAGACCATAAGAATGGTATGGTAGAAATAATTTTTGACTTGGTGTTCACGATCCACATTTTTGTTAGACTTCTTGTAAATTCATATATACACTCCTGGAAATTGAAATAAGAGCGCCGTGAATTCATTGTCCCAGGAAGGGGAAACTTTATTGACACATTCCTGGGGTCAGATACATCACATGATCACACCGACAGAACCACAGGCACATAGACACAGGCAACAGAGCATGCACAATGTCGGCACTAGTACAGTGTATATCCACCTTTCGCAGCAATGCAGGCTGCTATTCTCCCATGGAGACGATCGTAGAGATGCTGGATGTAGTCCTGTGGAACGGCTTGCCATGCCATTTCCACCTGGCGCCTCAGTTGGACCAGCGTTCGTGCTGGACGTGCAGACCGCGTGAGACGACGCTTCATCCAGTCCCAAACATGCTCAATGGGGGACAGATCCGGAGATCTTGCTGGCCAGGGTAGTTGACTTACAACTTCTAGAGCACGTTGGGTGGCACGGGATACATGCGGACGTGCATTGTCCTGTTGGAACAGCAAGTTCCCTTGCCGGTCTAGGAATGGTAGAACGATGGGTTCGATGACGGTTTGGATGTACCGTGCACTATTCAGTGTCCCCTCGACGATCACCAGTGGTGTACGGTCAGTGTAGGAGATCGCTCCCCACACCATGATGCCGGGTGTTGGCCCTGTGTGCCTCGGTCGTATGCAGTCCTGATTGTGGCGCTCACCTGCACGGCGCCAAACACGCATACGACCATCATTGGCACCAAGACAGAAGCGACTCTCATCGCTGAAGACGACACGTCTCCATTCGTCCCTCTATTCACGCCTGTCGCGACACCACTGGAGGGGGGCTGCACGATGTTGGGGCGTGAGCGGAAGACGGCCTAACGGTGTGCGGGACCGTAGCCCAGCTTCATGGAGACGGTTGCGAATGGTCCTCGCCGATACCCCAGGAGCAACAGTGTCCCTAATTTGCTGGGAAGTGGCGGTGCGGTCCCCTACGGCACTGCATAGGATCCTACGGTCTTGGCGTGCATCCGTGCGTCGGTGCGGTCCGGTCCCGGGTCGACGGGCTCGTGAACCTTCCGCCGACCACTGGCGTTAACGTCGATGTACTGTGGAGACCTCACGCCCCACGTGTTGAGCAATTCGGCGGTACGCCCACCCGGCCTCCCGCATGCCTACTATACGCCCTCGCTCAAAGTCCGTCAACTGCACATACGGTTCACGTCCACGCTGTCGCGGCATGCTACCAGTGTTAAAGACTGCGATGGAGCTCCGTATGCCACGGTAAACTGGCTGACACTGACGGCGGCGGTGCACAAATGCTGCGCAGCTAGCGCCATTCGACGGCCAACACCGCGGTTCCTGGTGTGTCCGCTGTGCCGTGCGTGTGATCATTGCTTGTACAGCCCTCTCGCAGTGTCCGGAGCAAGTATGGTGGGTCTGACACACCGGTGTCAATGTGTTCTTTTTTCCATTTCCAGGAGTGTACTTCTTCTTAATTGTCACATCATCAAGAAAACAGTTTTGTATCAATCTTCATATATTTAATTTCCGCTTTAACCAAACACAAGACTTGACTGTTCTTTTACAAAGCGAAATAACAACTTAACTTCTGCAAAGTGAAACAAAGACTGCTCTGTGCGCATTCACGCCATAACGGTTACAAGTAAGTCAAAGATTATGTCAGTCTCACAGAAATGAATAGATACAAGAACCATATCACTGTTATATATCTATACATCGGAGTACCTCTCCATTAATAAAACCAAATGTGAATATTGTCACAAAAATATGTCAGTTACTTCGCAGAAAACTAATACGATATTACTGGTATCGAGAACTGGGGTTGGAGTGCGGTAATGGTCACGTAAATAAAGAACCATTACAGCCTCTATCTGTTCTCCCTTCTATTCCAGTCTCGTATTGTCTCAAGAACTATTTTCCTGCTAACACCGCCTTATTTGATAACTTTTTTAGTATATAAATATTTTGGTGGTCGTTACTTTTTGGGCATTGCATGCGCCTCCCCCGACAATATAACGGAATGCTGAACTGAGTTTTTCGACTTCTTTTCCCGATCTTTCGTTTTGGGTTGCAAGCGTTGTACAGAATGGTGATGCAGCAGGAGTTCGCCGTTTTGTAGGCTACCCGGCGTGCCGTGAGGCTGGCTGTGAGCGCGGTGCGCAGCTGCTGGTCGCAGCGCAGGGCTCACCTCGAGCATGCAGTCATCCCACGGCTGGAGGCGGCTGGCCGCCGGCCGCTCCGAGCCGATGGCGTGCAGGTTCGGCAGCGAACCCATGGCCCTCCGCTAGCCGACGCTGCTGCGCCGTCTGCAACACAACGCAACACACCGTTGTCACTGCGGGAGTTCGCGCACTTGTCGCAGAACCAGGGACCGTCACGTTACATCTAGAGAAATACTGACACACACGACTTTGCTGTGAACATCAATTTTACACTACTGGCCATTAAAAATGCTACACCAAGAAGAAATGCAGATGATAAACGGGTATTCATTGGACAAATATATTATACTAGAACTGACATGTGATTACATTTTCACGCAATTTGGGTGCATAGATCCTGAGAAATCAGTACCCAGAAAACCACCTCTGGCCGTAATAACGGCCTCGATACGCCTGGGCATTGAGTCAAACAGAGCTTGGATGGCGTGTAGAGGTACAACTCCCCATGCAGCTTCAGCAACGATACCACAGTTCATCGAGAGTAGTGACTGGCGTATTGTGACGGGCCGCTTGCTCGGCCACCATTGACCAGACGTTTTCTGCCCAGGGCAGCAGTCGAACATTTTGTGTATCCAGAAAGGCCCGTAAAGGACCTGCAACATGCGGTATGCATTATCCTGCTGAAATGTAGGGTTTCGTAGGGATCGAATGAAGGGTAGAGACACGGGTCGTAACACATCTGAAATATGACGTCCACTGTTCAATGTGCCGTCAATGCGAACAAGAAGTGACCGAGACGTGTAACCAATGTCACCCTATACAATCACGCCGGGTTATTCGCCAGTATGGTGGTGACGAATATACGCTTCCAACGTGCGTTCACCGCGATGTCGCCAAACACGGATGTGACCATCATGATGCTATAAACAGAACCTGGATTCATCCGAAAAAATGACGTATTGCCATTCGTGCACCCAGGTTTGTCGTTGAGTACACCATCGCAGGCGCTCCTGTCTGTGATGCAGCGTCAAGGGTATCCGCAGCGATGGTCTCCGAACTGATAGTCCATGCTGCTGCAAACGTCATCGAACTGTTCGTGCAGATGGTTGTTGTCTTGCAAACGATCCCATCTGTTAACTCAGGGATCGAGACGTGGCTGCACGATCCGTTACAGCCATGCGGATAAGATGCCTGTCATCTCGACTGCTAGTGAAACGATGCCGTTGGCGTCCAGCACGGCGTTCAGTATTACCCTCATGAACCCACCGATTCCATATTCTGCTAACAGTCATTGGATCTCGACCAACGCGAGCAGCAATGTCGCGATACGATAAACCGCAATCGCGATAGGCTACAATCCGACCTTTATCAAAGTCGAAAACGTCATGGTACGCATTTCTCCTCCTTACACGTGGCATCACAACAACGTTTCACCAGGCAACGCCGGTCAACTGCTGTCTGTGTATGAGAAATCGGTTGGAAACTTTCCTCATGTCAGCTCGTTGTAGGTGTCGCCACCGGCGCCAACCTTGTGTGAATGCTCTGAAAAGCTAATCATTTGCATATCACAGCATCTTCTTCCTGTCGGTTAAATTTCTCGTCTGTAGCACGTCATCTTCGTGGTGTAGCAATTTTAATGGCCAGTAGTGTATTTAGCCTTCAGCGAAGTTCGAGGCAGGGCTCCGCTCGGTGTTTGCAGTGCATGGTGTATTCTTTACGCTTCGGTGAGCAGCACTTCACAGCTCTAACTAATTCTGGGGTACGCCGCCGCTTGCCGTGCAGTGTGAAATGGGGCAGGAGGCATGACTGAACACTAGCAGACGCTGGGGTGAGTACAGGGGATAGGCAAAATAATGTGAACACTGGTGGTAATGGGATGGTTGTGCCTGACGGTCAACAACGCAGGTAAGGCGCGTGTCGCGGTGAACTGTGCGTCTTCGTTAAGGACTGGGCAGCAGTGCTCGTCGTTTACGAGTAGTGCGCACTTCGTAATTGTATTCAGAGACCGAGATCGTCATGCAATGAAAGACCTAACAGGGTTCCAAAAAGGGTAGATTGTGGAGGCCCTATCAGCTGGAGCATCAGTAACCAAGACAGCCAACTTACTGAATGCTTCAAAAGACATTATCGTGTAAACGTAATTGTGCCGTGTGCTCCTGCGATTTTATTGTTCCGGTGTAGTGTGTTCGATCTCTTTCGATTCGCTCTGCTGTGCGCGGGTTGGTGCGCCCTCTGGGGTTCCGTGTGGGAAGTCGAAAGGGAGTCTCGGGCAGGGAGAGACCAGCGGGCCTGGGCGGAGCGACGCCGGAAGATCGCGGAAGTCGCGTCGGCAAGTGGCGTGAGTGAGGCAGCTGCACTGGGGCCGGCCGAGCAGCGGACCTGGAGGTGCTGCAGTCACTCGCTGTCGTTCGTTCTGTTTACGAGCTCAACCGTCCTTACGCTGTTGCTACGGGCTGTTGTTTTTCTGGCCATTACCTTATTAGCGGCATTTGGATTAATATTGTTAAAGGTGAGCTGTTAGTTTGGTGCATCTTCATCTGGTGGAATTGCAGCGAGACTTCTTTCTGTCGTATTCTGGCTTGCGCTGCTGAGCAGTGAGTGTTCCCACGTCGCGTGTCGAAATACTGATGGTTGAAATGGCTCTGAGCACTATGGGACTTAACTTCTGAGGTCATCAGTCCCCTAGAACTTAGAACTACTTAAACCTAACTAACCTAAGGACATCACACACATCCATGCCCTAGGCAGGATTCGAACCTACGACCGTAGCGGTCACGCGGTTCCAAACTGACGCGCCTAGAACCGTTCGGCCACACCGGTCGGCCGAAATACTGACTTGTGCCCTGGTTGATTTACGTATGAACTGGAGTGCCTATGTGGGCGTGTTTGCTTAAATTGTTGATGAAGTGTTTCACAATACCCCTACCTGAGTGTCTTTAAATTGCATTTCAGTTTGTTACTGAACTTATGTCAGTTAAGGGACGCCCAAATTGTCACGCTAGTCAAGTAAAGTTTAAGTCTACTGTGGCGCCACTGTTTACCTGTTGGGTTAAAATTAATTCAATATTAACCACAGCTAGGAATAATTCAAGGCTAATTGTATGTGCCGTGTATGTTTGTTTTTCGTCCTTATCTCTTACTACTGTTGAGTGTTAAACTGTTTTGGAAACCACTTTGACGTCATTTCACGGTGTGGTTTTAGAAAGAGTTCTGTGGGTACTGTTGTTAACGGCTCCTGTTGCAACGGGGTTTCTGGCCCACACGTCTATCGCACGCCAGGGGTTTACTGCCAGCCGCCAACAGTGCGGTAACTTGCTATCAATCCTTTTCTGCCTCGGGCATGGATGTGTGTGATGCCCCTAGGTTAGTTAGGTTAAAGTAGTTCTAAGTTCTAGGGGACTGATGATCTCAGATGTTAAGTCCCATAGTACTCAGAGCCATTTGAGCCAATCCTTTTCGAATCACAGTCTGGCCTACAACTACTTATGGATTTCTGTGGTAAAATTCAAATGGAGGCACTGTCTTGTTAACTTCTCCGAACTGAATGTGTTTGCCTTGTAAAACAGTTCATTACTGATTCTGAGTAGTTTAATCAGTGGTAGGGCACTCGTTATGCTGGACCAGACTGTACTTGGCAGTAATTGCATTGTCTTGGTAAATCGGTGTGCTACGTAAGATTATAACGCAAGCGCCGTTGTGGGTAATATTTTCCATTTAACTATATGAGTTGGTTCTGTAAATCATTGTGGCACACAAGGTCACGTAAGAGAGTGCTGTAGTGGGCAGATATTGATATACGTCTGTGATATTATTTCCTGTAAGCCATTGTGCCCATTAGGTTATGTAAGGCTTAAATAGAGTGACCAGTTTGGTAATTTTCTGTGTTTCGTAATAACATTTTACAAGCATTAAAGTTTTGGGAAAGGTTTAAATCTCATATTTGCACATTGTTTGATGTTAGATAACTTGTTGATGATTCATGTTAAATCAGCTAATGTACATTTAAATTGAACGAGTTATATGTCAATATGTTGTTACCAGCACCTTGCATGAATTTCCTATCCTCAATTTGTTGCTCGGTCTTCCACTTCAGCCGCTGTATCGTGTTCCCAACCATATCAGTAATAGTGGGTGCAAATCAAATCAAAATGACATATATCGTCGTACGCTAACACGAATTGTGTCGACACAACACAAAACTGCGGAGGCTAAAGTGACTGCAGAGCTCAGTAGCCATCTCCGAGACACCGTATCTATCGACATTGTCCGCCGAGAACTCCATAAGGCGAACATTCATAGACGAGCTGCTACACCGAAACCATTAGTGACGACACAAAACGCAAAAAAGGGCAACACATCGTGTCAGGAGCGTAAATCCTGGACGGCTGAACGGTGGAAACACGTCATATGGTTCGACGAGTCAACGTTTCGTTATTTCCAACATCGGGCTGGGTTTACGTCTGGAGAATGCCAAAAGATGCATACAATCCTGATTGATCGATTCCAGCGGTTGAGCATGGAGGTGGAAGTGTGATGGTGTGGGCAGCCATATCATGGTATTCTGCTGGTCCCATCATTACTCTCGAAGGCCGTGTTACAGCCAACGATTATGCGAACATTTTAGCTGGTCAGGTGTACTCCATGACTGAAATGTTGTTCCCTAACAATGATACCATATTTCAGGGCGATAATGCACCAATTAACACAGCCAGGAGAGTACAATCGTGGTGTGAGGAGCATGCAACTAAACTGCAGCGGCTTCCATGGCCAGCACAGTCCCCAGACTTGAACGTTGTCGAATGCTTGTGGGCGGTATCGGAATGCAGACTCCGGAGCAGATTTCCGCCTCCTTCGTCACTACAGGAGTCAGATTAGGTTGTGATCGAAGAGTGGCATATCATCATTATATGCCAGTAATCCAAGAAGAATCGCAGCTGTATTACGGGCAAATGGAGGTCCAATCCCTTATTAATAAACCATTCCCAAGCACAGATGTTCACATTATTTTGCCTACCCGCTGTACGTGCTTGAGCTGCCACCTGGTAAACGGATATCAGGGCGAACGGACTTGTGTCTGGGGCAGAGTTTAGTAGGGCGTGGCGTGTCGATAGTTGTGAGTTCGTTTGTTGTGGAAGCTAGTGGTCCCTCGCAAGCAGAAGTCCAGTCAGCCAGGCAACAGCTGCAGGCCGAGCAACAGCAGCAACAGTTAAGTAACACATTTTGTGGCATTTTACTAGTACTTATCCAGCAGCGAATTATATAGTTTCATATGTGTGCTTTGGCAGTTTAGTTTTCGAATTTCTGCGTGTTGGTTTAATATTTACTAGACACAGTTCTCGAGTTTTCGTTTGTATCCGAAAGTAATCGATTTTGTGAAATTTTACTACTCCTAACCAGGGGCGAATTATTTGGTTTCACCTTTTAAATCTCCGAGTCTTAATCTACAGGTAAGTTATTAGACGCAGTTCTTGCGTTTTCATTAGTATCTACAGCAGAGTACGTAACGCCGGAAATGCATATCCTCCTCTTTCCATCTATTGTACTATAAATTTTTTTTTATTTTGTTACCTGAAGAAATGACATTCCTGTGTCTTTATATATTTTAATTGTTTTACAATATATATATATATATATATATATATATATATATATATATATATATATATATTTACGCATTTATGTCGATGTCTAATTGGTTTGTTTTGTAAATATTATTTGTATTTTTGCGCTGGGTCTTGCCTAGGGAAAACTATGCTATCGAACGATTACATCGATATGTCGTGTGGAGAACCAAAGTGTTTAGGATCTTGGATAGTGTTAACTCTGCCGCGTGGAGCGCGGGCAGAGCAGAGTCTGGCTGGAGTAGGGCAGTGGAGCAGGTGTGTTGTGTGACGCTCCCGCGAGTTGCCGCAATTTCGGGATTTGGCAGCATGTAATTGCGCTCGACTTACTATGATAGTTTCTGGCACGGTGTCGCAGATGGGAAACATTAGCTGGCACACATCAAGAGCCCGTTTCGCCTGGTGACTGTGTCGAGAAGAAGGCGCGCCAACATCCACCTTCTGCAACAGCGACAGCCGACAATAAGTGATTGTCGCCACCTCCTCGATCGACGACTTCAAACCTTCAATCAACCAACACGGAAGACTGAAAGCACGTAAAGTTTTAGAACTGTATGGCAGACCTCAGCTTTTCAAACTGTTCCATTTCTACCACTAAAATACAGCAACTTAGCATCAACCTTAGCATTAAACTAATATCATTCCATTTCACTGCTCTAATTTCAAAGTTCATTTAAAGTATTCATAGCTGGCTACAATAACCAAACAGAACTATATTTAGATTACACAAGCACAAATTAAGAGTGCGAGTTTTGTTACCATATTTTAGCTTACCTGTGACTACAGCTCAGCTTGGTACATACTAAATTTTACTATTGTTAATTGTTCAAAATCATTTAATTCAAGTTCAAAGTTAAATCTCTTATTTCTAAATTGCGTAGATTCAAGTTGCTTTTGAGATGATTGTTGAGGTAGCCCAAGACTAACCTTATTTAATTTAATTTCGTAGTGCTTCAGAAACAAAGTTCACTATCAATTTCAGTCACCAACTTAACTTCCAATTTTCCGGTTTTATTCATTCTTTTGCTAAATTATGTCAGAGTGTAATGAAATTTATTACTTCTGGCAAACATTCAGTTTTCACACAACACTTGTCAACCTTCAGTTGCCACACTTTTAGTGCTAATTATATGTGCATTAACTTTTCTTTCTCAGTTATTATAGTAGTTGTCCGTAGGACTGACGACCGTAATATTCCCCAAATCTTAAATATCGCATTAACGCCAGTTAATTGTTAACGTAACGACCGCACATTTACTTTCTTTATTAACTTTACCCTTTTTCAAAATTAATTTCCACCAATTTCATTTGCATTTTTCCTTTCATGTAGATGTAACCCTTCCTCCCTCTTTACCGACAGATTAACTTCGGTGACGATTGCTTTTCCCAAATTTCCATTAGGTACACGCAGATTAATTTTTCACTGTCATTAAGGTCGATAAGTGAGGGGGAGGTTACAAGTACCATTGCGCATGTCGACAGCCGTTTGTTTGTCTGTGTAGTGTAGCTTTCCGCCGTCTTTACTATGGATAGGGATTCTGATTGTTGTGTGCATATGCGAGCTGAGTTGGTGACAATTCGCTCTTAGCTCCAAGCTGTGTTGGCTTTGGTGACACAGCGTGAGACTGCAGTGGACTGGCATCACTGTTATGGACTGGCCATGGCGATCCAACGGACGTCCACCATGACCCACGAGTTCGGCATACGGTTTGCACCAGTCGCCAGCTCAATTATGGCTCCCCCAACAAGGCTGATCCATCACCCGTGGTCGAACTGGAGGACGCTTCAGGCCTGGTAGGCTGCAAAAGACTTCCTGGAGGACCGAATGTAGGGCCTCCCTGGTTAGTCAGACAAACAGGTTCCAGGTGCTATTTGTAGCTGACAATGCCCCTCAGTCAGATGCAGTTGTGCGTCCTGTTTCAGACGAAACCTTTCAGCCCGCAAGATCTGGGAGACCTCCATTGTTAGGCGCGTTATGGGGCACCTCAGGGACATGGCTGCCAAGGAGGAGAAGAAAGCCAATGCGCACGCCATGTGGATACCCGGTAGAGTCATTTCAGACGCAGAATGGGTCCTCCCGGATGCCATGAAGGGCACAGAATGCAGCCAATTGCAGGTGGTGGCTCACGTCGGTACCAATGATATGCGTTGTTTTGGACTGGAATAGATTCTCTCAACTATCGAGTGGCTATCTGAAATGATAAAGACTGCCAGTTGTGCTTGTAGATGAAAGCAGATCTCACCATTTGCGCAGGATCGATTGTGGACCTCTGGTACAGAGCTGAGTGGAAGGTATGAACCAGAGGGTCAGACAGTTCTGCGACCGTGTAGGCTGCAGATTCCTTTACTTGCTCTGTAGGCTGCTGACGTTCTGGTTTCTGCTAAATAGGTGAGGAGTCCATTACATATAGGAGGCAGCTGTACGGTTAGCAGGGGCTGTGTGACGCAGAACGGGCGGTTATTTAGGTTAGAAGGTCTCGAAGAAACACAAAAAGGGCTTCAATCTCAAAGGGTGCATTTCGAACACAGGAAGAACATAGATCTAGGGACCATCGGTGTACCAGTTTAAATTGTGGTAGCTGTGTTGGAAAGTACCAGAGCTCCAAGTGCTAATAGAAAGCACTGATGCTCAAATCGTTATAGGCACTGAAAACGGGCAGAGGCAGGAGATAAGTTCAGCTGAGATTTTTCGAAAGACCTAACGGTGTTCAGAAAGGATAGGTTAAATACAGGTGGCGATGGCCTGTTTGTTGCTGTCAGAAGTAGCGAAATTGAAATAGGTAGTTTCTGTGATCTATTTTAGGTAGAGGTCATTCTTGGCAACCGGAATAAAATAATCCTTTTATCGATCTCCCAACTCAGGTGATACAATTTCTGAAAGGTTCGAAGAAAACTTGAGCCAAATTACAAACATGTACCTGACTCGTACAATTATAGTTGGTGGTGACTTTAATTTACCCTCGATATGTTGGCGCAAATACATGTTTGAATCCGGAGGTACGCATAAACATCATCCGAAATTGTGCTAAACATATTTTCTGAAAATTATTTCGAGCAATTAGTTCATGAGCCCACTCGAATAGTAAGCGGTTGTAAAATACTCTTGACCTTTTAGCAACAAATAATAACGAGCATCAAAACCGATTCAGGGATTAGTGAACACCGGGTTGTCGTAGCGAGACTGAATATTGTAATCCCCAAATCCTCGAAAAATAAGCGAAAAATATACCTATTCAAGAAAAGCACATAAAAATTCACTTGACGCCTTCCTGAGAGACGATCTCCACTCATTCCAAACTAATAATATAAGAGTAGACCAGATATGGCATGAATTCAAAGAAATAGTATCGGCAGCAATTGAGAGATTTATACCAAATAAATTAACAAACGACGGAGCTGATCCTCCTTGGTACACAAAACGGGTTAGAACTCTGTTGTAGAAACAACGAAACAAACATGCCAAATTCAAACAGACGCAAAATCCCCAAGATTGGCGATGTTTTACAGAAGCTCGAAATTTAGCGTGGACTTCAATGCGAGATGCCTATAACAGTTTCCACAACGAAACTTGGTTTCGGAACCTGGCAGAAAATCCAAAGAGATTCTGATCGTACGCAAAGTATGCTAGCGGCAAGTCACAATTAGTGCCTTCTCTGCACGATAGCATGGAAATACCACCGTGGAAATACTAAGCAGAGTTACTAAACACATTCGTCCGAAGCTCCTTCACCAAAGAAGACTAAGTCAATATTCCAGCATTCGGATCAAGACCAGCTAGAAGTATATATCCTCAGAGTAATCAAGCAACTTAAATCACTTAATAAAACCAAATCTTCCAGTTCAGATTGCATACCAATTACGTTTCTTTCAGAGTATGCTGATGCAATAGCTCCATACCTAGCAATAATATACAACCACTCGCTCGACGAAAGATTCTTACCCAAAGACTGGAAAGTTGCACAGGTCACACCAATATTCAAGAAATGCAATAGAGGTAATTCACTAAATTACAGGCCCATGTAATTAACGTCGAAATGCAGCAGGATTCTGGAACATATATAGTGTTCGAACGTTATGAATTACCTCGAAGAGGACGGTCTATTGACACGTAGTGAACACGGATTTGGAAAAATTCGTTCTTGTGAAAGGCATCTAGCACTTTATTCATACGAAGTGCTGAGAGCTATCGACAAGGGATTTCATATTCATTCCGTATATCTAGTTTTCCAGAAGGCTTTTAACTCCGTGCCCGCATCTCGTGGTCGTGCGGTAGCGTTCTCGCTTCCCACGCCCGGGTTCCCGGGTTCGATTCCCGGCGGGGTCAGGGATTTTCTCTGCCTCGTGATGGCTGGGTGTTGTGTGCTGTCCTTAGGTTAGTTAGGTTTAATTAGTTCTAAGTTCTAGGCGACTGATGACCTCAGCAGTTGAGTCGCATAGTGCTCAGAGCCATTTGAACCATTTTTTAACTCCGTACCTCACAAGCGGCTTGTAATCAATTTGCGTACTTATGAAATATCGTCTCAGTTACGCGACTGGACTCGTGATGTTTCTGTCAGAGAAGTCACAGTTCGTAGTAACTGTCGGAAAGTCATCGAGTAAAACAGAAGTGATTTCTGGCGTACCCCAAGGTAGAGTTATAGGCCCTTTGCTGTTCCTTATCTATGTAAAGGATTTAGAAGATAATCTTAGCTGCCTTCCTCGATGGTTTGCAGGTGATGCTGTCGTCTACAAGAGAGTACTGGCTCTTTTGGGACGAGGATTCGACAAATAATGCATGAGTACGCGGAAAAATACAGGAATGTCGTCATTGTCTCATCGAAATCTGGAAAACATATAACATCCTTACACGAAAAGTTTGTTACCGATGTGATGAAGTCCTCCGAGCGGGAAGAATAATTTCTTTTGTTAATAGACGCATGAGTAAGACAAACACGTCCACAGTTACACGACGAGATATTTCGAGATGAAGAAGCATTGCCGCCTTGCGGTATGAAGTGATTTCTTCCAAATTGCGCTCCCCTAGTACAACCCCGCGATTATTTTGTCATGTAAGGAATTTGGTCAGAAAGCTTCAACACAGTTCTTATCTCATCGCGAGAGACTAAGAAAACACATCCCGAGAAGACTGCATCAAAATACATTCGATTGCACATCACCAGCAATCATCGCCAATATTTGCCGAGATTGTGCGTTACCTGTGGTTCGCTACCAAACTGTGCGACGAGAAAACGTTTTATGATTAGAAAGTAGTTTTCCTATAGAAACATGAAAACAACCATCTAATTGTAAAGCTAAGGCGTTATAATGTGTGGAAAATGGCGTGAAAATTACTGCTTCCCTGTTTTTACGATGAGAATCACCCTATTCCATGAACTTTCGGGGTTGCAGCCGGTTTACGTCGACTTCTTGCCATGATATTTCTGATGACAACCATTCAGCCATCTTCAGGTGAGTGCTTTGCAATAGAATTTGCTAGTTCACATCGCTAATTTTATACCAAAAACTGGCGCGGAGACACATGCGCAAATACAGCTGTTACATGAGCGAGCTCTGTCGATTTTCGCGTCCTCTTCGAATATTGCTCCACGTATGCTTAATGGTGAGACTATATCTGTTCTCTCTGTCGAAACGCGCACTTGCAGAGTTAAGATTCAAATGTAAAAATTAATAAAATCGGTTGTCGCCAGACGCGTCAGACGCACAAAATGTTTTCTTCCTGAATAAATTCAAGAAACTTTCGGATCCCACCCCTTATCCAGATGAAAGCAGCCGCGAAGTCTAATAAGATCTTTCATCAAATGTGTTTCCACCGATTCCTTAATAACTGAATCCCAGAAGCATCACGTCGAAGCGAAGATTTCCCTGACGGAATGATCCATGGAATGTCCTGTGGAGATGCAACGCTCGGCTGTGACTGACTTACTGGGCTGCGAAAGGCGCGTGTGACGATCATGTTCAAAGCATCTGTCACGCATTGTGTGCGTTGTTTGATCAAAGTAGGCCTCGCCACACTAGCCACGTATCCTGTATATTCCACCCATCCGCAGTCCCAGATCGTCCTTTGCCGAAACGAGAGGAGCACAAGCAGATTACTTTGACATTGTGTTTGCTTAAGATTCAACCTAATTTCAACGAATACCGCCCACGGACGGGAGGTACACCCTAGACTTGAACCACACCTTATATTAATGGTGGTCACGGTACTTCTGTTTTAAAGCTGTGCTGATCTGATGTGGAACACATCCATTATCCGTGAACGCTGATTGTAAGTGTTCTAGCTTCTGTCTCCATTAGACACATTATGTTTCCGGTGTACCAACGTTCAAAGGACGCCTATAGTTTGTGACGGATGGTGGTAACTAAAAGCCTAGAAGTGCTAAATGATATTGGCGCGAAGTGCTGAACCGTCACATGCTGAACACTAGGGTGAAGGAAGGTGAGGGGGATGTGTACTTACATCCCTTGTCACAAAGTCGGTGTAGAAAGAAAAATCCCAAGATATACAACATTTCGTCCTACGACTTGTCAGTCGTTCATTGAACATATTCATCTTGTTTGTTATAAATGGCAATCGCCACACATTAAGGTAGACTGAAAGTGACAGCGAAAGATGAACAGATGCATAATATTGAGGAATGATACGAGTCGAACATAACGTAGACAAGATTGAACTTATGATCGTTACGAAAGCGAAACTGGATGTAGCATGACACATTACAAATGGAATGCAGGAATTTTTGGAAGTTCACAATCGCGTATGAGAACAGATACTTTCAAGAGACTAGAAGAATTCAAGATTACTTCTTCTGTAACATAAAAAGATACAAGGGCGTGCTGAAAATTAATGCTTCCGAATTTTTATGTGAAGACTCTGAAATCTTTTAAATAAAACAAACTTTATTAACATTCTACATCTTTGTTCTTCACGTCTAGGTATTTATTTCTCAAGTTGGTCATCCTGGCGACGAACCTACTTCTCCCAACGAGAGACCAGTTCGTTGGTACCATCTTCATAGAATGTTTGTCTTTGCTGTTGGTGCCAAAATCTCAACTCTGCTTGAAAGCTCCATCAAAAGCACTATCAAAATCCTCGAAGTCGGTGTTTAAAGTTCTGGAAACAGATAAAAATCGGATGGGGTCTAGCTGGGACGGTAAGGAGAGTGATTGATGACGGTGAACCCAAATGTCGGACTGTTGCAGATGTCACAGCGCTAAATACACTACTGACCATTAAAATTGCTACACCAAGAAGAAATGCAGATGATAAACGGGTATTCATTGGACAAATATATTATACTAGAACTGACATGTGATCACATTTTCATGCAATTTGGGTGCATAGATCCTGAGAAATCAGTACCCAGAACAAACACCTCTGGCCGTAATAACGGCCTTGATACGCCTGGCAATGGAGTCAAACAGAGCTTGTATGGCGTGTACAGGTACAGCTCCCCATGCAGCTTCAACACGATACCACAGTTCATCAAGAGTGGCGTATTGTGACGAGCCAGTTGCTCGGCCACCATTGACCAGACGTTTTCAATTGGTAAGAGATCTGAAGAATGTGGTGGACAGGGCAACAGTCGAAATTTCCTGTATCTAGAAAGGCGCGTAACGGACCTGCAACATGCGGTCGTGCATTAACCTGCTGAAATGTAGGGTTTCTCAGGGATCGAATGAAGGGCAGAGCCACGGTTCGTAACACATCTGAAATGTAACGTCCACTGTTCAAAGAGCCGTCAATGCGAACAAGAGGTGACCGAGACGCGTATGGCACCCCATACCATCACGCCTGGTGATACGCCAGTATGGCGATGACGAATACACACTTCCAATGTGCGTTCACCGCCATGTCGCCAAACACGGATGCGACCATCATGATGCTGTAAATAGAACTTGGATTCACCCGAAAAAACGACGTTTTGCTATTCGTGCGCCCCGGTTCGTAGTTGAGTACACCATCGCAGGCGCTCCTGTCTGTGATGCAGCGTCAAGGGTAACCGCAGCCACGGTCTCCGACCTGATAGTCCATGCTGCTGCAAACGTCGTCGAACTGTTGATGGTTGTCTTGCAAACGTCCCCATCTGTTGACTCAGGGATCGAGACGTGGCTGAACGATCCGTTACAGCCATGCGGATAAGATGCCTGTCATGTCGACTGCTAGTGATACGAGGAAGTTGGGATCCAGTACGGCGTTCCGTATTACCCTCCTGAACGCACCGATTCCATATTCTGCTAACAGTCATTGGATCTTGACCAACGCGAGCAGCAGTGTCGCGATACGATAAACCGCAATCGCTATAGTCTACAATCCGACCTTTATCAAAGTCGGATACGTGATGGTACGCATTTCTCCTCCTCACACGAGGCATCACAACGACGTTTCAGCAGGCAACGCCGGTCAACTGCTGTTTGTGTATGAGAAACCGGTTGGAAACTTTCCTCATGTCAGCACGTTGTCGCCAACCTTGTGTGAGTGCTCTGAAAAGCTAATCATGTGCATATCACAGCATCTTCTTCCTGTCGGTTAAATTTCGCGTCTGTAGCACGTCATCTTCGTGGTGTAGCAATTTTAATGGCCAGTGGTGTATGTGGTTTGGTGGTGTTATGATGAAGGAGAGGATGCCCCACGTGTGGAGAAACACGGAAACACCAAGCTGTTGCTCACGCACAGACATAGTCACGTTACATACCGCCATGTCACACGGTACAATTCGGAGCTCTCTAACGACATGGGGTTGCATCTTGCGTCAGCGAAGTAGGAAATTCGCCTGTCACATGCGTGACACCGATACTGAGAGCACGATAAAATAATCAGGAACAGCATTTTTCAGCATGCCCTCGTGTTTTATCAACTATTTTTATATATTTTAAATTGTTATACTAAGCTCGACACATTCTCCATATTATTTTCCTCGTGAAGCGCTGTGAGCTCGTATTCTTCATATAAGTGCTGTTACACCTACTTTTGCATTGTATTCTCCGTCTTTGTGTTACGTACAATAAGCGCGGGGGGCACTAATGTGCTTTGAAACAAAGATCACGAAAACAATGCAGGACCTCGCTCGTAAAGGAAAGTGGGCTAAATAGCGTAGCCGTAACGGAGAAGACAAAAGTCTGAGATCCTGAAAACGAAATTAAATTTTACATATGCGTCGTGCTTGTCAGAATGAGGTACAAATTAAAACGTGGCTAATAGCAACGATATTTATTTTCAGACAGAATTAACACTGTATTCACATGTTTGTGGACTTCCCGCCATATCGACTAAACTGAATAACAAAGGAGGGATTAGCTGGCACGGAAAATCTGTTCACCGAGTTCTGAGTAGCATTTCCTTAAAGTAAACCCGGTGAGAGATACAGTATGGCTGTAGTTCCTGGAATCTATTGAGAGACGACACAGAGCATCGACTAAAAACCACTGCAAACTCAGTTCCTGCTGCATATCGACGTTAATGATGTGGGTCTGTAACTTAGTGGATTACTCCTACTACACCGAGCGAAGTGGCGCAGTGGTTAGC
Source organism: Schistocerca piceifrons (assembly GCF_021461385.2). NCBI lineage: Eukaryota > Metazoa > Arthropoda > Insecta > Orthoptera > Acrididae > Schistocerca > Schistocerca piceifrons. The sequence goes on from NC_060145.1 coordinate 484,063,528, forward strand.
ACACTGGACTCGCATTCGGGAGGACGACGATTCAGTCCCTCGTCTTGCCATCCTGATTTAGGTTTTCTGTGATTTCCCTAAATCACTCCAGGCAAATGCCGGGATGGCTCCTTTGAAAGGGCATGGCCGAATTCCTTCCCCGTCCTTCCCTAATCCGATGAGGCCGATGACCTCGCAGTTTGGTCTTTTCCCCCAAACAACCCAACCTAACTCGTACTACCTTTCTTGAATATTGGTGTGACCTGTACAACTTTCCAGTCTTTGGGTACGGATCCTTCGTCGAGGAAACGGTTGTATATAATTGTTAAGTATGGAGCTGTTGCATTAGCATACTCTGAAAGGAACCTAATTGGTATACGGTCTGGACCGGAAGAATTGGTTTTATTAAGTGGTTTAAGTTGCTTCACTACTCCGAGGATATTTACTTCTGCGTTACTCATGTTGGCAGCCGTTCTTTATTGAGTTACAGACGCAACAAGTCTCAGAAGACCTGCGGCCTGCAAGATACCTTGTCAGTGTGGCCAGGCTTACGTCGGACAAACAGTACGCACTGTGGTACAACGCAGGAAGGAGTGTCAGAGAAATCTGCTTTAGCTGAGCGAGCTTTAGAAAACGACGAAACATTCGTCGTGGTTCGCACTAACGGTTTCTACGGTTGTGTAATTAAGGAATCCATCGAAATAAAAAGAGCCAATAACACCCTTAATAGAGATATCGGCCTACAGCTCGGCGCGGCGTGGGATGCAGCAATCGCTTTCTTCAAGCGGACACATCGAACACCGAGTCATCGTGCGTGCCGCGAATGCTAGCGACCTCGCAGCCGGCAGCTAGCGTGTACAGGGCCGTGCCAGCGGCCCACTGGCTGTAATGACAATGGCCAAGGAATGCTTAGGGGGAAGCTCGCGTAATTTTAATCGACGCTGCTGGAAACCCGAGAACTTTTTATTCAACATTACTGGCCATTAAAATTGATACACCACGGAGATGACGTGCTACAAACGCGAAATTTAACCGACAGGAAGAAGATGCTGTGATATGCAAATGATTAGCTTTTCAGAGCATTCACACAAGGTTGGCGCCGGTGGCGATACCTACAACGTGCTGAAATGAGGAAAATTCCCAACCGATTTCTCATACACAAACAGCAGTTGACCGGCGTTGCCTGGTGAAACGTTGTTGTGATGCCTCGTGTGAGGAGGAGAAATGCGTACCATCACGTTTCCTACTTTGATAAAGGTCGAATTGTAGCCTATGGCGATTGCGGTTTATCGTATCGCCACATTGCTGCTCGCGTTGGTCGAGATACAATGACTGCTAGCAGAATATGGAATCGGTTGGTTCAGGAGGGTAATACGGAGGGCCGTGCTGGATCCCAACGGACTCGTATCACCAGCAGTCGAGATGACAGGCATCTTATCCGCATGGCTGTAACGGATCGTGCAGCCACGTCTCGATCGCTGAGTCAACAGATGGGGACGTTTGCAAGACAACAATCATCTGCACGAACAGTTCGACGACGTTTGCAGCAGCATGGACTATCAGCTTGGAGACCCTGGCTGCGGTTACCCTCGACACTGTATCACAGACAGGAGCGCCTGCGATGGTGTACTCAACAACGGACCTGGGTGCACGAATAGCAAAACGTCATTTTTTCGGATGAATCCAGGTTCTGTTTACAGAATCATGAAGGTCGCATCAGTGTTTGGCGACATCGCGGTGAACGCACATTGGAAGCGTGTATTCGTCATCGCCATCCTGCATATCACACGGCGTGATTGTATGGGGTGCCATTGGTTACCCGTCTCGGTCACCTCTTGTTCCCACTGACGGGACTTTGAACAGTGGACGATAGATTTCAGATGTGTTACGTCCCGTGGCTCTACCCTTCATTCGATTCCTGCGAAGTCCTACATTTCAGCAGGATAATGCACGACCGCATGTTGCAGGTACTGTACGGGCCATTCTGGATACAGAAAATTTCGAGTGCTGTCCTGGCCAGCACATTCTCCAGATCTCTCACCAATTAAAAACGTCTGGTCAATGGTGGCCGAGCAACTGGCTCGTCACAATACGCGTCACTACTCTTGATGAACTGTGGTATCGTGTTGAAGATGCATGGGCAGCTGTACCTGCACGCGCCATCCAAGCTCTGTTTGACTCAATGGCCAGGCGTATCAAGGCCGTTATTACGGCCAGAGGTGGTTGTTCTGGGTACTGACTTCTCAGGATGTATGCACCCAAATTGCGTGAAAATGTAATCACATGTCAGTTCTAGTATAATATATTTGTCCAATGAATACCCGTTCATCATCTGCATTTCTTCTTGGTGTAGTAATTTTAATGGCCAGTAGTGTATGTTACCGCGGCGAGTCTCTGCATTACTCAGCCACAAATTCTGTGTAATCAGAGGGATTGGAGCTTTCTTCGTGTTTGTCGATTTCAGATATTTCTCGAGACAACTGACTCTGGTATCTGTATCACTCAACTTTACAGTGTTGCGAGAACTAAACAGGGGCAGTACAGTGGCGGCTATTCTGGTCCTCGACAGAGTTGTGATACCGGTAGTCGCGAAGTAAGCAGTACCTCGTGACTCGGCCGCCCTCTGCCAACGTCGGTCGGACACGGAGAGTGGAGGCGTGCGCCGCCGTGTGTTTGCCGGAACGCCTGGAGTGCGGGCATCAAAGCGCCGGCACGGCCCGCTGCTCCCTTTGAGGCGGTCGGCGCTCCGCGCTGGAAACTTTTCGTCAATGGAGCGGCGGCGCGCTGGAAGTAACGCCCGCCTTCTTGGGACGCGGCCGCTCTACGCCTCCCACCCCACCCCACCAGCCAACTGTGCAGGCGAGGTTCTCGGAAATGGCATTTCCCTGACGCCGGACGTACACGGGCGATTTATTATCGCGAGTTTGCAGCGCCATTTCCCGGCGCGTTCCAGCAGCAGACGCTAAACGATGGAGCCATGCACAGGAGGGTAGTGAAGCTGCGAAGCGAGTGCGAGGACCCCGCGCAGAACCACTGCTGCCCGCCAGCGACCATGCGTGGCAGCAGAGAACTGGGCACACGCATTCGCAGGCCTAGCAGCGGCTGCTTTTAGCCTACCCCTGCTGCAGCCGGCTTGGATGTGGGAATGTTTATCGAAGAGGCGAAGAAACGCACTGAAATATGAGATCTCGTAAGAAGTACCCTGATAAGGCAGAGGAGGGAGGCCTTTTGCAACTACAGTGGTGTACGGTTGCGCAGACAGAAGAGGAGAATACTTTGCGATGTTCCCACTGTAATACCCCTGAGCCATGGTAAAAATTGCTGTTTTGAAGAGCGCGCCGCAGCGCATAGTGTAAAGCAGTCGCCCTCCGTCTCTGGCGGTGGCGCCGCTGTGGCAATCGCAGCTTTGGTGTCTCCCTCTGGTGGGAAAGGGGAAAGGTTGCCTGTTCACGTGCATTTAAGGGGCGCTATGAGCTTGCCAGGGGTCAGTTGGTCAGCCGGGTAAGCGTGGGGCAGCCAGTGTCTGTCTGTCGTCCGGAGTGGTAGTATGTGTTACGCCACCAGTCTGCTCGAGGCAATGGTCGTTGGCGGTCGGATCGATCGGTTGGCCGGTCGCGCACTGGGACACAAGGTGACTTGTCCGTCTTAAGCGTCGGCGCATGTGAGGTCGCCACGTGAGTCCAGTGGGCCGTGCCGTATAGCGAGGGGTAGCGGCTTCGCGGCCGACACGAGAGCAACAGGAGCTAACCTACGATATCGGTCTGGCCGGTGCGAGCTGCGACGCCGTGAGACGGGAGATCGGCGCGCCTTCCTGCGTCCGTTGAAGGGGCTGGCAGCGGACGGTTCGAGAGAGCGTTTTGGGGGTGCTGCGCCAGGTCGTCACCAGACATCGCAGTTTATTTGAAGTTAAGTGATTCGTGATATTTTGTTTCATTTACTTGTTAAATTCTACTTGTTGTCTTGGTCAGTCACTAGCCACCAGCTTGCTCGTCTGTCTCTCGTCCGTATATGTTAGGCAGTTAGTGTCTGTCTGTCTGTCGGTCTGCCGGTCTGCCGTACGTTAATAGCTGCCTCTGTCATGTTTGTCGGATTCGGTGTTAAAGAATTTATTGCTTGAAGTGTAACGGCCGAATTCCTCAAATATGTTTTTATCTTTGCTATCATCTTGAGAGGCTGTATATGTGTAATGTAGAGCATGTTTGTATATTTTATGTAAGACTGCATTTCATAGGATTTTTATTTAAATGATCATTTTAGTGCATAAAGTTGCCACCCTTCCACCATAAGAGGTTTTTTTTAAAAAAAAAGTCAAGTTGCACCTTCGGTGCCAAGTTAAATTTTTTTTATTGTTAGTGTTTTGTACCATTTCCATCCCTCCTACGGGGTGCATAGTTTATCTGCTTGTGTGAGTTGTTAAAATTTTTAGTTTAAAGTAATCTGGTGTGCTGCAGATTTGCACCAGTGTAGTCTTTGAGAGGTTGTTGTGAGCGGTCGTGACTACGGCCGTGTCAAAAGGGAACGGCAAGGTTCACAGCCCGAAAGCTCATACTGTCAAAATTGTTATTTCTGCCTCTGAATAAATTGTAACTTGATGTTTAGAGGGTGCTTTCTGATTATAATTTTAAATCTGTTTTAAAAAAGTGCTTTTAGGAATACAGTTTCCGTTTGCTAAAAGAAATTTAAATTATTTTCATCAGTTAACCACTGGCAACTACTTCCACGCTCACATAGTGTGATTAAATGATTTAATGTTCTTGATCAATCGCTAGTAAACAAAGTAAATTCTTACGGAAAGGTTTTGAAAGTAAATTCACGGTGCAACACCCATGCCGTTTCTTGGCCACCAACTCTGCAGTAAGTTAAACTTCCTGGCATATTAAAACTGTGTGCTGGACCGAGCCTCGAACTCGGGACCTTTGCCTTTCGCGGGCAAGTACTCTACCAACTGAGCTACCCAGGCACGGCTGACGCCCCGTCCTCACAGCTTCACTTCTGCCAGTACCTCGTCTCCTACCTTCCAAACTTACGGAAGCTCTCCCGCGAACCTTGCAGAACTAGCACTCCTGGAAGAAAGGACATTGCGGAGACATGGCTTAGCCACAGCCTGGGGGTTGTTTCTAGAATGAAAATTTTTTTGTGCAGTAAGTTCTGCATTGGACCACTGTTACTACTCCTGAGTCTCCACAGATAAATTTACACGCTCAGGCAATTATAACCGCCTGGTTGCCAATGTAACATTTTTCGTCTTTACACACCCATAATAAACACTACAATTGCAAAATAGCTTAACTATACCTAAACTGACATGAATATTAACGCTAAATGTCCAACACGCACTCCAAAGCGTGTGGTGCAGGCAGATGGAGCAGGATGATGCTGTTGTATGTAACGTCACGTGGTACACCATCCATCGCTCCTAATCTCGCTTTCTTACGTGCACGTCACTGTAATCCAGTGGCATCTACATCACTTCTTCTAAAAAGCATCATTGTACAACTGGAACAAAACATCAAATTAAGTAAATATGTTTGGTTCGTATGCTAGTGGTAGGTAAATCTCGACTGTCAGGAACATTTCTGTCAATACAGATGCTCGTCCATTTTTGCATCCATTGCCATATTTCCTTTTAGCTCTCATGTATAATTATGAAAGTAGGGTTGTGCCTTCAGCAAACACAGTTTCTTTCTTCAACACTCATACATGTTTCGACACAATTTCATAATTGTCACTGCGTTCATTTGCTCAGTACCACATACTGATCGTCGTGTGGCTCTCTGTCATCTGTAGTACAGCTGACATTTTGTAATGGTTTGCATCTGCAATTTTTATTGTACCCACACCATACAAACTTACTTGCTAACATGAACTGTGTCAATGTTCTCGACATATTCAGCTGTTCCACCATACTCAACATTATGCATAATATGTGGCCGCTTAGTGAATAGCCTACTGCATCAGTCAGCATGTCCCCATTCCCAAGTCGACCAAGAACGTTTGACTCGGTGCCCCACTGCAGACTCCTAACTAAGGTACGAGCATATAGGTTTGGTTCCCGAGTATGTGAGTGGCTCGAAGGCTTCTTAAGTAATAGAACCCAGTACGTTGTCCTCGATGGTAAGTGTTCATCGGAGGTGAGGGTATCATCTGGAGTGCCCCAGGGAAGTGTGGTAGGTCCGCTGTTGTTTTCTATCTACATAAATGATCTTTTGGGTAGGGTGGATAGCAATGTGCGGCTGTTTGTTGATGATGCTGTGGTGTACGGGAAGGTGTCGTCGTTGAGTGACTGTAGGAGGATACAAGATGACTTGGACAAGATTAGTGATTGGTGTAAAGAATGGTACATAACTCTAAATATAGATAAATGTAAATTAAAGCATATGAATACTCCATTAGTAGTGTAGCGCTTGACACAGTCACGTCGATTAAATATTTGGGCGTAACACTGCAGAGCGATATGAAGTGGGACAAGTATGTAATGGCAGTTGTGGGGAAGGTGGATAGTCGTCTTCGGTTCATTGGTAGAATTTTAGGAAGATGTGGTTCATCTGTAAAGGAGACCGCTTATAAAACACTAATACAACCTATTCTTGAGTACTGCTCGAGCGTTTGGGATCCCTATCAGGTCGGATTGAGGGAGGACATAGAAGCAATTCAGAGGTGGGCTGCTAGATTTGTTACTGGTAGGTTTGATCATCACGCGAGTGTTACGGAAATGCTTCAGGAACTCGGGTGGGAGTCTCTAGAGCAAAGGAGGCGTGCTTTTCGTGAATCGCTACTGAGGAAAATTAGAGAAGCAGCATTTGAGGCTGACTGCAGTACAATTATACTGCCGCCAACTTAATTTCGCGGAAAGACCACAAAGATACGATAAGAGAGATTAGGGCTCGTAGAGAGGCATATAGGCAGTCACTTTTCCCTCGTTCTGTTTGGGAGTGAAACAGGGAGAGAACATGCTAGTTGTGGTACGAGGTACCCTCCGCCACGCACCGTATGTTGGATTGCGGAGTATGCATGTAGATGTAGAAGGTCCTGTAATGAGCCCCTATGGTTTGGCGTCACAGTGCTCTATACAGGACTACAACGTCTGCTCGATGTTGACATAAGGAGCTACAGAGTATATTTAGGTGACTATAACTGATACGCACGGTGTAGAGTCCGCGCTGGAATAAGGTGAACAATGCGCAGTGAGCAATTTACGCCTAAAGCGCTGGGCGAGTTCATTCGTTTGTTCGGAAACGGAGGCCGACACTGCCTGCCACCTTTCGATCAGTCCGCTATGACAGAATCGAGGCGAACGCCCTGGAGTCTTTCTTGAACGATTTTACAGAAACTATTCGGTAAAAAAAATCATTGTTGCTTTACTCGCAGCTTTATGCGTCAGGTTCATTATCATGCGCCCATAATTTCACAAATGGTCATAGTTACTGTGATATTTACGTGGAAGTAAGACACTGCGCAAAATTCGAACAAGTTTGCAATGAAAAATATGGGGCGGTATGATTTTGCATTTGGTGCATATTGCATAATATGCTGCTGCGTATGAAATTTAGCTAACATGTTGAAGTCTATCTGACCAATCTCGACCAGTCCATTTCTCATCGCTGCTGGGTGTGGTAGGCTACATCTATCACTGCTGAGTCGTCCAGGGCTCTATCTGCCATCCTGCAAGCTCCCCCATCATAGTTTGCTGGTTGTAAAAATGTACGAAAAATCTTTGCTTATAATCAAGATTTCTTTTTCCAGGCACTACTGGATATTCCTTATAAATAAATTAGTATGCTATAGAAACGAATTTCTTCCCTTCTCCGACTGAGAGTGGATAGACATGTTACAGCTGAGAGTCAAGACTGGGTTACATGGTTTTTATTTACGGGGTCTAAAACGGTCAAAAGTGTCGCGTTCCCCAGAGATTTTTACTCGTGTGTTAAGAATATTGGGGAAAAAAGTCTAGTGTAAGAATATTGCGGGAAAAATATAGTGAGACTAATTCTGATAATGGAATGGAGAAGTCTAACTAGTGGTTTGTATGGACTCCTAAATGAAGTCACGTGTCAGGCTGGCGTATTGAAATAGTTGAAAGGGTAGCGACCCTACGTGATCAAAAGTGATTCCATCTTTTCCCGGAATGTTGTTTTCTGTCATCGGTACGGATACTCGTCATTCCGTGTTTACCATAGCAATACAAATGATGAAATATGAGAAAGATAAGTGGTAAATACTTAGAAAGTCCGATGTGACTGATTCATCGATTGAGGGGGTTATGGGACTAAACAGCGAGGTCATTACCCCCGCAGCTCAAAAGGTACGTGCGTACGAGAAGTCCGCGAAAAGTGGGCAGACTCAGTCAGAAAAGTCAAACTATAAAGCGAGGAAGCTAAAAACACATACAGTAGAAGGCATAAAAGGGCAGGTCAAATCTAAAAACTGGAAAAACAGATGGATAAAAGAGCGGTCTTTGCATCGGTGAGTCATCTAAAGCACAACATTCTAGGGGTTTGAGATAGATATGGGTGACGTGTAAAGAGTCACACGTATTCCTGACAATCAGGTCGAATTAGCGGTTACAAAACTACATCACTATAGTTTTAATTTTTTACATGAAATATGTATTCCAAGGGCTGACCTAAATTAATGTAGATATGAGTGGGTGGAAGTACTCCCACGCACAACAAAATGGACTGATGAAGGGTTATACAATATACCAAACAGGGTACTGACAGTACTGATGTTGCACGGCCAGATGACTGTCTAATCGTCGTAAGCAAATCAGCATCGAAAATTCTAGTGAGACTAAATTTGAGAATGCAAAGAACAACTACGCATCTGTTCTAGAGTGTCTGGTTGGTTGCGATATGTTATAAATTATGCCTTGCTTATAGATATCGGATACATTATTTGTCGAGCAGACGTAGACAATTACCTCCTGAAGTTTTCGTATGTGTATCAATAAAATCATTCTGGAATTTGTCCACTGGGAGGTGGGTAATGCTAGATAATATGGCACCGGTTATTATGTATGTTGTGTATGAGGCGGAACTATGGGCCTCATGAAAAAGGGTGACCCGGCTGAGTCACGCAGTTTGACTCTGTCTGCTCAGAAGGGGTGGCCATTAATTGCACGCGTTGATCACGTAAGATGACGTGAGGATCAATGACGGGATGTATCTGGAACATCTTAGATGATTAGAAAGTTAGTAGACAGGAATACAATTGAATACGCAGCTTTAATTCAGCATCAGTGGTGAACGTCGATCTTGACTTTGTACAATAATATTTACAAGTACAGTTATAGACTCAACTGCGAATAATGATTGCTTCACACATATATATCAATTGACAATACGTAAAATGTATGGGGTGCCTGGCTAGGTCGTAGCTACTGACTTAGCTGAAGGCTATGCTAACTAGCGTGCCTGCAATTGAGATCTCTGAAGCTATAAAAGGTGAACCATTCCTATTAAAGACGGCTGTAGAACTGGCCAGAGCGCTAGCTTCTCTCGTAAGACCAGCCGAGTGGCGGCGCTCGGTCTGCTAGCGTCGACAGAGGCGACTCGCGGGTCCGATGTGTACTGACGGACCGCAGCCGATTTGAAGCCTACAACCTAGCAAGTGTGGTGCCTTGCGGTGAAACCACGCTGTAATTTCAGGTTATGACTCTTAAAAATGAATACATAAGAGTTATATTTTTAGCTGAATGTGTATGTGGTGTGTAAGACTGTAGTTTTAATGGATTATTCAGTAATGGTAGGATGTAATTTCCCGACACACCATTTAACAAAGAGACAGTCAGGACCTACAATGATTTATAAAACAATGTGCTGTAAACGTGGTATTCCTTGCTGCACGTTCAGATGACTGTCGATTCGTCGCAAGCAAATGAGTATGGAAAATTCTTTACACATTAAATCTGAGAATGCAAAGAACAACAATGCATCTGTTCTAAAAGGTATGGCTGGTTGCCATATAGAATAAATTACGCCTTCCTGGTACGTACGGGGGGCGTCGTTTGTCGAGGTGACTTATTAAAATTACCGAACATGTATACCTAAGATCACTTCGCAGTTTGTCTACTGGAGGTGAGTACTGCTACTGCAAATGATCGTGGCGTCTTTTCTGATTCTGACTCCTAAAATTCGAATACATCTTATATTTTTAGCTGGCTGTGTACATGATGTGGAAGACTCTAGTTTTAATTTATTATTCGGTAAGGGTAGAATGCAATATCTTGATACATTACTTAAAAAGTCAGTCAGGGCCCACAACAGTTTATAAAGGAACGTGTTAACAGCGACAAAAGAATCGCTGCTACGAATGTGGTCAGCAAGGTTATAAAACACATTGGCTGATCGCAGCTCTTTCTTCTCCTTCGTAGGAAACGGTGTATGTGTCGGTCTTGTAATGTTATCAGAACGCATTTATTTTTACGGTCCACACCACAATGGTAGACATGACACAGGTTATTGCATATTTGTCTCACGACGTTATTCCTAGTACAACGGACTTAATACACTACTGGCCATTAAAATTGCTACGCCAAGAAGAAATGCAGATGATAAACTGGTATTCATTGCACAAATATATTATACTAGAACTGACATGTGATTACATTTTCACGCAATTTGGGTGCATAGATCCTGAGAAATCAGTACCCAGAACAACCACCTCTGGCCGTAATAACGGCCTTGACACGCCTGGGCATTGAGTCAAACAGAGCTTGGATGGCGTGTACAGGTACAGCTGCCCATGCAGCTTCAACACGATACCACAGTTCATCAATAGTAGTGACTGGCGTATTGTGACGAGCCAGTTGCTCGGCCACCATAGACCACATGTTTTCAATTGGTGAGAGATCTGGAGAATGTGCTGGCCAGGGCTACAGTCGAACATTTTCTGTACCAAGAAACGCCCGTACAGGACCTGTAACACGCGGACGTGCATTATCCTGCTGAAATGTAGGGTTTCTCAGTGATCGAATGAAGGGTAGAGCCACGGGTCGTAACGCATTTGAAATGTAACGTCCACTGTCCAAAGTGCCGTCAATGCGAACAAGAGGTGACCGAGACGTGTAACCAATGGCGCCCCATACCATCACGCCGGGTGATACGCCAGTATGGCGATGACGAAGACACGCTTCCAATGTGCGTTCACCGCGATGTCTCCTAACACGGATGCGACCATCGTGATGCTGTAAACGGAACCTGGATTCATCCGAAAAAATGACGTTTTGCCACTCGTGCACCCAGGTTCGTCGTTGAGTACACCATCGCAGGCGCTCCTGTCTGTGATGCAGCGTCAAGGGTAACCGCAGCCATGGTCTCCGAGCTGATAGTCCATGCTGCTGCAAACGTCGTCGAACTGTACGTGCAGATGGTTGTCTTGCAAACGTCCCCATCTGTTGACTCAGGGATCGAGACGTGGTTGCACGATCCGTTACAGCCATGCGGATAAGATGCCTGTCATTTCGATTGCTAGTGATACGAGGCCGTTGGGATCCAGCATGGCGTTCCGTATTACCCTCCTGAACCCACCGATTCTATATTCTGCTAACAGTCATTGGATCTCGACCAACGCGAGCAGCAATGTCGCGATACGATAAACTGCAATCGCGATAAGCTACAATCCGACCTTTATCAAAGTCGGAAACGTGATGGTACGCATTTCTCCTCCTTACACGAGGCATCACAACAACCTTTCACCAGGCAACGCCAGTCAACTGCTGTTTGTGTAGGAGAAATCGGTTGGAAACTTTCCTCATGTCAGCACGTTGTAGGTGTCGCCACCGGTGCCACCCTAGTGTGAATGCTCTGAAAAGCTAATCATTTGCATATCACAGCATCTTCTTCCTGTCTGTTAAATGTCGCGTTTGTAGCACGTCATCTTCGTGGTGTAGCAATTTTAATGGCCAGTAGTGTAAAATCTCGCTGTGCATGCAGATTCTGCTACCGTTCATCCCAAAAGCATTATGCTCTGATATTACCTGATTTCTGCACAGTCATCGACTAACGACTCCAGCGATATGAGAGAGGTGGATTCGTGGTAGAATCTTAACGTCCAGCACCTGCTGATATTATTGTATCCAGCACAAGCATGGAGTGTTTCTGCTACTACCTAATGCTTCTTTTGTTAATAAGACTGTGTGCACCAGCTCACAGACGTGTAATAGAAAATAATATTAGTATGGTTTTATTTCTCTGACTGTTACGAGTTCTCGACAGATGACACACATTGTCAACATTATCAATCGCCAGCTTCCTCTGATACCGATAGCACGTGGGCGGTCCACGGATTTGTTTCTTTCCTACGGCCGCTGGAGCATTCGCTGTAAGACGCGGTGCTAGTTATCAGGCGAAGGCGTTCGCACGTGTTGGTAATCGTTAGAGTAACCCAGAGGTCGGGGATTCCTCCAGTCTTTCAGTTTGCATATGGAGCCAATGAGATGACTCTTCCCCACGAGTGGCGGGCACATATATGGGAATTTGTTGCGTGGCCGAAGTTTAGTCAGTACTCTCGGGGCTGTCTGCATGCTCACAGTAGCTTCTGGGTTGACAAAGACACACATCGCCTAGCCATAAATACGGTGATGATTTCTATTTATTTTTTATTTACACGTCAAGTTCCTAGGACCAAATTGAGGAGCAAATCTCCAAAGTCATGGAACGTGTCAGTACATGAAATTAAAACATAAAAGTAATAACAGATAAAAATAAATGTTTATGAACCCGGAAAAAAGTCATTCCATAAGTTTAAGTAAACGCAGTCAACAATACGACAAGAATCCGCTTAATTTTTCAAGGAACTTCTGGTCAGAATAAAAGGAGTGACCCATGAGGAAACTCTTCAGTTTTGATTTGAAAGCGCGTGGATTACTGCTAAGATTTTTGAATTCGAGCGGTAGTTTATTGAAAATAGATGCCGCAGTATATTGCTCATCTTTCTGCACAAGAGTTAAGGAAGTCCGATCCAAATGCAGGTTTGATTTCTGCCGAGTATTAACCGAATGAAGGTTGCTTATTCTTGGGAGTAAGCTGATATTGTTAACAAGAAATGACAGTAAAGAATATATATACTGAGAGGTCAATGTCAAAATACCCAGACTAGTGAACAGGGGTCGAAAAGAGGTTCTCAAAATTACACCACTTATTGCCCGAAATGCCCATTTCTGAGCCAAAAATATTCTTTTAGAATGGGAAGAGTTACCCCAAAATATAATACCATACGTCATAAGCGAATGAAAATAAGCAAAATAGACTAATTTTCGTGTCGAACGATCACTCACTTCTGATACCGTTGGAATAGTAAAAATGGCAGTATTTAGTCTTTGAACAAGATCCTGAACGTGGGCCTTCCACGACAGCTTACTATCTATCTGAACACCTAGAAATTTGAACTGTTCAGTTTCACTAATCATACGCCCGTTCTGCGAAATTAAAACGTCAGGTTTTGTTGAATTGTGTGTTAGAAACTGTAAAAACTGAGTCTTACTGTGATTTAACGTTAGTTTACTTTCTACAAGCCATGAACTGGGGTCATGTACTGCACTATTTGAAACTGAGCCAATGTTGCACACAACATCCTTTACTACCAAGCCAGTGTCATCAGCAAACAGAAATATTTTAGTTACCCATAATACTAGAGGGCCTATTATTTATATAAATAAGGAACATGAGCGGCCCCAACACTGATCCCTGGGGCATCCCCCACTTGACAGTACCCCACTCAGATCCCACATCACAGCCGTTATCAACATTGTGAGTAATGAGCTTTTGCTGCCTGTTGCTAAAGTAAGAGGTGAACCAATTATGAGCTACTCCCCATATTCCGTACTGGTCCAACTTCTGGAGCAATATTTTGTGATCAACACAATCAAATGCCTTAGTTAGATCAAAAAATATGCCAAGCGCTCGAAACTTTTTGTTTAGCCCATCCAGTATCTCTCAGACGAAAGAGAATATAGCATTTTCAGTTGTTAAACGACTTCTAAAGCCGAACTGTACATTTGATAGCAAATCGTGTGATATGAAATGATCAATTATCCTTACATACAGCCTTTTCAATAACTTTTGCAAACACTATTGGCATAGAAATCGGTCAAAAATTATCTACATTATCCCTTTTTCCCTTTTTATAAAGCGTCTTTACTACTGAGTACTTTAATCGCTCAGCAAACTGACCATTCCTTAAGGAAAAATTACAAATATGGCTAAACACAGGGCTAACATGTGCAGCACAGTACTTTAATATTCTGCTAAACACTCCCTCATAACCGTGAGAGTAGAGTCCTTAGTCTTCAGTGATTTAATTATTGACTCAATCTCCCTCCAGTCTGTATCACAGAGGATTATTTCAGACATCAATCTCGGAAAGGCATTTGCCAAGAAAGTTATATGGTTTTCTGCAGAAACAAAATTTTTATTTAGTTCGCCAGCAATGCTCAGAAAATGATGGTTAAATACTGTACCTATATCTGATTTATCAGTAACAGAAACATTTTTACTACGAACTGACTTTATATCATCGACCTTGTGCTGCTGACCAGACACTTCCTTCACAACTGACCATATGGTTTTAATTTTATCCTGTGAATTAACTGTTCCATTTCCATACCACATACTCTCTGCCTTCCTAATAACATTTTCAAGCACCTTCGAATACTGTTTGTAATGGGCTACTATAGCTTGATTGTGACTACTAACATTTTGATATAATTCCCGCTTTGTCCTACATGATATCCTTATCACACTAGTCAGCCACCTGGGGTGCCTATTACTGCTAGCACCCCGTTTAGAGCGTTCTAATGGAAAGCAATTAAGGAAAACATTGAATTTATCATCTATGTTATCGGCACTATAAACATCCTGCCATTCTTGTTCCTTGACAAGGTTTAAAAAACTCTCTAATGCTGTTGGATTAACTTTCCTACATAACTTGTAATTAAATAAGACATTGGTTTTGCGTACAAAAGCCTTTTAGTGTTAAAATTTGTGAATCATGGTCTGAAATGCTATTCACGCTTTTACTAACAGAATGCCCATCTAGTAATGAAGAAAGAATAAAAGTATTGTCTATGGCTGTACTACTGTTCCTCTGCACCCTAGGTGGAAATAACACAGTCTGCATCAGATCATATGAATTTAGGAAATCTACCAACATACTTTTTCTTGCACCATCATATACAAAATTAATATTGAAGTCACCACATATAACTAATTTCTGGTACTTCCTACAAAGTGAATCAAGAACCCTCTCTAGCTTGAGCAAAAATGCTATGAAGTCGGAATTAGGGGACCTATAAACAACAATAATTAGAAGTTTGGTTTCACTAAATTCAAGTGCCCCTGCACAACATTCAAATATCTGTTCAGTGCAGTGTCGTGATACATCTAACTGTACTGTTATCAGCTACGTGCTACCCTTTTTATCCATCTATCATTGGGCGTGTTTTATTCGTGTTTCTGAATCACGCTGGTAATTACTCTCTGCAGAATCGGTTTGTCGGTAAAGGGTGCTCGGTCCCTAAGGTCTCAATTTATAGTATCGTGATTCCTGCAAGTCTGTGACTTTGAATGTACGAAGAGTTTATTTCTTCCTGCTGCACTGTGACCATTTCTCTGTCTCCTTTCCGTGTGGCAATGTAGTATATGACTATTTCGACATCTATATACGAGTTTTATAGTAACGTAATACTGCTAGAGTTACATGTCTGGCAGCCGGCCGTAGTGGCCGAGCGGTTCTAGGCGCTTCAGTCTGGAACCACGCGACCGCTACGGTCGCAGGTTCGAATCCTGCCTCGGGCGTGGATGTGTGTGATGTCCTTAGGTTAGTTAGGTTTAAGTAGTTGTGAGCTTTAGGGGACTGATGACCTCAGAAGTTAAGTCCCATAGCGCTACAAATACAGTATCTTTAGCTGGAGGCACCAGAATTTTACTATGACATCACAAGATCTAGAAATGTAGTGTGGTATTTCTTTTACAATAACTTTGGCTTATAGGATACTCCATGACATCAGTATTTCTACCAAAGAGTTCGTTTCTAACACTATGACCTCACACGCTAGTAATGGACCGACGGCTTAGCAATGATACACAAATTTGACGCCAAAGCTGAGAGCATCATGACGTCGACGTGACCCAACATCACGCCATGCGAACTGTGATGGGGCGTAGTGACAGGATGCGACGCGATGTTGAGACATAACTGACGTAAATGGCTACGACGCGCAAAACTGTGGAGCATACGTAAAGCTGAGAGCACTTATATGTATATATTATCTGTTTGGGCGAGGCCTCTGTTAGTGCTTCGAAACAAATTGACCTCGAGTGACATAATTTTGTGTTAACGAACAGGCCTTTTTCTACGGTGTCCAGCTGCAGAGTGTCCCAGACATAAAACCCGATAAAAATACATAAAACTGTGGACAATACGAGAATTAAGTAAGACTCAGAGTAATTACGTATCTGTCTAGGTGAGATCTTTGCTGCTGCTACAGAATACTATTCTTAACAAACAGACCTAAAGTGATGCAATTTGTTATAAAAACAAATAGACACAACCTCTCCCTATTCTCCGGAGTGCCTCCAGTTATAAAATAGAAAAATTGTGGAAAATGGGTGAAAAAAGCGTGAAACTGGCGAAACTATGAAAAATATGGAAAAATAGGTAACAATGAGAGTACTTACATATATGTCTCGTTGTGATCTCTGCTGGTGTCATGTAATATTGATATTAATAAATAGCACTCTGCTTCTGAGAAACAAGCAGTGCTAGCAAAGAAATAACTTGTGCGGTTCTACAGCAACGCAAGACAGAGCACGCAGTAAGCAGTCCCCGTCCTTTAGCCCTTAACTCACGACGTGTGGTCTCTAAGATCGTGGGATAATTTTCGAACTCGCTCTCCACGGTCAGTTCTGGCGGAATGCTTCGATACTCCCCCTACTCTCGTAAAATCGCCAACCATACGATGTGTTACTGTCGGCTGCATTATCGCCTTCGTTGTTTGTTGTTGACACGTGTTATTCAGTGTTATTCACAAGTGTTTGTGTCTCCTAGAGCGCGCCTAGTGAACTGTGTTCGTAGGAATGTGTCAATTTTAAAGATACTAAGTTTGATGAAATTGTTAGCAGGCAGACCGAAGAAGATGTCAGTGATATCGAACAAGACATAGACGAGAAAGACGACGGTTTTACAATACCTAGTGATGACAATTCTGTCAGCGAAATAGAGGATCTTCCAGGGGAAGAACTTGAGGAGAATGGTGAAGAAGACTTTCGTGTTTCTACAATAAAATACTTAAAGTTTTAGTTAGAATAAAATGTATTATGAGTGTTGGTACAGGAAACTGTAGCTCCCAGCCCTGTATCTGTTTTGCAGATTTTCTTTTTCTGTACATAACGACTGCAGTTTTTAGGTGCAAGTTTAAACCATGGTATTTATGTTTATGTGAAAATTCGCTTCCTACAGAGGTACCATAAAATTCGCAGTGTAAAATTAACTTCTCCATCAATTTGTTTATGTGTGCTATATAAAAAAAACCTCACAAAGTAAGTGATTTTGTGTGATTTACCAGTTAAATCTCTGTTTAAACGTAGGGGTCCCAGAGACCACACCTCGTAGTATACGTTAAAGAAAAGTCACCTCGTGAGTTAAGCGTTACAGACTGCGATAGGACACGTAACTGGTGATAACTTCGGCATATGCTCCGTCAACGTTCTCGTTTTAATTAAGCCCATTAACACGTAACAGTCGCCTGGCACGAGTCTCGACAGTCTCTCCTTTTCGTGCCTTCCCGCAGTTCCCTGTTGATAAGAAAAAGCCACGTATTCGTCACCTACGGCACTTCTGGAACACGCCGCTAGTCTAGGCGCCTGCGATATCGTGGTGTCAGCAATCTATATCCCTAACATCTGCGCTTTATCTGACACCGATAACCCTTCCGTTATCGTGTCAAGCTCGAATGCCCCCCACCTATTGCCCGCACAGCCTCATCAGTGTGCCTATGGCGCTGCACTGCCACCTGTCCCTAAGTGGTTCGCCACGTGGCCGTAATTGCTTGTGCGCAGTCTCCTATCTTCTCTTTTTCGTGTCCGAAAATCATCAGCAGTAAGTTGCAACGCTGTATAGACTCCCAATGCTCCGATGGAGCCGTTAACAGGGTCCCGGTAGGTACAGCTCATCTCTTGGACCTGACGGCAACCAGGAATCGTGTCCCCCTCACCACTCAGGCCACATCCTGTTAGTTTGGTTGTAAGATCCTCTCCTCGCACAGCAATAACTTACCGATCATGTACCAGAGCGCATCGTCATCTGGCAAACAAACTGATTCTCGTATAAGCATGCTTGAACCGTGTGGAACTGCGAAGAATTCGTGCACGCTTGCGCGAGCAAGCGAGCTAACGCGTACTTACCAAACATACAGTTCTCATGTGTAGCAATCTCAAGTCACGTGACCGGTGGAATAAAGCAGAGTTTCTGTCATTACGCACCAGCAAAGTAGACTTGAGCCTTTTGTTAGTATTACACATGCACAACTACAATTGATGTAATTTCTGTGAAATTTCTAATAATAATGTGATGGCTATTAGTTTAACAATTGTCCACCTGAACGTGTATCAAACAGAGTTTTGGCATTGTATTTACAATTCTTTTTGAGTATAAATTTCCTAAGCGTCAGAATTACTCTTTCTTCAGCGAATACCAGCTGTTTGCTACAATATGAGTCATACAATTAATGTTTCCTCAGCACTTGGCAGGAAGCAATTAATTTTCGGATGATGATGATGATGATGGGATTGTGGGGCACTCAACTGCGCGGGTACCAGCGCCCGTACAAATTCCCAACCTTTGCTCAGTCAAATATCGCCACTTGCATGAATGGTGATGGAATGAGGAGGACAACACAAACACCCAGTCGTCTCGAGGTGGGTGAAAATCCCTGACCCCGCCAGGAATCGAACCCGGGACCCCGTACTCGGTTTTCGGACGAGTCATCAAAAATATTGAGTGAGAACTTTCCTTACACTGTTATAAAAAGGTAGTTCAGATATTTATCATTCACGTCCGGCTTTTGCACAAAATAAACGTTTATGTTTCATGAATACCTGACATATGCTGAAATAATTTCTACATGTGATGAGAATATATTAGAAAACGATGAATGCAGAGAAAACTGATACAGCGAGTCAGATAATATTGGCAGTCTGAGATTAAGGTCAGTGGGCTTATCTGGTAAAGTGTCACTTAGTGCCTCTCTGGTGACTAAAAGTTTTACTGCTAAGTCTGAAGCCAAGAATTTTTGCAGATTACTTCAGTTAGCATCAGTGAAAACAACCGAAAAATGGGAAAAAACTTACCGTAGACAGTAGCAGCTAGTAGTGTTGATGAAGCTTTCTGCACTGATTCTTAACGTAAATTAACATCTACAAGTACACACACCACATTCTGCTGCCACTCGAGTTTTCCTCTCAATTTCTTGCTTATTCCTCTGAACTGGTGGTTGCCCTTTTTTGTTTTTTAAGTGATAAATGCGAACGGAATCAGTAATTGATGAGACAGCGTTTGGCTGCAGTTAGCTTCAAATATTGGAGGCTTTTGTGTCAAAATATTCGGGTGAAAAATGCACGCTACATACGAGCTCGTGGCTTTGTGTGATCGTTTGTCCTAAAAGTTATCCTTTTCAAGAAAGGGTCCAACCATTTCTTCGTACTTCATAAGAGGGATTGCGCAAAAAGAAGTTATGAAGTTAAAAAGAAAAAAAGGGACAGACCATTCAATTAGCATACCTTAATTTCGCGTGTTTTTATGTAACAGTTGTATAATGATGTTCATTATTAAATTCATAGTAGTTGCACAAAAATATATCTAAAACAGACCAGTAGAATCTGCTCAGTAATGATGACGTTTCTTAACTTCAACCTATAATTCACTGACTTTATCTCAAGAAACGTGTTCCCAATTTTAAAAGATTTTTACCTTTGGAACGAAGCAGAAGTTCTAACTACATATTTTTAAGTGCTACTCAGCCCTGCACGCTACTTCATTATTTTAATCAATAAACCTCTGCTGAAAAGTATTGGAACAAAAAATTAATATTTATTCCAAAAGTCACCAGCAGACAGTCACCCTGCCATCGAGCTGTTGATTTCACTTCATGATGACAATAACAGTCCGCATCATCTATAGTCTAAGCCTGTATATTAATACGAAAACAATGTAGAGTCGTAGTAGAAATGTATGGTGAGATGTAGTTATGTAGGATACACACGAAATCACATCCTAACCAACAGCCATTTCGGCAGTCGCTACATACACCGAAAGAGCCGCCAAAAGTAGGTGACAATTATCACTGTAAATATCGACGGTGCTCGTATCGTTTATAGCAATTTTAGCGTTAATATTAGCGTTACATCGGAAATCGGCGTGATATTGAATTTAGACTACTGGCCATTAAAATTGCTACACCACGAAGATGACGTGCTACAGACGCGAAACTTAACTAACAGAAAGAAGATGCTGTGATATGCAAATGATTAGCTTTTCAGAGCATTCACACAAGGTTGACACTGGTGGCGACACCTACAACGTGCTGACATGAGGAAAGTTTCCAACCGATTTCTCATACGCAAACAGCAGTTGACCGGCGTTGCCTGGTGAAAGGTTGTTGTGATGCCTCGTGTAAGGGGGAGAAATGCGTACTATCACGTTTCCGTCTATCGCGATTGCGGTTTATCGTATCGCGACATTGCTGCTCGCGTTGGTCGAGATCCAATGACTGTTAGCAGAATATTGAATCTGTGGGTTCAGGAGGGTAATACGAAACGCCGTGCTGGATCCCAATGGCCACGCATCACTAGCGGTCGAGATGACAAGCATCTTATCCACACGGCTGTAACAGGTCGTGCAGCCACGTCTCGATCCCTGAGTCAACAGATGGGGACGTTTGCAAGACAACCATCTGCACGTACAGTTCGACGACGTTTGCAGCAGCATGGACTATCAGCTCGGAGACCATGGCTGCGGTTACCCTTGACGCTGCATCAGACAGGAGCGCCTGCGATGGTGTACTCAACGACGAACCAGGGTGCACGAATGGCAAAACGTCATTCTTTCGGATGAATCCAGGTTCTGTTTACAGCATCATGATGGTCGCATCCGTGTTTGGCGACATCGCGGTGAACGCACATTGGAAGCGTGTCTTCGTCATCGCCATACTGGCTTATCACTCGGCATGATAGGATGGGGTGCCATTGGTTACACGTCTCGGACACCTCTTGTTCCCATTGATGGCACTTTTAACAGTGGATGTTACATTTCAGATGTGTTACGACCCGTGGCTCTACCCTCGTGTTCAAGCTGCATGGGCAGCTGTACCTGTACACATCTTCCAAGCTCTGTTTAACTCAATGCCCAGGCGTATCAAGGCCGTTATTACAGCCAGTGGTTGTTCTGGGTACTGATTTCTCAGAATATATGCACCCAAATTGCGTGAAAATGTAATCACATGTCATTTTTAGTATAATATATTTGACCAATGAATACCCGTTTATCATCTGCATTTCTTCTTGGTATAGCAAATTTAATGGCCAGTAATTGATGAAAGAAGAAAATATGAAAATGCAGTAAATGAAACAGGTAAAAAGGAGTACAAATGTCTCAAAAATGAGATCGACAGGAAGAGCAAAACGGCTAAGCAGGGATGGCTAGAGGACAAATGTAAGGGTGTAGAAGCATGTATCACTAGGGTTAAGCTATACTGCCTACAGGACCTTTGTATGAATACCAAGAGCTCAGATGGAAAACCAGTTCAAAGCAAAGAAGGGAAAGCGGAAAGGTGGAAGGAGTATATATAGAGGGTTTATACAAGGGCGATGTACTTGAGGGCAATGTTATGGAAATGGAAGAGGACGGAGATGGAGATGAAATGGGAGATATGATACTGCGTGAAGAGTTTGAGAGAGCACTGTAAGACCTAAGTCGAATTAAGGCCCCGAGGGTAGACAACATTCCAGTAGAACTACTGATATCCTTGGGACAGCCAGTCATGACAAAGCACAAAACTTTTCCATCTGGTCAGCAAGATGAATGAGACAGGCCAAATACTTTCAGACTTCAAGAAGAATATAATAATTCCAATACCAAAGAAAGCTGGTATTGGCAGGTGTGAAAATTACCGAACTATCAGTTTAATAAGCCACAGCTGCAAAATACTAACACAAATTCTTTGCTAACGGAAAAACTGGTAAAGCCGACCTCGGGAAAGATGCGTTTGGAATCCGTAGAAATGTAGCAACAGGTGAGGCAATTGTGACTCTACTACTTATCGTAGAAGGTAGATTAACAAAAGGCCGACCTACGTTTATAGGATTTGAGAAAGCTTTTGAAAATGTTGACTGGAAAACTCTCTTTCAAATTGTGAAGATGGCAGGAGCCAAATACAGGGAGCGAAAGGCTATTTACAATTTGCACATAAAACAGATGGTAGTTATAAGATTCGAGGGGCATGAAAGACAATCAGTGGTTGGGAAGGGAGTGAGACAGGGTTGTAGCCTATCCCCAATGTTATTCAATCTGTATATGAGCAAGCAGCAAAGGAAACAAGAGAAAAATTTGGAGTATGAATTAAAATCCATGGAGAAGAAATAAAAACTTTGAGGTTTGCCTATGACACTGTAATTCTGTCAGAGACACAAATGACCTGGAAGAGCAATTGATCGGATTGGACATTGTCTTGAAAGGAGGATATAAGATGAACATCAACAAAAGCAAAACGAGGGTAATGGAATGTAGTCGAATTAAATCAGGTGATGCTGAGAGAACTATATTAGGAAATGAGAAAGTAGTAGATGAGTTTTCCTATTTGGGGAGAAAAATAACTGATGATATTCGAAGTAGAGAGGATATAAAATGTAGATTGGCGATTGCAATGGGAGCGTTTCTGAAGAAGAGAAATTTGTTAACATGGAGTATAGTTTTAAGTGTCAGGAAGTCTTCTCTGAAAGTATTTGTATGGAGTGTAGCCGTGTATGGATGTGAATCATGAACGATAAATGGTTCAGACAAGAAGAGAATAGAAGCTTTCGAAATGTGGTGCTACAGCAGAATGTTGAAGATTAGATGGGTAGATCATGTAACTAATAAGAAGGCACTAAATAGAATTGGGGAGAAGAAGAGTTTGTGGCACAACTTGACTAGAAAAAGGGGTCGGTTGGTAGGATATGTTTTGAGGCATCAAGGGATCACCCATTTAGTATTGAAGGGCAGCGTGGAGGGTAAAATTCGTATAGGCAGATTAAGAGATGAATACACTAAGCAGATTCAGAAAGATGTAGAGTACAGTAGTTATATGGAAATGAAGATGCTTGCAGAGGATAGAGCAGCATGAAGAGCTGCATCAAACCAGTCTCAGGACTGAAGACAACAACAACAACAACTGCCTAACCGTCGATTCTACTGAACTATGTTAACAGTCAAGGATCGGGTGCAGGTGCTACAATGTGCCTCCGTTCACTTAAGTCTGCAGTTCAGGATAAATGATGGGGAGGTGAGATAAGGTTCAGCTACCATCACTGAAATACAAATAGGCTGCGGGGGTTTTCGAAACACACTGTTCCAAAGTCGGTAAGAAAATAACAGGTAGGATCAAAACGAAATCTTAGTTGCCTCTCGGAGTTTCAACCGACAGTAGTTGTATAGTTCTGTCGAAATCTCCGATCTCTTTGTAAGTGAAAGACCGATTTTATGCGCTCGATCTACGTATATTTGACTGGCTGCTTCCATTGAAAGCTCTTTGTTCCTTAGAACCTAAATTATCATTGGAGCCAGCTTAAAGAAATCCTGCTCGTGACGTCTCACATACTATGCCCAGCGCCGACGGAAAGCGTGGGTTTGTTTCCCGTTACAAAGAAAATAATTTCTAAATCGTAATTTTACGTGCCCATTCCGTAGAAGGGTCTCAAATTAGTCTAGTGCGGTATTCGTTTTATCGATATGTGTTGACAGAGACAGTAAAACCGGAATGACTACTCGAGCAGTCACTGAGCAGCGCTTGCGACGGCGGAGATGTCGCTGGTGCATTACTGGCCATCCTTCGTGTTTTACTTGCCCTGTTAGTACATATCGACAAAACGAATACCGCAATAGACTAATTTGGGACCGCTTTGTAATTTTGTTTGTGACGAGGAACAAATCGATGCTGGGCGTCACATGAAATACGTGATCAACAGCATTTGTTTGGGCTGCTTCCAGCCATACGTCGCAAAAACGAAGTTACAAATACCTGCAGAAAGACTTGATTACTCGTAGTACAGTATATTTTGTTTTTACTTATTATTAGCTCTCCTGATCTTAGTTCAGTTCGTTTCAATCAACATATAACAAATGTGTTTTGTGCATGAAATCGAATAGGATCTTCTGTTTCTACTGTAATGCGCTGTATTATGTAGCAAACTGACTGCCAGGTCAATTTACAATTGTGTGCAATCAATCTGAGCAAGTCAGTAACGCGTAGGTCCACCTCTGGCCCTTATGCAAGCTATTATCAGGCTTGGCACCGATTGACGGAGTTGTGGGATGTCCTCCTAAGAGATAATGTGCCAAATTCTGTCCAGTTTACGCGTTAGATCGTGAAAACCCCAAGATGGTTCGAGGACCCTGCCAAACGTTCTCAATTGGGGAGAGACCTAGTAACGTTGCTAGCCCAGCTAGGGTTTGGCGAGAAAGAAGACAAACAGTAGAAACTTTCGCCGTGTGAGAACAAGGCATTCTCTTGCTCAAATGTAAGCCCAGAACGGCTTACCATGAAGGGAAACAAAACGGGGCCTAGAAAACCATCGACTTACCGCTATGCCGTAAGGGTCCCGGCGATGACAACCAAAGGGGCCTGCTATGCACCCCAGATAATCAGTCCCGGTTGTCGCGTCGTATGAAGGGCAACAGTCAGGGTGGTACCAGGACGACTCCAGACACATTTTCGTCCTGGGATCGCATTGACTGGTGTACAGTTGTCTTCAGTCTTAAGTCCCGCTTGGAACTGAGCCCCGGCCACCCACGAAGACATGTCTGGAGACCCCTGGACAGCGGTGGAATACCAACCCGAGTGTCGGCCGCGATACGGCCCGACAACCAGGAGCATTTGTCTGGGATGCCATCCTTTTAGTTGTCATCCGCGACACCCTAACAGCACTTACATTTCAGCAAGATAATGCCCGCCCGCACACAGCGAGTTTCTAGCTGTTGTCTTCGTGCTTGCCAAATCGTACCTTGGCCAGCAAGGTCGCCGCATCTCTCCTCAATTGAGAACGTTTGGAATATTATGAGCAGGGCCCTCCAACCATCCTCGATTAACGCGCCAATTGGGCAGAATTTGTCGCGATATCCTCCAGGAGGACATCTACAACTCTTATCAGTCAGTGCCAAGCCAATTAACTGCTTGCTCTGTCTGTGAAGGTGATTCTCTTGAATAAATCGTTCAGTTTTTCAGAAATTATAATCATTCGTTTGTCTGTACATGTACATCACATCTGTCTATCTCCGTCCCATTCGGATAATTCCTTCGTGGTACGCCTTTTTTTGTCTTGTAGTGTATTACAACCACCTTTCGTATCCACAGAACTCGTTTACTAGCAAAAATAAATATTAGGCGGTTCTCAGTACATATTCCCAACACAGATGCAAAATTCCTCAACTTATCACTTTGGCTAAATTGGAAGCTGCGGCACTAGCCTTCGGTTTAAACCAAAGAACAGGAATATCTACTGCGTGATCATCAATGCGCAAGAAAGAATTCTCGTTAGCAATGTGGTCAGATTACATGTGCCTATGATGCGGTGTAAGGTTTACCGTAAGTGCTCTGCAAATTTTGAATGTCGTAACATCATTAGTACAGATACATTCCGCTCGAAATTACTGTGTATTTTCTACGCGCAATTTAATAACTTTCATTTGATATCTGAAATATAATTGGATTAAATGTTTGAAGAGACCGAGGCAAAGGACATTTCGGTTTTTTGGGACGACAGTCAAATGTCAAACGAAACAACTGTTTTGTTGCGGGGAAGAAAGGATAGGAATAACTATTAGTAGGTTTTGCATTGCATTGTACCGAATTGCCTAGTATATGTTCTAATCATTTGTGCTACGATGGCACTGTGAAATGGTCTACTGATACGAGATAGGTAGAAGTAGTATATAGTATTCCATTTGACTACTTTAAAATAAGCAAAATGGTTTGGAGTTGTGTATAATTCAGAGTCAATGATTCCAAGTGTCATATATAAATATTATCTGCAGATGAAAATTGCTCGAGTGTGTATACGTTCGACAGGTTGAATGGTTGCACATTCCCGCACCACTTGTCTCCGAAATATATGACCATTAAATATTAACTCTGTATTACACTGTGTCTAGGTATTTTCAACGGATGAAGCTCTGCTTAATAATATAATAACTATAATCAGATCTTTTTGCTAGTCACTTGTAAAATGTTGCTTTTCCTCCGACATATTTCAACTTGCATCAGTAACAGCAACAACTCAGCGTCGTCGCCAAAGAATCTTTGAAAGAAGCAGGCCAGAAATGTGGAATATTAAAATTTCGGTGTTAGTGCAAAATGTAGACAACATCGTCGTTCCTGCGTCACCTGACTATTTTGGTTTGATGTTGGCGACAGGCACAGTATGCTGCAGTCCCTCCGCAGATATTTCTACCTAATGGCTTTGACCAGCGACGTAGTGGGCATTTGTAAGGCGACGTAAACAATATGGCGTCTTAACATAATTTCCTTACGCATATTCTGAAGCGAAAATAAAGCAGTAACTTTTGATTATAACAATTTACTGCTTCGGGAAAGAAATACTTTGAGTTATATAAACGATCACAGATTAGTAGGAGAAACATATATCGAAAAGAAAACGAGCCGGGTATCTTAAAGAAAGCTGTGCAGATTTGATGTGTATAAGGACACACACCGCGAACAAAAAACATATCGTAAAGCAATCGAAGATATCACAAATAGTCTTTACCCAATTGGAACTGCGATACATAACGTATCGAGTATCGTAACAAAAGCTCTGCAGCTGTACTGGTTGGCATTCACAATGTGAATCAAAAACAGCCACCGAAAAGAAAAAAAGGCCGATAGGTCAACGAAGTTTAGAATTTTACCCGAAACAGAGGAGAGAGTCTTTTGATTCTCATACAGAGCAGAACATAAAAAAATAACTTCTCTAGAAACCCAACTGAAATGTGACAAAACATAACGTCATAAAAAAATTAATTTCAAAATACACACCAGGAATGACGTCACAGTAGCAGTCGCTAGTCAAAGTTGAGCTCTAAGAACCAAGTATATTTTGGCATTTGCAGCTGCAAATACACATAGACCTGTAATAAAGAATTTAACACTGGGATTTCATTTTCCACACTTGCAGCATCCTGGTGTGTCTATTATCGCTACGTATACCACAAGACTGGACACAATAACTAGAAAGTGCTGGAAAATTAAAATACCTGCTACCAGATCTCAGGTTACGCTTCGGATAAGTGTGTCATCACGACGTAGATTTCGGGTCTGAGACGGTCTCATTGATAACATTTGAGACATATAATGGAGAAGTACTTTTTATATCAATAAAAGAAAAAGCCTGTAAGCGGGATGAGGAAGAAAATAAAGGCAGGAACGTCTATAAAACAGGAGTAACTCGTATCATTTAGTCACCACAATGAAGATTCGTATTTTAGACGAAATTATCAATAAATTTCCGCATGAAAAGAGTAGGCTATGTGTGTGTGTGTGTGTGTGTGTGTGTGTGTGTGTGTGTGTGTGTGTGTGTGTGCGCGCGCGCGCTTGTGTGTCAGTAAGGAACATCAGTATGTGGGAGACACGGACATTAAAGGAAAAGTTGTCGACAAAACTGCGATGGTAAAAGACCACTTACTTTGTCCTCGGTTTTTCCGATGGGTGCTGCTGTTGGTTTGAGTGCTGTCTGATGGGAAATGATCACTGTGTATCATGAGTCCGATGTAGGTGGCCAATCACATTGTTCGTTCGTAGTTTCCTGTGCTTCGTAAATGAAGTTAACCACATCCTCAGAAAGTTCGGAAATATGACAACTACGTACATAGACCTCAAGCGCTGCTACACATCAGTATGTTACCATACGACACTCTTTGTCCTCTGTATGTTATCACCTGATTGGCTACGACTAACTACAACGAACTGCCAAGTGCAGCAGGCAGTAGAAGAGCCGCGCACACCTTGATGCCCCCGCTGATCCGATGGTGAGACACATTTAGCCTATGGGACGTTTGTGGGGCGTAACTCTGGAGACAGGAAGAGAGGCCAAAAGTGTGGATCAGGCAGTCCCGTCGGTGCTTATCTACTGCTCATAGGTTGTCAACGCGTGAGTTTTCGCGTAGCCATTGAAATAATTATTTGGCATAACCAATGAGAGGCGAGAACAGAGGCAATGTATTTCTAGCGCCGAAATTGAAGTCTTTGCCTCTTTTGCTATTTTTCGGTGTATTAGTTTCGAGAGAAATATTTTGTGATTACGGTAGCGAGCGCTATAAAGTGGACAGATGTTGGCGCGTGTTTTATGGATAAATTGCAGAGACACGAAAGTGTTTGAAATGTGGTGGTGGAATGAATACACAATCGGTATGCGCGATTCACATAACTAATCACGTAACTAATGAGGAGGTAATGAATAGAATTGGGGAGAAGAGGAGCTTGTGGCACAACTTGACTAGAGGAAGGGACCGGTTGGTAGGACATGTTCTGAGGCATCAGGGGATCACAAATTTAGCATTGGAGGGCAGCGTGGAGGGTAAAAATCGTAGAGGGAGACCAAGAGATGAACACACTAAACAGATTCGGAAGGATGTAGGTTGCAGTAGGTACTGGGAGATGAAGAAGCTTGCACAGGATAGAGTAGCATGGAGAGCTGCATCAAACCAGTCTCAGGACTGAAGACCACAACAACAACAACAACAACATGCGCGAGCACACTGAGTAAGTGGATCAATGTCTTTTAATTAATGTATACGAGAAGGCAGGTAGAACAATGTTTATACATAATAGAGTCGGACGTTGGATATGTTAATAAACATTCATCCACCTAGCGTCTCCCACGACTTTACCAAAAAACCTTGATCCACCTACTTCCTCCGATAATTTAATTAAAAAACGTTGATCCACTTACTCAGTATGCTGTCGCAGATCGATTGCGCTGCAACAAAGAGTTAGAGAAATATTTCATGGCTTTTTCGAATGTATCACGGGTTGCGAGGCTGACCTCGGTTTGCAGATACTAGCTGCGGCTCAAACAAGGAGCAACCCTCGTTTACAGCAATGTTTCATCCTTTCTTTCGAATATATTACTTCGAAACACGTCATTGCATGTTACTCTGTAATTGGTTCCTAAAACAAACACCTGATACACTTTCTGGTAATTTCCAAGAATGATTGCCTATGGAAGTCGCTGGGTCCAAACGATACATATCGAACGTGCGATCGGAAGTCGATAATGCGACCCCGGTGGCGGGCGTTCTGTTCAATTATTTGTGATCGTAATTTTTATCTGTTTTCCGTCGTTCCCTTACTTGCTCTAAATTACATACCTCTGCGAATTATTTGTGAGATGCTAGGGAAACCCAGACGATTTATGTCGTCAGTGAATGGGATGTCTGGTGTTCTTGACGTTCCTTCGGCGGATCCTCTGATACGGAAGAATCTAGTTCCACGTTTATCCAGCGTAGAAATTGTTCGACTTTTTGTTGCAAATATGGAGTACTGCCGCAGGAGGAAAGAAGGGACTGTGTACACTGTGGTGGTGCGACGTGTGCAAAACTTCGTGAGAACAATTTCGACGCTGAAGTACCGTTACAATTTCATTGCGGACAGGTCGGAAAAACGAGGTTCGACTCTTCCAAATTATCCATGCAGACCACCGTAATGGACTTTGACATGACAACACCGACGACGAGTAGGGTAAGTCGTCTCCTTTGGAATTACAAGTATTCTTGTAACGCCCTTCTTTTGTCGTTGCTGTAGTGACCGACGTAAACATACTCATAACACCCGCCACCGGAGTCGCACGATCGATTTACGATCGCACGTTCAATATGTATCGCTTGAACCCAGCGACTAGTTTAGCAGGGGATACAACCCGTCGGCTTTGACCAATGACGTCAGAATTGGCCAGAGAGCATGTATTACAAAGATGAAAGAGCTGAGAAGAATGTTCAGAAACAAAGGAATGCAAGAGAGAAAAACTGTACTTCACATTTATAAGGGCCATCAGTATTTTCACGTTAACGGTATCGCATGTTTGTATCTGAGTATTTCTCCGCAAAATAAAATGGAAAGAAATGAATGAAATATATTACTAGCAAAAACTACATCACGTTACATGTATGTCAGTTGTATCTCGAAACTCTTTCGAACTGTATTGCTTAAGTGCAGTACGGGATATAAGTTCAGCGTACGTAGATTTCTTCGTTTTCACTTGAACGATGTATCCTCCACTTCAGTAAACCCTAAGTGGAACACGGGATACAAATTGTAGATGTGTTGTTTATTTCATCTGCGCTATTACTAACAGTCCTTTCTTACGTACATATCAGTACTACTGATGACAGAAGGACCTACGTATGTAATATATGTATACCAGACTTCCGGTGACCTCTATATTTGTACACTGGAAACGAAAAGGTGGAAATAGACGTACATTTGCAACCTGTATCTCAATTGAACTACACGGAGACAAGAAGACGACACATGTACAATTTGTATCCCGTACTTCACTATGGGGTACAGTTTTCTTGTTGCCTTGGACGCTAATAGTATCCTATTCGTTACATTTGTTATCTTGCTCGTCAATTGACATATATAGTGTCAGTGTAAAGGCGAAGTGAAGGACGGGATACAAATTTTAGTTGTCGGGGGTTTCGCCTCTACTATAGCAAGTAGACATTCGAAAATGTCGTACTGATACTAGTGCTGGGAAACTAAAGAAGATCGACAGCTGAGAAATTTCTATTACGTACTTCACAACACGAAAATACACATATTGGTGGAATAAAACAGTGAAATATGTCAAAATAGTGAAATACAGTGAAAGAAGCAAATGGAAAAGTGAACTTACCACACGGAAATATCGAGGAATAACCGAAGCTCGCGTCGACAGGCAGTAACGAAAATTACATACCCACAAACAGACAAATCCATTCCTATAATGAAAATAAGACACTAAATATTGTTCTACAGTAACAAACTAATACTCCAAATTACCTCAATATCATTACGAATAATTATTTTTATCCGGAGCACAGAACTGTTTTACTATCTATGCCTCGAAGTGAAGACATTACTATGACTAATGTATGACGTCATTGGTCAAAGCCGACGGGTTGCATCCCCTGCTTCACTAGACCGGCGACTTCGGTAGGCAATCATTCTTGGAAATTACTCACTCTCTTTTCTTCCCATCGTATGTCGCGGCAAGTGCTGATAAGATTCCTGCACGAATCACGTAGGCACGCCACAAGAGACTTTTGACTTAAGACAAGTGTGGACTAAAGTAGCCGAGTATATTACTAAAACGCGAAGCTTTATTTGAGGGACAGCACTACGGAAAGGAATACATTTAGCACGAAATGGTGGAGTCGCGACGAAGTGGAGGTACGATCGCGTACTAGTGCTGCTGCGGGTCGGGGCTGAGGTCGGCGAGGAACCTCTGGAGCGCGACGGAGATGTCGGTCAGCAGCTCGCGCAGCAGCGCCGTGCCGTGGCCGCGGCGGCCGTTGTAGGCGGCGACGAAGGCGCTGACGGCGTCCTTGTGGCGGCAGAGCGGCGACCGCGGCGGCGCCAGGCGCTCCCGCTCCGAGAAGAGCGTGGTGACGGCGGCGACGGCGCGCCGGCACAGCGGGCAGCGGCCGCGCGGCCGCCGGCGCAGCGCCTGCACGAGGCAGCGGCCGCAGAAGGTGTGTCCGCAGTCGGTGGCGACGGCCAGCCGCAGCGCGTCCAGGCAGATGGAGCAGCGCTCGCTGGCCGCCGCCTCCGCGTCGCCGCCGTCCCGCCGCACGAGCGCTAGCGCCGCCCCGCACACCATCTTGCCCACCAGCATCAGCCCCAGCGCCACCGGCACGCCCACCACGATGAAGGCCGAGCACAGGTCGTTCTTCGAGCCGCGAAACCACCACGGAGCCGGCGCCACCGCGTCCGCCCGACTGGCCATCTAAACTCGCAGTCGGCAAGTCGGCGCCGCCGCAATTTACTCGTCTCCGGGCATTTCCGCACGTGTCGGCCTCAGATGTTACTGCTATTGCGTCTCCTTTGTTTCTCACAGCTATTCTTTGAAACGCTGCACGAACCTACATACTCCATAGACCGTAGATAACAAAGACTGCGCGTGGCGTCATTTTACTGAAACCGGATCTAGTGAAGCAGGGGTGTTACTGCTATTGCGTCTCCTTTGTTTCTCACAGCTATTCTTTGAAACGCTGCACGAACCTACATACTCCATAGACCGTAGATAACAAAGACTGCGCGTGGCGTCATTTTACTGAAACCGGATCTAGTGAAGCAGGGGATACAACCCGTCGGCTTGAACTGGCCAGAGAGCATTTATTACACAGATGAAAGAGCTGACAAGACTGTTCAGAAACAAAGGAATACGACAGAGGAAAAATATAGTTGACATATATCAAGGCAAATAGTATTTTCACGTTAAGGATATCGCAGGTTTGTCTCGTATTATTTCTGTGGAAAATGAAGGGAAAAAACGGATGGAAATATTGGTAGCATAGAATTCCTCACGTCACATATATATGGGTTGTATCTCGAAGCTCATTCGAACTGTATTGGTTAACTGCAGTATGGGATACAAGTTTAGCGTACGTCGATTTCTTCGTTTTCAAAATGGTTCAAATGGCTCTGAGCACTATGGGACGTAACATCTGTGGTCATCAGTCCCCTAGAACTTAGAACTACTTATACCTAACTAACCTAAGGACATCACACACATCCATGCCCGAGGCAGGATTCGAACCTGCGACCGTAGCAGTCACGTGGTTCCGGACAGAGCGCCTAGAACCGCTAGACCACCGCGGCCGGCTCTTCGTTTTCGTTCGCATTAATATCCCGTTGTTCAGTTGCACTATATAGGTCAACTGAAGCACGGGATACAAATTTTACATGTGTAGACAGTAGTACTGCTGATGGCAGAAGGAGCTACGTTCTTAATATCTGTATCCCATACTTCCGTTGACCTATATATATGTACATTGCTATCGAAAACGTGGAAATGGACGTACATTACATTTGCAGCCTGTATCTCAGTTGAACTACGCGAAGACGCAATAAGACAACACATACACAATGTGTATCCCGTACTTCACTATTGGGTACAGGTTTTAGTTTCGCCTTTGAGGCTAATAGTATAGACTGAAAATAATAGTTTTGATAACAGCAGTGACAATAGTATCCCATTCTTTAGTTAAGCCTTATAGCTATACACAACATTTGAATCCTGCTCTCCAGTTGATATATATAGGTAAATCTCATCAATGTTACATATCATCGATGAAGAAACAATACCGCGTAACTGACAAATTGCCGATTTTTCGTTTTTCAGTCAGATGATGTCGTTGACCGCACACACATCTACTCTTAACGTCGTAATGGCGAATTTTTAATTATTTACCATGAAAAAATTATCTAAAGCAATACCGCGTATGTGACACAGCAAATAAATATGCGGTTTAGTGAAGCCGGGGATACACAGTTCAAGTGAAAAACAGGACAGCAATGCTAGTTGAAACTAAGAAATCGACGTACGCTGAACCTGTATCCCGTACTGCACTTAAGCAATACAGTTCGAAGGAGTTTCGAGATACAACTGACATACATGTAACGTGATGTATTCTTTGCTAGTAATATATTTCATTCATTTCTTTCCATTGTATTTTGCGGAGAAATACTAAGATACAAACACGCGATATCGTTAACGTGAAAATACTACTGGCCCTTATATATGTGAAGTACAGTTTTTCTCTCTTGCATTCCTTTGTTTCTGAACATTCTTCTCAGCTCTTTCATCTTTGTAATACATGCTCTCTGGCCAATTCTGACATCATTGGTCAAAGCCGACGGGTTGTATCCCCTGCTAAACTAGACCCACAAATTTATGACATATTTTTTACAGCTCAAATGTTGCGCTGTTGTGCTTTTGACTGCCTGCAGAAGTAAAGACCTTCACACATGCTCAGATAAGTCTTTTGTTGTATCCTACAGATTAGGCAAAGTGACGAAAATCTCCGTTGTGTAAGTGAATTGCTTTAAAGTACTTGCAGAGGTATTTCCATAAGTTGATAGTTAGGATGGATGTTGGTCATTGGACGCAAAACTTTGTGTAAATATTTGGTATTATGCACATAAACGACTTTCCTTTCTTACAAAGTATACTAAAACATTTCACAAATACTCTCGTGGAATCATTTGAAAAGTAAATCTGCGTGCGATATTGTTATTTTGTCTTCCCTACCTGTGGAAGCCGTGAACTACGAGAATTCACAGTGCAAAAAAAAAAAAAAAAAAAAAAAAATGTATTCACTAAAAACCAGTGAATCTCTCGCTTGTTAAAAAGAATTGTCAATACGTTTCAACTTGACCGCTTGTATAAACAATAACCACTGCATTATTATCAGGAATTTCGGAGGATTTAGGTTAACTGCACTGCACAACTCTGAGTTGTATTACAGTTCGCTGAATTGTCAAAATCAATGCTTGATTTCAGCTATAAATGAGAGAAACTGTAACTGTCAGCTCCACTTTACACAGCGCGTAATGACAGGAACTTAGCTTTCTGCCCCGGGTCACGGGACTTATATGGGGGGTTTCAAGCCTTCAAGAGATAGGGAAATGCGCGGTCTATTTTACACATGATCTATGATATACTCTGTCTTGCAGCAAATAGAATGAAAATATCCCTGGATTGAGCATTCACACGCGCGTAATTAATTTTGTGTTGTCAACGTACTTTGCCACTGTGACCAAGTGATCTAGGGACGACTTAGATTTGTCCGTAATGCGTCCTATAAATTTTGAATGTCATTAAATCGCTACTACAGACAGATTCCCTTCATAGGCACTATGGATTTGGTGAAGGTGCCTTTTACACACCACAACAATTTACACTTGAGACCACAGTCTGACATAACAGTCGCAACACTGTCTCATTTTTGTTACCTAGAGTGATGGCAGCGCCCCAGCGGCCAAAAAGCGACACTTCTGAATACAATATCGGATCAGTGGGAATACTAATGCTTGCACTGATTTTTAACTTAGTTTTTACAGTCTGGAGTGTAAGTAGTGGCATACAAATCGACAATAACTAAAAAAATTACACCACATTTTTGATTATTTGGTGCCTAAGGACCCAGGGAGATACGAAACGGTGCATTACAGAACAGTTTATTTACAAATGTCTTGCAACGTACAGACATTTCCT
Source organism: Schistocerca piceifrons (assembly GCF_021461385.2). NCBI lineage: Eukaryota > Metazoa > Arthropoda > Insecta > Orthoptera > Acrididae > Schistocerca > Schistocerca piceifrons. The sequence goes on from NC_060145.1 coordinate 484,099,008, forward strand.
TAATAATGTCGTCTTCCTCCTATAACAAAAAATTTCTAGTTAACACCAGACTACCTGACCTGTTTCATAAAGGCATCGTATACCTATCCAACAGAGCACAGTTTTGTTCGCTAACCTTTCACCCAACCCAGTAAGTGTGAACCGTAGGAAACCTATATGGAATGTAATAGCTACATTATTTAAAGCATCAAATTAGGCATCACAACTGTAGCTTAACGGAAAACCACACAAAGATAATAATAAATCGTCAAAAACAATAAAACTGTTCCCTAACACAGGAGAAACCAATTCCACAATTGTTGCTAAACCTAAGCCACAAACGGTAAAAATCTTCAACAAATTCACATTAGAAGTAAAAATATTCGTGTATTAGAAAATTGAGTGAATTGTATGAGATGGCGAATCATTGGGCTCTATACAAAAATTTTAAGTGTCAAGGAAACAGACAACAACAGTAACATAGGCTTCTCATGTATGAAATGTCTTTATATTCTATTGATTTCGGCGGTATAATCTGCAGATGACCTATTCGAAAGTATTTCGTCTTGCTCGAGTTGAAGCTAAGTGTCATTGAATCTCTGTAATTCGGCTGTCTTTACATGCACATCGCGATAATTCATGTTTCTTGGTAACGTATTAACGCATGGAATACAAAAATATAACAACTATTCTGTTAATTATGTAGAAAACATAGATTATCCTTACGACGCTTGTGACTGTGTGCTTTCTTACCGCTTGCAGCGCTGGTATCGCTCCATCTTTCAAACGGTAACAACTTTCTCACCACAGGGTGTCGTGACTATATTTATTAAACTGTGCTACGTTCTCTGTACTGCAGCACATTGAGTAGAAATATCGCTGGAGTGAGCATCCACACCCACAGAGTTGATTCGGTGTTGTCAAAGTACGTTGCTCGCGTTATCGCTTGATTTCGGGACGGCATAGATTTGTCGATAACGCGTTCTGTAACTTTTAAATGTCATTGTATCGCTAGAACAGACATATTCCCTTTGTAGGCGCTGTGGGTTTGGTATAGGCGTTTTGTAGACATCATAACAATTTGCACTGGCGTAAAGTGGGCTCTTAGTTTTGGATACCAAGATGAGCCGACATCACTTGACCGACAGTTACGTCTGCGTGCATTTACACTGTCCGTGACGTCGCGTCAGTTCGCTTAATCCAGAACAGAACGGAGAAAGTGAGGTTATGAATCACTATCCGTGATACAGTCATAGCATAGTATCGAAATTGAGAAACTAACGACGACAACGTTTATCAATGGCCAAAGCAAACTTCATAACGTATGTTCTTTATCTGTTTTGTTTGTTAAAGTGCTGAGAAGTGAAACAACATTTCAAAACATCGGCATTTATTGCTATAAAAGAATGATAGGAGCCTGTTTGTCGTTACCACTATGTCTTTTTCTTACTTAACTAATAACGTCATAAACAACTGTATTTTTCTAGTTAAAGCTAACCTTTTCATTTAAAACATTATTTAACGAAAATTGGTTTGTTAACTTCTGTTCTGATTTATATACATTATGGGTGCCAGCTCTCTTCTATTACTGTAAAATCTAAATAATTTTTCGCTTTCAGATATCTGACCTCTTGTGTAAGAACATTGTATGAAAAAAATATTCAAGTCGTCATGGAACACTTGAAATTTATCATGAAAACAAAGCATAATGATGAAATGAAGAATTATGAAGAAAAAAAGCATGGAATATACTACTATAAAATGAATTAGCGGGGTTACCTGACGATACAGTCAAAACTTTCAATCCAAGAAACCTCGACATGCTGTAATGTGACATGATGGGCCTGTGTAAATACTGCCATTTGAAATGCACTGTGAAATATATTGATTTGATCTGATGTACGTGACGGCCAACATGAATCGGCTCTACCGAACAACGTCGTCCCAAGATGACGTGGCAGTTCCAGCTTGATGTTGACGAATGGAGTCGTAAAACTTACTCCAGACTTATTTCTACTCTCTGTTGCAGCAGTAAGACGTAAAGCTGTGTACGTGCCTGTAAAGAGAGAATTATTAACTAGCCGTCGCCGTTCACCACTTATATAATAATAGCGGTTACTGTGTCGTCAGTTGCTGGTGCGTATTTTGAATATTATTCGCACGGTCTAATACATACAGGCACGACATTTTCTCTTGTGCGAAAGTTGTTACCGTTTGACTGCTGAAGCGACAGAAGGACTCCAAGTGGTGAGAAAGCAGACGGCTACATGTGTCGTAAGGACAATTTGTGTTTTTAATTATAGTTAACTAACGAAACAGTTACGTTCCAGGCGTTAATAAATTACTAAGAGGCATGAATTATCATGAAATTCATCTAAAAGCAGTCGAATCATACTGATTCAGTAACATAAGCTACAAGTTATTCATGAATAAATACTTTCGAATATGTGTATATCTGCAGATTATTACACTGAAAGCAAGAGAATGTAAACATATATTTCATGCATGAGAAGTATGTATTTCTGTTGTCTGTTCTCATTATAATACACACTTTCCTTGGCACTTAGATTTTTTTATGGAATCTAATAATTCACACATCCTTATATTATACTTCACTCTACTTTCTAATGCACGAATATTTTTATAAATATAATTACTTTTGCTTCAAAATAATGTGTAGAAGATTCTTGCAGTTTGTGGTTCAGAGATTTGATAGCAATAATGTGGAACTGGTTTCTTCTGTGTTGGGAAACTGTTTTTTTTCCGCTTCTGACGATTTATTATCTCGTCTGTGTAATTTTCCCTTAAGCTACAATTATGGTGGCTTATTTGACACGTCAAATAATGCAGGTATAGCATTCCATACCGTTTTCCTACGATTCAAATTAATTGATTTGGCTGAAAGTGTAGCGAACAATGCTCTGCTTACTTGGGTAGATATACGACGTCTTTTTGCAAAATCTCGGGTCTGTTTGTATTTACTAGCAGTTTTGTTGTTATGAAAGAAAAGACATTATTCAGCAAATGTCTGTACTTTACAAGAGAATTGTAAAAAAACTGACCAGTAAAGTACCGTTTCTTACCTCCCAGGATCATTAAAAAACTAAATAGTGATAAAAGTGGTGTCATTTTTTTTTAGTTATTGTCGATTTTTGTGGCACTACACATACTCCCTATTGTAAAAACTATGTTACAAATCAATATGAACGTTAGTATTGCACTCATCCAATATCGTATTGCGAAGTGTCGCTTGCTCGCCGCTTGGGGTGCTGCTATCGCTGTGGGTAAAAAAAATGAGAGGGAATGTCACGATTGCTAGACTGTGGAATTCATTTATAACGCTATTCACTGTCATATTTTCGTTGATTTTTAGCGTAGGGTAGGAACATCCATGGGAATGAGCATGGTTTATTGCGCATGTCGCCAGCATCAAATCAAAATAGCCACTTGACATTCTTATGACGGTTTTGTTAATATTTTGCACTAAGACGGAAAGTTTAAAGTCACATACACTTCACCCATTTTCACACATTTAACGGTCAGGAGCAACAATAGTGCTGTACTGTCGCTTTTCAAATACAATCGAATAACTTAAAATAGGAAAATTCACTTTTCATAGCTAAATTTTACCACACAGGATTAATTATAGTTATAATATTAGCAATAAGCATTTAATGTGTTGAGAAATATAGATAAATTCTAATAATTAATTAATTTCAAAGAGCTAATTTTTGTTAAAGTATGATCATATATTTACAAGACCAAGTAAATTCGGTGGTGCGATTCCTGTCAGTTACGTTGAATATAAAAATGATCATTTACATATGTCTTATTTCCTCTATTATATACAGATTTCCAAATAATTGCTTCTTTGAAAGTAGTTGCAGTAGAAAGCTACGCTACTGGTACACACAATGTGAAGAATAATTATTTGTCATCATCACTTTACTTTTCTTAAGGATGAAGGAAAATAAAGATATAGTACAAGAAAATTAAAAGGGACTTTCAGTTCTGTAGATATTTGAAAGAGAGACGTTTGCAGATGTGTGTGTGTGTGTATTTCCAGGACATTATTCTGTTGTAAATTTATTCACGTGTTTGCATTTATTCTATAATGTACTGAACATTTGCACGTAAAATGCACCAAATAATAACAATAAAAATGTAAGATATTATTGTGGGCTTACCTAATTTAAAGAGGAAACGAGTAAACATCGACAAAAATGAACGAGCATAAATCGCTAATTTGCTCGCGGCACAGGTCTGAGCGCGATGTTTATCGGTACACCTTCACTTCGGTTTGCCAGGATGCCATTTTGCAATGTCACTGCAGCATAACTTCGTAAAATAAAGACTCGGAAATACGACTAAAGGCAGTACAATACCTAAAAAAAATGACAGTCTCTGTCCCTTCCTTTTCCATACGGAAAAATAGCGATATGTGAATTGTAACACTTGTCGCAAACAAGCAGAATGCCTTTGCATTTATTTGTGCAAATCTTTCGGTCACGTACATTCCAGATATAGAATGCGAATTCCTAAAATGCGTATGAAACGCATGTTCGAAATCCACAGCAGTTTTGGACGGAATCTCCCTATACTAGCGATTTAATCACACTCACAATCTACAGGGCGCTTACGGACAAACCCCATTTCTCACGAGTCATTCAAAATTTGGAATCGATGTATGTCGGCGATAAAAATTCCGTTCTAGGCAACTGAATGCTCGCTGCATAGATATTCCTTTTCTATAGTTTCGGTGAATTTAAATTTTTAATTTAAATGTAGATTTCGGAGAGGCAGAAGTTGCATGGACAATAAATTAATGTCTTCGCTACAACCGGCTTCAGTGTACGCACATAGACAGCTGCCCTATTCTCAGATATTAGGTTACAACAATCAGGAACACCATATCAGTTTATAAACGGTGTATCGTCCCTATTCAGTTACCTATATATATCAGAGCGCATAACTGCTTCAGGGGCCATGTATAGTGGTCAATAGTATTCCCCAAGGATCTGTCCTGAGCCCATTCTTATATGCAATTGACACATACGACATGGAAGGAGTTTTAAGTCAGTCAGTGACTATCATTTAGTTTGCAGACGACATATGTCTTTTCCCTTCCCACAGAATACTACAGGGTGCTACAACAAACTCATCTATCGAAAACGAGTTTAAACCAATGATCTGATGTTGGCACCAGAGAAATCTTCAGAAGAAATATTGAAAAAGAACAGCAACATACCACAACATTGTCTAAAACATGTGGGAGATACACGATGAAGCGCCAAAGAAACTGGTATAGGCATGCGTATTCAAATGCAGAGATATGCAAACAAGCAGAATACGGCGCTGCGGTCGGCAACGCCTATGTAAGACAACAAGTGTCTGGCGCAGTTGTTAGATCGATTACTGCTGCCACAATGGCAGGTTATCAAGATTTAAGTGCGTTTGAACGTCGTGTTATAGTCGGCGCACGTGCAATGGGGCATAACATCTCAGAGGTAGCGATGAACTGGAGATTTTCCCGTACAAGCAGTTAACGAGTGTATCGTGAATGTTAGGAATCCGGTAAAACATCAGATCTCCGATATCCCTGCAGTCGCAGAAAGATCCTGCAAGATCGGGATCAACGACGACTGAAGAGAATCGTTCAGCCTAACAGAAGTGCAACCCTTCCGCAAATTGCTGCAGATTTCAGTGCTGGGCCATCAACATGTGTTAGCGTGCGAACCATTCAACGAAACATCATCGTAATAGGCTTTCGGAGCCGAAGACCCAATCGTCTACCGTCGATTTCTGCGCGACACACAGCTTTACGCCTCGCGTGGGCCCGTCGACACCGACATTGGAATGTTGATGACTGGAAACATATTGCCTGATCGGTCGAGTCTCGTTTCAAATTGTATCGAGCGGATGGACGTGTACGGGTATGGAGACAACCTCATCGATCCAGCATGTCAGCAGGGGACTGTTCAAGCTGGTGGAGCCTCTGTAATGGTGTGGATCGTGTGCAGTTGGAGTTATATGAGACCCCTGATACGTCTAGATACGACTCTGACAGGTGGCACGTACGTAAGCATCCTGTCTGATCACCTGCATCCATTCATGTCCATTGTGCATTACGACAGACTTGGGCAATTCCAGCAGGACAATGCGACCAACCTACACATTCAGAATTGCTATAGAGTGGCTCCGGGACACTATTCTGTGTTTAAACACTTCCGCTTACCACCAAGCTCCCCAGACATGAACATTATTGAGCATATCTGGGATACCTTGCTACGTGCTGTTCAGAAGAGATCTCCACCCCCTCGTATACTTACGGATTTATGGAGAGCGCTGTACGATTCATGATATCACTTCCCTCCAGCGTTACTTCAGACATTAGTCGAGTCCAGACCACGTTGTGTTGCGGTACTTCTGCGTGCTCTCTGGGGCTCTGCACGGTATTAGGCAGGTGCACCAGTTTCTTTGGCTCTTCGGTGTACTTCTCGTGATCGAGTCTAAACTGTGCCTCTAGTCTGCACTACAGTAATTTCTACTCATGCATTGTGTATTAAACTTAGTTTAAAACATGTTTATTGTAATGAAAGTAATGCAAAATACACTGATGGAAAAAAAATCGCAACGCCAAAGACATAATTAAAGTGGTGGTGGTGGTGGTTAGTGTTTAACGTCCCGTCGACAACGAGGTCATTAGAGACGGAGCTCATGCTCGGGTTAGGGAAGGATTGGGAAGGAAATCGGCCGTGCCCTTTCAAAGGAACCATCTCGGCATTCGCCTGAAACGATTTAGGGAAATCACGGAAAACCTAAATCAGGATGGCCGGAGACGGGATTGAACCGTCGTCCTCCCGAATGCGAGTCCAGTAATTAAAGTGGAATAATGAAATTTCGGACTAGGTTCAAATGGTTCAAATGGCTCTGAGCACTATGGGACTCAACTTCTGAGGTCATTAGTCCCCTAGAACTTAGAACTACTTAAACCTAGCTAACCTAAGGTCATCACAAACATCCATGCCCGAGGCAGGATTCGAACCTGCGACCGTAGCGGTCTTGCGGTTCCAGACTGCAGCGCCTTTAACCGCACGGCCACTTCGGCCGGCTCGGACTAGGTAACATATTTAAGTGATTAATATTGTAAGATCACAAGTCAATGTAACCGCGAAGTAACCATTGCTAACGTGAAATGCTGATACATTAACAACAAGTGTAACCGCCAGAATGTTGAATGGAAGCATGTAAAGGAGAATGCACTGTGTTGTGCAGGTGCCGACTGTCAGATTTTCGAGTTGCACTTGGTGGGGCAATAAAGGGATGGATAGTGCTCTTTGTGGGTGGCGCTGGAGTTCGTCGTCCGATGACCTCACATACGTGCTCTGTTGCAGAGAGATCTGTGATCAAGCAGGCGAGGCAGCACGCACTGTAGAGCATGTCCGGTTACGACAGCGGTATGTGGACGAGCGTTATCCTGTTGGAAAACACTCTGTGGAATGCTGTTAATGAATGGCAGCACAATAAGTCGAATCACCGGATTGACGTACAAATTTGCAGTCAGGGTGCGTGGGATAGCCGCGCGGAGTGGCCGCGCGGATAGAGGCGCCATGTCACTGACTGCGCGGCCTCTCCCGCCGGAGATTCGAGTCCTCCCTCGGGCATGGGTGTAGTGTTCTTCTTAGCATAGGTTAGTTTACGTTAGTTTAAGCCTAGGGACCGATGGCCTCTGCAGTTTGGTACCTTGAGAACTCACACACATTTGAAGATATTTTGCGTGGGATAGCCACGAGGGTGCCCCTGCTGTCATATGAAATCCCACCCCAGACCATAATTCCAGGTGTGGGTCTAGTTTGTGTAGCACGCAGACACGTTGTTTGCAGGCGCTGAACTGGCCTCCTCCTAACCAACACTCGAGACACAAACAACTTTCATCAGGAAACACAACACCCTGCCCTCCAATGAGCTCTCGCGTGACTCCACTGAAGTCGCAAATGGCGCTGGTTTGGGGTCAGTGGAATGCAGCTACACAACGTCTGGCTCGGAGCTGTCCTTGAAGTAAGCGACTTGTAACACTTGGTTGTGTGACTGTGCTGCCAACTGCTTTGCTGCTGTAGACGCAGCACGATGCGCCAGAGCCACAGGCCGAACACTACGGTCGGTCTTCCCTCTCGGTATTGTCACATGGCAGTCCGGAGCCCAGTCTTCATGCTGCCTCACATGCTCGAAACAACCTAATTCGCAAACTAGCGGGCTCACAGTGGGGATCACATCCACAAACTATTCGCTGTTCTGCAATGGCACTGTGCTTTTCTACTGCTGAATATGCTTCTCCAGTCTGGTACAGGTCATCTCATGCCAGACAAATAGACATTGCTCTCAACGAACCCTGCAGGTTGCTCACAGGTTGCTTAAGACCTAACCCAACTCTACTGCCTGGCTGGAATAGCGCCACCATGGATACGCAGAACAGTGGCTGCCAACGAGGAGAGACTGAAAGTGGAACAGGACAGTGCCCATCCACTGCACGGACATAATCCACCACAGCAACGGCTGAGATCGCGAAAGAGCTTCCTGAGAACATCCGAGAAGCTCACCATTTCACCAGAGAAGGCGAGGCTGGAGTTATGGAAGAAGTCGACGCCTCACCTGCAGATGCCAGAAGCTGAAGAACTACCACCTGGACACAACGAGAGCTGGCTGGTGTGGAAATCTTTAAACCGATTACGATCGGGAGTTGGACGATCCAGAGACAACCTGAAAAGATGGGGCTTCATAACAGAAGATGCGTCCTGTGATTGTGGACAAGAACAAACCACAAGCCACATGCTCCAGTGCCTTTTGTGCCCTACGTCCTGCACGAAGATTGATCTCCTGCAAGCCACTCCAAGCGCCTTGGAGGTTGCAAAGTACTGGGCACATGTAATATAAATACAATTTGTGTATATATTTGTACCTATTTATTGATGTGTATGGCTACTGTAAGTTTGTATGTTTCTGATTCGAGAATAAATAAATTCTCGTGACCGCCACTGCCCGCAATCATGTACAGTGGCTACATTCCTGCAAAGTATTTCTCCAATTTCGCAGAAGGAACTTTCCAATTTCCCGTAGCCCTATTACACTATCACGCTGAAACTTAGTGAGGTGTTGATAACGTTGTCTTTGTCGCCTTAAAGGCATTCTTCACTAACGTGAGCTCACTACGTCCAATCTCAAAGGTAACTAACGCTCAAGACTTTACAGCGTATTTTGAAAGTAAACCTAACCCGCATCCTCATAGTTACCGTACTAGCGCCACTCTTATGCGACTGTCGCAAAATCTGCATAGACATAATCATTCAGATGTAGAAACAGGGCTACCAACTTTCGCCGGCCGGGGTGGCCGAGCGGTTCTAGGCTCTGCAGTCTGGAACCGCGCGACCTCAGAAGTTAAGTCCCATAGTGCTCAGAGCCATTTTTTGAACCAACTTTCTTTTATGTCGCACAAGTTCTTTTTAGTACTGCGGTTTGTTTTCTGTACGTGTTTGTAGGATGCCTGCTTAGAGGTAAGAGGAGGCCTAATTTATGTAAGCATACCAAGTTAAATAAAAAAATAAAATAAATAAATAGTCTTGCCACTGATTTCCGCCGAATGATAACAATAACTTTTTTTATGAATCTGAGTATCATCCACATTCTGTGTCGTTACAAAGAACCGTCGAAGAGGACTTCGACCTCCCTCCTCTCTCTCTCTCTCTCTCTCTCTCTCTCTCTCTCTCTCTCTCTCTCTCTCTCTCTGCCGCACTCGCGCGCGCGCGCACACACACACACACACACACACACACACACACATGTACAAAGTGTTTGTTTTAGGTTGGAACAACTAAATATGTCGAAAAATACGCATCGTATGAAAGAAATGTACCACATGACAAGTTAATATTTTCAAAGGTAAATAATTAATTGAAACTCTCAGCTGCCGACAGGTGTTGTCGATATACCTCGATGGGGACAGCTGAAAATGTGTGTCCCAACCGGGACTCGAACTCGGGATCTCCTGCTTACATGGCAGGCGCTCTATCCATCTGAACCCACCAAGGACACATATGAATAGCAAGATTTAGAGACTTATCCCCTGCACGCTTCCCGTGAGACCTACATTCGCAACTGTCCACAATCTACATACATAAGTACCTAATATTTGCCCATCCACTTTTCAACGGTGACATCAGTCTGTGCTAAAACTGGCCACCCCCTCACCCCCACCCCCCACGGGAGGGAGTCAACTTCTTATTTCCACAGGGAAACCCCGATTTTTTACGATAGATTCTTATTCTATGCCAAAAGCATACTTACAGTTTAACTGAAACTTTTTTTTTCCATTCGTGGTAGGTGGCGCTGTGTTCGGCGCGAAAGTTACGGCGGTTGGACGGAAGAACACACGGAAATCAAACACCCTGTTGGTGAAATTAGTTGCACTTACCGAAATCTTAATGGTGTGTGGACTCAACGAAACCACCCCATAAGAGAAAAGAAAACTACGTGACGTTCAATGTAACTTATTTGGCAGACTTGTAAATTTCTAAAGTAAAAATTTTACAGTACAATAAAATTAGTAAAACTAAATTTACTTTTTAAGAATGACAGCAGCTGCCCAGAACCCAAACGCTTACATTTTTATCGAAAATGTAAAGTAGAAACAAATCAGTCTGTCCTTAATTGTAAAAATTGGAAAAACTGGATTTTGTTGATTACAACGCCATCTACCAAGAACGAAAAAAAAAAGGTTTTTGCTGAACCGCAGGTATTTTTTGGCGTGGAATACGTATCAGAAATATGAGGGTTCCATTTGAAAATAAAAAAATTTACCCTGCCCTCGGGGGAAGGCGAGATGGTGGGTTAGGGGATAGCCAGTTCTAATACAGACAGATGTCAATATTGAAAATATTAACTTCCCATCTGAAACGTCTTTTTTCGGTGCGAAGCCTATTTTTCGAGATATTTGGTTGTTTTAAAGTTAAAGCAGACACTCTGCATACGTACACATACTGCACTTACAATAATTAATGTTCTGCATTTAATTAGCGTCTTCCAAATATTCGTCTGGTCTGCCAAATATCGACACCGTGTTGGCATATGTTCGAGGTGAATAACTTGGGAAACGCAGCAATGTGCCTGAGAGCATTGGTAAGCAAGCATCGCTTTTACGGTCTACGGCCGCGTCAAGTGGGAACTTGCACAACGCACCCATTAGCTAATGGAGAGACACTCTCTCTCTCTCTCTCTCTCTCTCTCTCTCTCTCTCTCTCTCTCTCTCCCTTCCCATCTGCATCTCAATGACAGAGAGACAACACCAGACAGAACCAGTATCCACCAGAACCACCGACACTTCAGAGAGACTCAGAGGTAGCACACGCAAGCGCTGCCTGTTCGAGACAACAGTGATTAAAAGTTCAATCTCGTTGATTCAAAATAGTTTCAGCACTAAGCTTATGTCTTTTATTGTGTTATAAGTGAATGTGTGTTGCCTGAAGGGATACGTAGGGTTTTTCTTTGTAGTGGACTTAGCCGGCCGAAGTGGCCGTGCGGTTAAAGGCGCTGCAGTCTGGACCGCAAGACCGCTACGGTCGCAGGTTCGAATCCTGCCTCGGGCATGGATGTTTGTGATGTCCTTAGGTTAGTTAGGTTTAACTAGTTCTAAGTTCTAGGGGACTAATGACCTCAGCAGTTGTCCCATAGTGCTCAGAGCCATTTGAACCATTTTTTGTAGTGGACTTAAAAATCCCTGAAATTCCTCTGTTTCAAGGCTCACTTCATCTCAGAAAAACCAAACAAAATTTGTTTACGTTAAATATAGTGCATCTAGTCCCAGGAGGAGAGTTCGATCTTATACAGCGGTTTTGAAATGAAATAGTGCTCCTCACGCAGTATACGGCTGCTATCGCCATGAAAACCACAGCATCTGCTCCTACGAGGCTACTGCTTTCTGGAACGTTACGTGAGAGCGGGGAGACGTCACATGAGAATCACGTGTTCACCCTGTCGCGCTTCGAGGTAAAACTCCAGTACTGCTGAAAAAATAATACTATTGTGCGAATTAACGTTTCAGGCAAGAAAATGTTGTTCCCCGTTAAACGATGCCTCAGAAACGATGATTCCGAGATGACGTTATAAGCTTTCAGGGATGATGGAGAAGGGTAAATGTATGAATTTGAGGTAAAGTACCCTGGTCTGGAAACGATCTGAAGATATAAGTGAAAATCGTTCTGATAGCGTTGACAGTCGAATACATGTACCGGTACTGTTATTGCTAAGATTGTAGGGTAGGCAGCTTTCAATGGTGGTAATATGGACCAAAACATGAAACTCACGTCTAGTAAGAATGGACTGTCAAATACACACTTAACAGCTATGAGGAATTCTTCGTCTTCGTTACTGTGAGTCGGCCGCTGTGGCCGAGCGGTTGTAGACGCCTCAGTCTGGAACCGCGCGACAGCTACGGTCGCAGGTTCGAATCCAGGCTCGGGCATGGATATGTACGATGTCCGTAGGTTAGTTAGGTTTAAATAGCTCAAAGTTTTAGGGGACTGATGACCTCATATGTTAAGTCCCATAGTGCTCAGAGCCATTTGAACCATTTGAGCTACTGTGAAACACATCTCTTCTCCTGGACAAGTGCCCATAGCTCTTAAAATATGCATTTTGGGGCCGACATTTAGTGGACATTTTTTCTTGTTTTGATCCATACTACCTCCTCCAAAATTATAGAAAGCATACTTGTCGGGAGACACAATTGTTCTACGCATCTTTCCGCGCTCATTGTGTGCTTAGAAATTATAAGAGTGGCCTGGCGCTATGAAAAGAGCGACGTAAAGCAATCAACAGGCATACCAGAGACGCTGCCCAGCACATCTGTGCAAAGATTCATCAGAGTTTCACCGTTGTTTCCACTTCGCGACCTAGAGGATCTTACTTTCAGAATAGTTCGCATAGACACTGTCGTAGTAAACTTTATCAGCGAGTTCAATGAACTGCATTCTTATGTGCTCACGTTTGTAAAATCTTGGAGAGCTCCTCTATCCGTTTATACTGTCTATTTTCTGTAAATTTTGTAGTTTTCCTTGAGATATCTTCTGAAACTCCAAATTTACAGTATTTATGAATAACCCTGTATTATAAAGTAAAGAGATTGCTCTAGCATGTGTGGATGATCTACTAGGCCGGGTTTTAGAGTTTGCATATTTCACCACCAGCATCTAACTTTAATTTCGTTGCTAATCTAACTCCACATTCTGCAAAGACACTGTTTTTGTCTTTCCTTTGAGTTCTTTTTTGTGGATATCGTTTCAATTTCAGTAAAAGTCACACAAGGTTAGTGCTGATTTTCCGTTTAAGGCGAAGATAATATGTCCGTCTATATTATTGTGTATCTTCAGAAATTAAAAGTACTCAGTCGTTTAAAAATTGGAAATTTGCGTCTTTTTCGACGTAGTCGCTTTGCTCTCAATGCACTTTGTGCGCTGGTAGTTTGGTTGGCTGGTCTGCGTGAGGAGACCTAACAGCGAGGAACCATCCCGGCATTTGCATGAAGCCACTTACGGAAAGCACGGAAAACTTAAATGAGGATGGGCGGACGCCGGCTTGAACCGTCGTCCTCCCGAATGCAAGTCCAGTGTGCTAACCACTGCGCCACCTCGCTCAGAGCTGCTGCGTTGATTGTCTTTTCATCTGAGGAGCGTTGTGGGCCCCCGACGTTTCGTCACCTGTCACAACAGAGTAAAGGAACTGTTCACTTTTCAGTACGAAGCGCTCCAGAAATTCTGAAGATGAGATTCTGTTGACTTGGTGTCGAGATGTGAGCTGTTTTGGTACATACAACGCCCACAGTTTTCTAAAATCAAGTGTTTCGCTAATGATTTCGTGCATAAGAGTTCTGGAGATTTCTGGAAACATTACGTCCATCTCACTCAAAATCAGTCGACGGCTGGAACGAATAACTTCTTAGAGCTTGTTGATCATCTCAGCAGTCACGATTGTGGGATGCCCGCTCCTTTGTTCATCATTCTGCCATGTTTAAACTCACGACACCACTTCTGAACATATGTTTCATGACGGCATCCCCCAAAAAAGTTTTGGTTGCGATAAAAATCTGGAACGCCGCGTTTACCTTTGGAGGAGAAAACAGCATTACGCGAGTAGCTTCGTAGGTGGCGGGATTTGGAAGAGAGACATTATCTTCAACCTGGGACGGCTCGAAAAGTTTTGAGCTGACTGAGACAAACTGCCGACACATTATCCTTGAGCGCAATGGTGATAACTCTATTGAAAACTGTCCCATTTAAGCAGCAGAGGTTCAGTCCTCTTACTTACTGGACATGCCTATTGTAATAACTCAAAAATTCGCTTGCATCAGGGTGACCTGCGGTTACGTATTTTATGGTTTGACAGTCTGCCAGCTGCGAAATATATATATATATATATATATATATATATATATAGATAGGGTGGTCCATTGATAGTGACCAGGCCAAATATCTCACGAAATAAGAATCAAACGAAAAAACTACAAAGAACGAAACTCGTCTAGCATGAATGGGGAAACCAGATGGCGCTATGGTTGGCCCGCTAGATGGCGCTGCCATAGGTCAAACGGATATCAACTGTGTTTTTTTTAAATAGGAACGGCGCTGTAATAGTCACAAACGTATAAGTACGTGGTATCACGTAACACTCCGCCAGTGCGAACGGTATTCGCTTCGTGGTACATTACCCGTGTTAAAATGGACCGTTTACCAACTGTGGAAAAGGTCGATATCGTGTTGATGTATGGCTATTGTGATCAAAATGCCCAACGGAGGTGTGCTATGTATGCTGCTCGGTATCCTGAACGACATCATCCAAGTGTCCGGACCGGTCGCCGGATAGTTACGTTATTTAAGGAGACAGGAAGCGTTAAGCCACATGTGGAACGTCAACCACGACCTGCAACAAATGATGATGCCCAAGTAGGTGTTTTAGGTGCTGTCACGGCTAATCCGCACATCAGTAGCAGACAAGTTGCGTGAGAATCGGGAATCTCAAAAACGTCGGTGTTGAGAATGCTACATCAATATCGCTTGCACCAGGAATTGCATGGCGACGACTTTGAACGTCATGTACAGTTCTGCCACTGGCCACAAGAGAAATTACCAGGAATTGCATGGCGACGACTTTCAACGTCATGTACAGTTCTGCCACTGGGCACAAGAAAAATTACGGGACGATGACACGTTTTTTGCACGCGTTCTATTTAGCGACGAAGTGTCATTCACCAACAGCGGTAACGTAAACCGGCATAATATGCGCTGTTGGGCAACGGAAAATCCACGATGGCTGCGACTAGTGGAACATCAGCGAACTTGGCGGGTTATGTATGGTGCGGCATTATGGGAGGAAGGATAGTTGGCCCCCATTTTATCGATGGCAATCTAAATGGTGCAATGTATGTTGATTTACTACGTAATGTTCTACTGATGTTAATACAAGATGTTTCACTGCATGACAGAATGGCGATGTACTTCCAACGTGATGGATGTCCGGCACATAGCTCGCGTGCGGTTGAAGCGGTATAGAATAGCATATTTCAAATGGTTCAAATGGCTCTGAGCACTATGGGACTCAACTGCTGAGGTCATTAGTCCCCTAGAACTCAGAACTAGTTAAACCTAACTAACCTAATGACATCACAAACATCCATGCCCGAGGCAGGATTCGAACCTGCGACCGTAGCGGTCTTGCGGTTCCAGACTGCAGCGCCTTTAACCGCACGGCCAGCCGGCTAATAGCATATTTCATGACAGGTGGATTGGCCGTCGAAGCACCATACAATGGCCCGCACGTTCACCGGGTCTGACGTCCCCGGACTTCTTTCTGTGGGGAAAGTTGAAGGATATTTGCTATCGTGATCCACCGATAACGCCTGACAACATGCGTCAGCGCATTGTCAATCCATGTGCGAACATTACGGAAGGCGAACTACTCGCTGTTGAGAGGAATGTCGTTACACGTATTGCCAAATGCATTGAAGTTGACGGACATCATTTTGAGCATTAATTGCATTAATGTGGTATTTACAGGTAATCACGCTGTAACAGCATGCGTTCTCAGAAATGATAAGTTCACAAAAGTGCATGTATCACATTGGAACAACCGAAATAAAATGGTCAAACGTACCTACGTTCTGTTCAAATGTGTGTGAAATCTGATGGGACTTATCTGCTAAGGTCATCAGTCCCTAAGGTTACACACTACTTAACCTAAATTAGCCTAAGGACAAACACACGCAGCCATGCCCGAGGGAGGACTCGAACCTCCGCCGGGACGAACCGCACAGTCCATGACTGCGGCGCCTGAGACCGCTCGGCTAATCCCGCGCGCCACCTACGTTCTGTATTTTAATTTAAAAAACCTACCTGTTACCAACTGTTCGTCTAAAATTGTGAGCCATATATATGTGACTATGACAGCGCCATATATCACAAAGCGAAAAAAGTGGTCCAACTAAATTCACATTTCTTTACGTACTACACGAATGTGTAATAAAAAATGGGGGTTCCTATTTAAAAAAAAACGCAGTTGTTATCCGTTTGACCTATGGCAGCGCCATCTAGCGGGCAACCATAGAGCCATCTGGTTTCCCCCTTCAAGCTAGACAAGTTTCGTTCTTTGTAGTTTTTTCACACAGTTTCGCAGCTAAGATTCAAACAAATAGGCGGCACACTGAACAGAAACTACTCGGTACGGAAATGATGAGCGGCAGCCAGATAAGGTATTTCAATGAGTGTGACGACGTAAGCCTTTCTAAAGCTGCTTTCTGAATGAAAACGTGCTGTACCATGTAACAGTGAAGTGACGAAGGTATGAATAACACTGCGTATGCTTACAACGCACGAAACATAACAGGAATGGACAAAATGATAGACGAAAGTACAGAGCGTGCTTTAAACTTGCTCTAGAATAAAATTATGCAGTAATAACAAACAAAAATATATCGGGCAGTCATATGAAAACCAGGCAGACCGTATAACGAGTACGGCACGGACGTTGATAACGTACGCAGGAGTTTGTATAGAAATGCCTTCTACTGGAGACCAGTAGGGAACAATGCGACCGTTCACCGCGGAACCTTTTGCCTGCTATACGTGCCCGGCGTCGGGTCCGCGATTGTCCGTGTCCGACTTCGCTACGGAGGCCGCGAAAGATGGAAAGCGAAGTGCGGCGCGGTTTTTGACTGTGGAAGGAGTGTCACGAAGCGAAATTCAAGCCCGAATGTCTGCAGAGTATGGCAAACACAGTATGTCATTTGCGCGTGTGTTGGCGTGGAGCAGACGATTTCGAAAAGTTCTCGTGTATTGAAAGACATCAGAGCCAGAGCAGGCTGACGTGTCATTATCCACTGAGTTTTTTGGTGTGGCGGATGCTGTCGTCAGAAATGACTAGCGGCGGACGGTGGAAGACAATCGGCCCATGTTGGCCTTCAATCACCGCATCGCTCACGCCGTCATTACAGAACATCTGAGACACTACGAGGGATGTTACGAGACTCGGCGTTCCCGGCCGCTACTCAACGATATTATTTCATATACAAGTGTGTGGTGTGTATTCACACTTACGAATATGGACAGTCATCAGGTGTATACTAGCTGATGACAATGAAAATTTGCCAGCCGTTGTGGCCGAGCGGTTCTAGGCGCTTGAGTCCGGAACCGCGCTGCTGCTACGGTCACCTGTTCGATTCCTGTCTCGGGCATGGATGTGTATGATGTCCTTACTTAGCTTTAAGTAGTTTTAAGTTCTAGGAGACTGATGACCTCAGATGTTAAGTCACATAGTACCATTTGAACAATGAAAATTTGTGGCTGACCGCGATTCGAAACCGGATTTGCCTCTTATCGCTGGCGGTCGCTTTATCATCTGGCTATCCGAGAACGATCCACGGCCACACCGAAATTTCCATATGTGGTCAACCACATGTCTACTACTTATATTCGTCCATTCATTACGTATATTCTCGTGCAGTGGAGACATTTTACTTGGAAGTCGATAGGCGGGAAATCCGGGTTCGAATTCCGGCCCGGCTAAAATTTTCTTTGTTGTCATTCCATTATTCAGGTGACGGTTGACCACATTCGCAACTGCGAATACGGCCATATTTGCGCAGTGCCCGTTACTTCGGTTTACTTTGCATCGTAATTGGGAATAACACAGGCACTGCAATATCATATTGTTTCGTGTCTTTTGGACCTTCATTGATTTTGTCCCGATCGTACGCTAAGGTCGTTTCAGCGAATGTGATCCAGCGGAGGCAGGGCAGAGAGCGCGGTGTTTGCCAGAGAGGGGCGTGGCTTCTCTGTGACAAGGCGCGGCTGCTGATGAACCGGGCCGGCTGAAAGCCACGGGGGGCGGCTCAGCGCGCCGGTATCGGAAATCGAACCGGGGACCGCGGTCCGGCGAACAGCACGCACCCCTTGCCGCGCTGCGCCTCCGTATATAAAGCGGACACTGCGCCTTCCCCGTCGTTCATGAAAGCTGCACCACAGTATTTTCTGAGCAGCCACCTCGAAATTACATTTTCCATCATTTCATCCATTCGATCACGGGATTTCTTCTAACAGAAATTCTCGAAGTTAAGCGTATGTGACACGAGAAAATATGAATGTGGTATGGCATTTCTGTCTGGGATATTCGACAGGGTGGGTTCAGCCGCCTGTCGGTAAGTCTATCCTGCCTCCGCGCACGTAGGAGGCTAATTCGTTGAGGATATGTGGCAGTGGTGCCATGTCTGTATTTGTATGGTGTAGGTGAATCTAATGAATGTGAGTACAGTGTACTGTTGTGTTTATAACTGAAAGAAAACAGCCCTCGGTCACTATATTTAACGAATTAACCGGGTTTCAACACTACTAGCAGCGTCTTCCTCAGAATTTAAATCAAAGAATGGTTTATAACATGGTAACAGAATTATGACTAAAAACGTATGATATAGAGTATAAGTACAGAATCATCGTGAAAGACTGGTAGTACTTATATCTCATTTATAAAATAATAAATATGCCAAAAGGGCATTAGTCACAAAGATATTTAAGATAAAAAATTGCGATGGCGAGTCACTAAGGGCTGCTCGTTACTTACGCGGTTACAGGTTGCAAACGGACTGAGGTGTCCGCGTTAACAAATGCGACCAGGTGAACATGGCACAGCAACCAGCGCGCCATCTAGTAGCCATAGATACAATCAGGCTACTTCACATTGAAATATAGGCAGAAATGATTATAAATGAATATTATGTTTGTTTGATAATGGCATACAACATAACATTTTGTCTACATCGAAGCTTATAACAGTAAGATAAAACATGAAAACATCATTATGAAAATATAGATAGGACTGAATGACAACTTGTAGAAAGCAATATTGACGTGAAATACAACCAAGAAACATTTGATAATCAGAAAACATAGGACTACCTTAGAAGGAAAAGAACATTTCGGCAACCTGCACAAGGAGACCTGAGGTCAGATATCGAGTAACGGCTTAATACGGTTGGAAAAAAATTTTGTTACGCTCGTTGCAGTGCCATGTTCACCTGGCCGCATTTGTTAACGCGGGCACCTCAGTCCGTTTGCAACCTGTAACCGTGTAAGTAACGAGCAGCCCTTAGTGGCTCGCCATCACAATTTGTTATCTTAAATATCTTTGTGACTAATGCCCTTTTAGCATATTTATTATTTTATAAATGAGATACAAGTACTACCAGTCTTTCACGATGATTCCGTACTTATACGCTGTATCATACGCGTTTAGTCATAATTCTGTTACCATGTTATAGACCATTCTTTGATTTAAATTCTGAGGAAGACACTGCTAGCAGTGTTGAAACCCGGTTAATTCGTTAAATATAGTGACCGAGGGCTGTTTTCTTTCATTTGTAACTATTCACGGTCTCTGAACGTGCAGCCACGTACAAAATTTTGTTGTGTTTATTTTGTATGGTGGCGAAGGGAGAGGACCAAACTCGGTGCTAGCGCACAACCTGCGGCTCTTAATGACTCTAACTGGACGCAGAACTGAACGTTCCCGTACAATGTACGAATCACCGTCAACATTGTCACATGCGCTCGCTTCGTGTGATTCTGTGCGTGGGCTCAGAATTTAATCCAAAATAGTGACACAAAGACCGGTGATCAGGTCATGCGATTCACGTAAATAACGGGGTGCTGATTTGCCTACGCGGTGATGGTGCCCGATAGCGACCCAGGTGGTTTCCATAGGATTAACATCAGGCGAATGTGGTCGCCTAGACATCAACTTGAGTGCGCTATAATGCTCCTCAAACCAATGTAGCACGGGTGCGAGAGAAGGACGGTTATCTTGTTAAAAGATGGCATCGCCATCGGGCAAGACATCGAGCGTGAAGGGATGCAGGTGGTGCGCAGCTGTCAGCGTGTCTTCGATTTCTACCACAGCTCCCATGCTAGTGCTGGAGAATCTCTCCTGTAGCATAATACTGCTGCCACCACCTTGCGTCCGCGGCGCGCCGCACGTTTCGAGCAGGCGTTCATCTCGCTGAGGAGACGACCAGCGGTCTAGAGTGGCAAAAAAGTGATTCATCTACATCTACATCTACATCTACATTCATACTCCGCAAGCCACCCACCGGTGTGTGGCGGAGGGCACTTTACGTGCCACTGTCATTACCTCCCTTTTCTGTTCCAGTCGCGTACGGTTCGCGGGAAGAACGACTGTCTGAAAGCCTCCGTGCGCGCTCGAATCTCTCTGATTTTACATTCGTGATCTCCTCGGGAGGTATAAGTAGGGGGAAGCAATATATTCGATACCTCCCCCAGAAACGCACCCTCTCGAAACCTTGCGAGCAAGCTACACCGCGATGCAGAGCGCCTCTCTTGCAGAGTCTGCCACTTGAGTTTGCTAAATATCTCCGTAACGCTATCACGGTTACCAAATACAAGTATAAGTCGGACGAGTGTTTTGTAAGCCACCTCCTTTGTTGATGGACTACATTTTCTAAGACCTCTCCCAATGAATCTCAACCTGGTACCCGCCTTACCAACAATTAATTTTATATGATCATTCCACTTCAAATCGTTCCGCACGCATACTCCCAGATATTTTACAGAAGTAACTGCTACCAGTGTTTGTTCCGCTATCATATAATCATACAATAAAGGATCCTTCTTTCTATGTATTCGCAATACATTACATTTGTCTATGTTAAGGGTCAGTTGCCACTCCCTGCACCAAGTGCCTATCCGCTGTAGATCTTCCTGCATTTCGCTACAATTTTCTAATGCTGCAACTTCTCTGTATACTACAGCATCATCCGCGAGAAGCCGCATGGGACTTCCGACACTATGTACTAGGTCATTTATATACATATTGTGAAAAGCAATGGTCCCATAACACTCCCCTGTGGCACGCCAGAAGTTACTTTAACGACTGTAGACGTCTCTCCATTGATAACAACATGTTGTGTTCTGTTCGCTAAAAACTCTTCAATCCAGCCACACAGCTGGTCTGATATTCCGTAGGCTCTTACTTTGTTTATCAGGCGACAGTGCGGAACTGTATCGAACGCCTTCCGGAAGTGAAGAAAAATAGCATCTACCTGGGAGCCTGTATCTAATATTTTCTGGGTCTCATGAACAAATAAAGCGAGTTGGGTCTCACACGATCGCTGTTTCCGGAATCCATGTTGAGCCGAAGAGGCTGCAGCTTTCCGTTGATCGACGGTGGAGTCCCGATGGTCCCGTGCCCACTGCAATCATAAATGACGATGTCGTTGGGATAACGCGTGAACACGTAGGGGCGGTCTCCTGCTGAGCTCCATGTTCAACCATGTACGATGAACGGCGTGCACCGAAACACTTGTGCGTGCAGCAGCATTGTGTTCTCTCGGCAGAGACACCACGCATCACCATCTATCCTACTCTACAGAGCAGACAAGCCTCCGAACCCAACCTTCTGTGAAAAGTCATGGACGCCCAACCGTTTAGCGCCTAGTGATAGTTTCACTGTCCAACCTCTTTCCGCAGATGCTCACGACAGTAGCACGTGAACATTCGACCAGTTGCGCCGTTTTCGAGATAATCGTTCACAGGCTCTGCGTAATAATACTCTGCCCGTATCAAAGCCGCTTATCTCAATGGATTTTCCTCATTTGCAGCCCATATCTCCACTATGGTTATCCGCCGTCCGCGGCTGCTCCGCTTACATACTTTTGTTGCCGCGCCACGTAGCCACAGCTCCATCAGGTGGCATCCAACGTCGCGATGGCCACTGGTCATAATGGTTTGGCTTGTCACTGTGTACAGGGATTGTTTATAAGTGAAAGTGACAGAAGTGGGGGCCCCATATGGCTAAACGTTTCGAAAAAATAGCGTTTTGGCCCGGGTCGGGCGAGGTATTAGCGCTATATTTTTAGCTTATATTCGCGCCAGTGAGTGGTGCAACGGGGAGAGTACAGAACAGCAATTCAGGAGTCGTGTGGTCGAATTCCTGTGTGGGAATTTTTTTTTCTTTCTTTTATTTTCAATTTTGCCATTACTTACACTGCAAATAACCTGAAATAATGCTCAATATACTGGATTTATTAATATTTTCATAAAAGGCATGTAAAGGGAAGGCAGACGACAATTTGGGATCCAAATAAACTTCCAGTAACACATTATAAGAAGCGCAGGAGAACTTCTTAAGAAGAAGTAAAATTATCTGTTCTCATTATTTTACAGTTGATGATTGACACATGCTGGGGTGATATACGTCGTAAAAACAGGGGTGGTTTCTTCGAGGGAGGGGACCAAACAGCGACAACATCGGTCCCATCGG
This sequence comes from Schistocerca piceifrons, assembly GCF_021461385.2. Taxonomy (NCBI): domain Eukaryota; kingdom Metazoa; phylum Arthropoda; class Insecta; order Orthoptera; family Acrididae; genus Schistocerca; species Schistocerca piceifrons. The sequence goes on from NC_060145.1 coordinate 484,121,853, forward strand.
GTTAGGGAAGGAAGTCGGTCGTGCCAGTTCGCAGCAACCATCCCGGCATTTACCTGAAGCGATTTAGGGAAATCACGGAAAAGCTAAATCAGGATGGACGGACTCGGGTTTGAACCGTCGTCCTCCGGAATGCGGGTCGAGGCTGCTAACCACTGCACTACCTCGCTCGATGCCGGAAAGTTTTTCGACGTCTTGCACACGTTATAAATGCCGCATTTGACAGTGGTGTTTAGCTCAGTCGGTAGAGCACTTGGCCGCGAAAGGCAATGGTCCCAAGCCGTGCCTTGGTTCGGCACACAGTTTTAATCTGCCAGGAAGTTTCATGTCAGCTCACACTCCGCTGCAGAGTGAGAATTTCACTCTCTCGACTTAAGTGTTTGATCGAGCATGCTAATTACAATTCCTTCTTGAATTGCTCCTCGGGGAGCTGTAAGTACAATCCTTTCTCGTAAATTCATTTGCAATCCGAAATTCTCTTTTGTCTATCCGTTTCATTCCTTTCACGAAAATATTAATACATACAGTGTATTGAGATTATTTTGGTTAATTTGCAGAGCTATTAACGTTAAACTTGGAAATAAAAATGAAAGTTTTCGAATAGGGACTCGACCCCAGGACTCTCGGATTACCATTCCATATGGTCTCCACTGCGACACCCGCTACCTGGAAACTATGCCAACATGAATGGCACGTGCCTCGCCCGAATCGCGCCATAAATACTATTTTTTACGGAAGGCTTGGCCATCTGGAACTCCCTCTTCAGTTCTCTCACTTCCTTTTCTGTGCCAGTCTTTCAGACCCCGTAAATGTGGACGGAGTCGGTGACGACGAGTAGGTGACGTCTCCTCGTGAGTCTCACCTGACAGGAATAGTGTTTTTCTTTTTTTTATGCCTGTGCCAAAATTAGTTGTGATGTGACAGTTCTCAGCTGTGGCGGATTTAACATTACAACAGACCATTGTTTCCACCAAAAAAACTGAAGTACAGTGAAAGAATCAAGGAACTAGTAATGACAACAGATTTTAAATTAACAACAGTCTCAGTTGCAATGTTTACCTAGATTTGCCTTGGTTTCAGTTGGGATAACCCAACCGTCTTCAGAATAAAAAGAACTACGATTTCTTTTTATTCTGAAGAAGGTTGGGTTATCCCAACTGAAACCTAGGTAAATCTGGGTAAACATTGCAACTGAAGCTGTTGCTAATTTAAAATTAATATTTATACAGTTGCTGACAGGGCCGCGAAATATTGAAAAAATTAAAATGACAACAGAGTTTATTAATGACCGAAGAAAAACTGGTAATAGATGTTTTCAACAATGTCCGTATGTTAAACTCTCCACGTCCCCAATTCTTATAATTTGCTTTGAATCTTACTGTCTCCCTGGTCGAACAACAGAGGGGCAGAGTTAATGCTACATAATCACTCTTCGATAATTAATATTCCCATCTAACGCGTTGGTTATTTTTGTGTAGTGGGGCTAGTTGTTTATGTGTGTGTGTGTGTGTGTGTGTGTGTGTGTGTGTGTGTGTGTGTGTGTGTCCCGCGCACCGAAGCTTTAAATTCCCTCTCACAGCTCTCCGTCTTGCATTTCTGCCCCGAAAATGACGGGCTATGCGACGGTCGAAATATCGGTGGTTGTCGAAGACGTCACCTCGCTGCATTTCCCTAAGTTCTCTGAAAATTTTATGCGCCTGGAGGAACTCAAGTTTCACGAATGTATTAACGTCAATAGCAAGTGGTCGCCCCCGGCTGCGAAGAGTTTCCGTGCGTACATCGTGTAGGAGAGACGCGCTCCGCTGCTTCGACGTCCCATGTGATTGTGTGCTGTCGTCACGTGACCGTGTTAACGCCTGCTACGGCTCGCCCATGATTGGCTTCGTCTTGTAGTACTACTTGGCCGGCTATTCACGAGTTTCGTTCAACAGACGATCTTGTCTTCCAGCACACAATGGTGTAAAAAATACGCGTTATATGCACGTCGTGAAAGGGAAAACAAACCAAAGAAGTTAGTAGAACAAGAAAGCGATGTTTTTAAGGAGGTACGGACCTGCAAACAAGCTAAGAAAAACATAGTTCAGTTGCTCCACCTGCAACTACTGAGGCGCGTTGTGTGTATCCTACAGGCTTTTATGCACCTGAAATGCGTTTGGCCAGGATGGTGTTGACGCGAGCACGGCTTTCAGGGTGGAGAGGAGGCGAAATTTTGGCGCACAAATGAGACATTCCACGTGCGAAAGGGAGGGCCCTACTGCGTTATTTAAGAGGGGAAGGTTTCAAAGCGAGCTTTTCCAAGTACAGGAGACGTCATATTTTTACAGCAAAATCTTGGAAAGAGAGACTATCATATACATTGAACCGCACGTGGGACCAGAAGTGAAACCCTTTAAAAGACGAGGCCATAAGACAGGAGCAATCTTGTGCAGAGCTCCCACGGATGCTGTGTTTGCCGCAGATAAACTGTGGCGCTGGATAGGAGCTAGAAGTAAAGCTCTGTACAGGGAGAACTTCAACTAGAAGTGTAGAACAGCACCAGGTCCACAGACAAGGCGAATCGCCAATGACGCAACACCTGCTTTACTCCATGGACCTTTCCATGTAACGTGAAACGTCCCCTTTGAACAAATTATACAGGACTGTGCTTAAACTGACACACAATGTTTTTAGCGCAACGCAATCTGACTTTCAAAATTCCCTACTAAAGAAGGGCCCTGACTAACATTAAACTATACCTTTCACAAATCACTTACCTCACAAAAATCTTCGCTGCTCAAGCTACTGCAATACAGCGAGCGCCACTACTGCCAGCTAAATAAAAGTTTCAAACTACTGAAGGCACTAACTACTGATAGGGATAGTTAGCAAATGAAAGATATTAATAGAGAACAAACAATGTATTTACCTTGATATCATCATATATAAATATAGCAGTTCATGACAAATTTCAAAACTCCGCCATCTCTCTCCCCACATCCACCACTGCTGGCGGCTCACCTCCAACTGCGCAACGCTACGCGCTGTTCACAGCCAGCTGCCTAACACTACAATGGCAGACAACAATGCAAACTAGCCACAGACTGCACACAGCACAGCCAGTGATTTTCATATTGAGCGCTACGTAACGTTGCCAATAAGAAAACAAACAGCCTACTTACATAGCGAAAACATAAACAGCCTACTTACATAGCCCCCATGCTCCCCACAAAAAATTTTACAAATTTTTTTTGTGCAGTGGCCAATAATGATTTGATAAAATTTTTCATAATTACAATAACAAAGAAATCAAATGCACACACTTATTGATATTATGTTGGTCAAAAGCTCAAATTTTCTCACAGTCTATAAAGACAGCCCACATTGTTCATCACAGTAAAAATGCAGTGTTTTTCTCAAAGTCTGAGCAGTAAAAGAAAATGCACACGGAAGTAGTGGATTTCCATGCAGTCTTGAAGAAGTAGCGTTGTCCTTCCAACGGAAAGACAGTGCTGACTCTTGACATGCTGACAGATAATGGGCCACAACAGAGCAAACCCACAGCAGAGTCAGTCGTAGTTTGGAAGAATATTGGTAGGTAGGTCATCACAGAGCAGACCCACTGTAGTCCTGGTAGAGATTGTGGTATTGGTGGGCCACCAGAGGTGCAGACCCACTGCAGTCCTTGTAGAAATAATGGTATTGATGGATCATCAAAGATGTAGACCCACTGTAGTCCTTGTAGAGATAATGGTATTGGTGGGCCACCAGAGGTGCAGACCCACTGTAGTCCTTGTAGAGATGTCCAGCAGCCATCTGTTGCGATTGTGCAGGTGCACATTCACCATCAAAGAGTCTTGCAGAGAATATAGCAAGTCCATAAAACACCACTTGTGCACTCACAAAGTTTTTGGAATTGTCCTTAGAACGAGCAATGCTGTTATCCAGTCCCTTGCTGAATCATTAACACACATGCAAACACTATCAGTCCCTACTTCTCACATATTGTCCATATACTATGACCAACAGAAATGTGTGCAGTGTAATGTAACTAACAAGTTAATAATAAGATGAACTGGTGTCAATTACAATTTTACAAATTTACAACATGAAAATACAATTACAAAGGTACAAAATACATCATTAAAGAACATAACAATATAGATAACATTTGTAGTAATAGGGGCTTTACAAAAGAATAGAAATAGACATATACGTCGGTGTTACAGGAATTATGACATGAGTACATACATAGAAGATCAGAATAATTATTGAAACATCAACTTCACACATGTGCATTTAAACAGAATGAATAATGTCTAACATCTTTACAAAGTAAATAACATATTATTAATGCCAATTATATTTGAGGATAACAGTATTCCTCATCATAGTGAATGTAGCTTAATATTAAAAGAGAAAAAAAATTCTATGAAACTACACAGAGACAGGAAGAAAACAAATACACAAGGGTACACAAACACATAGTGGGATAACACCAATAGGAAAGGACAGGGTTCGTTTTCAGTGTAACATTTGGTACTGCAGTCCATCCCAAAACTTCATTCCATAGATCTTTCGTCTTATTTCAACCTTTGCTTCCACCAAAAAATTCTATCTAAGCATGCTTTCTGTATTTACATGTTCACACATTTCTTACCTCAACATTTATTTCCAAGAAAATCCTACCTAAACCTGTTTTCTGTATTCTATTCATATTTCTTTCAATATAATTATTTCTCAGTGTACAATACTCATTTTGGCCCAAATCCTTTTTATATAACTTCGCAATGCATTCTTTACCTATTCTCCATAGTCAGTTTCTCATATAGTCTACCCCCTCTTAAGCTAACTTAAATCTACTGAGCTCAGATGCTAAACTAAGGGACGAGGCAATGCAGCAGCACGTAAAACAATTATTATAAACAGCAATGAAAAAAATGGAAAATTGCAAAGCAAGCTACAGTATAAATTAGCAAAAGTCAAATTCAATAACACTATGCCTGGCAAACAGCAGCAACTTATACCTAAACATGACATAGCGCAAGCACAAAAAATATTACACTAAAATGGCCATGTCTAATACCTATGTCACATCTTAACATTAGAGTGATGCATCACAATTTATTCTACAAAAGAAATTACCAAGTACTTGAAAAGAAAATTTTGTGTTACTGTTACTAGTTCCTTCTTATTGTTCTTTCCTTTCCAAGTGCTCCTTTTTTTAAAGAATGTGGATCATAAAATAATTATTTAATAGATCTGTTGACAGAAAGTGTTCACATTAGCAAATGCATTTCATTTTATAAAAGCAATGCTGCAACACAGCTGAAAAACAGGTATCAAATGAAATAAGCAATTACGCAAACCAAAGCATAAAAATATCATTCAATAGTCATGTGACATTTCATAAGTTAGTAGAAATTCTCTCAACTCTCGTAGAAAGACGCTTGTCATAATCAGGTGTGCAGATGTAAAAATATTTCTTGTCATTTTATTAGGCATTTCAGTAAATATCATAAATTACGAGCTCCACAGTATGCTTTCAACAAGGAAATGTCGGTAGCGCGGACAATGGCCTTCCCTTTCTTTTTTTTTCTACCTGTGCTTCTGATGAGGCACTCACTAATGACTTTTTCTCCAGGCGTCTGACACAGCTGGGTGCCCACGACGCATTACGTGCAGGTGGTCACTTAACTTTCGTACCGAAATATTTACCGCTACAGTGACAGTCTCACATAAAAATATTTCACAGGTCAAGAATTAGCGTTGCAAATCTGTAGAAACAAAATCCTATGAATATAACAGTGTCCAAAAAATGTTCAGTGGCATTGTGATACATTCACACATGATTCACACATGTCATAACTCTTAAAGTACGATTCTTGGTTTCCAACATCCTTTTTCACAAGTCAAGAGTCCCTACCCACTATTCATTACTCCTTACCTTATTACACATATACGTATCCATCGACACTCGTCAATATTTCGTCATTATAAATATGAAGCATATTCAAATAACTCGTATAGCCTCAGCCCATTAATCATAAACATACCTCAGCAGCATAATACACATCGTCGTCGTAAAAATAACCTCATAACACCTCAGTCAAATCTCAAAATCGTCGTAGCTTCCTCCAATAATTAAAAAAATTCTCTGCTCTTGTCAAAAGTGTCATCTGCCTCAAATGTACTTTAAAAATCATGATCTCATACCAAATACATCATTCAAAGCTCTCATAGTATCACAATGATTCCGAAAAAATATGAACAGTTTACAAAGTACAGACAAAATACAGTTTCATAAGTGTGAAGTTATCCAACTGTGTAATTGCGTAAACATGTGTCACTGATGTAGTAAAATAAATGTTTGTCTCTCTCAGTTAAATGATCAGATAGCTGTGTAATTTGTGTGTTAGAGAAATATGGTACCGATGTGTAAAGTTGTATAAGGAAATACCATATTAGCTAGGGTTCCTTGTGGTTGCCACACACATGGTACACAAAGTAAGCGTGTACCCCCCTGAGGATTAATGTAATTATACCCTCAGGTGTTACAGATTACAGCAATGAAATGAAATGTATCACTGAAAACCTTTCTTTGTAAAAAAAAATCTTTGAAAATAAGTGTTTTAAGTATAAGATTAATCACTCAAATGCGTGTCCTGTAGCGCTAAATGCGCGTCTTGCTGTAAGATAATTCTGTGGAAGTGTCGTAATTATCGTCCTCTGAAAGCTAAGTTCTGCAGAAGTCAATGTACTTACCTCATAATACACAAAAGTGAAATGCTTTGCGTATAAATGTCTTAGTTATTATGCTTATTGCCGTGATGAGGAAAGTACTGTGCTGTAACGTATTGTTGTGCTACGGAAAAGGCAGTCTCATTGTAGCTATACCACAAAAGTTACTACTAAAACATGTTTTTCTTCCTAGAAGAATTCAGGAAACTGTGCAGATATAAACAGATACACCGCAAAAGCAACAATGTAAATTGTCAATCATTAGTAGCGTCGTGATAAAAATCGTGTAGCTGTCACATAAACTAACATCTGTGTCATCTGGTATCTCTCAGAAAGCACTTTAAACCCAGAATGTATTTCCAAGTAAACCAAAATGTTGCATTAAAATCTCATTAGCAGTACCAGTATGTGTCCTAAGTATGTAAGCCTGATAGTCGTTACGTAATCGTGCAACCAACAAGCAAGAATGTACAAATACAACACTGTGTCGTCTGTTCACTATAACAATCCATTCGTAATTTCTGTTTAAAAATGTTCCCTAGGTTCTAGACTGGATATTTAACTTCAAACATTGTTGTATGTTAACAGATTCTAAGTCTGACAAAGCATACTAGCAACGTAAAGTGAAAAGTTATATGGCAAAGACAAAGGTAAAAAGCAGATTATCTCTCAATAAACGGTTTTACATGTGAAATGTGGTGTAAACCTTTACTCTTCATAGTACTCAGAGTTTGAACTTGAATGCAATTGTCAGGCGGTATACGTCGGTAAAGAATACTGGAGTTTTTCTCAAGGTTAGCGTCTATGTTATTTTTCCCTGAGCCAGCCGGCGCACGCGGGTGCCCGCGGTGCGAGTCATTGTCTGCTACCTCTTTGTTGGCGCGCGCCGTTATTGGGATTTGGAGACCTAACTTCTACAAATTCATCGTGACGAGAGTGCTCTGCTCTGTTTAAATCTCGCCAGTTCTGATGCAATTCAGGTCTGTCGTTACGATCATATCGTCTATCGTCATTTCGGTAGAATCCGTAGTTTCTTCCTTGTCGGTCACGTGGTGGAGAATTTCTCCCTGAATCGTAACTCCGCGCTGAACTGTTGCGTCTGAAGTTATTCTGTCTCCCCTGGTAATAATTGTTTTGGTTCCCATATTGTCTGTTTCTGTGGTTATCTCTGTCATATTCATTACTACGGAAATGCGATCTTTCTCTGTAACTATTATTACTCTGCCAGTGGTTGTCATATGGGTGGTGTCTGTTTTGGTCACGATTTGCGTTGTAAGAATAGCCTTGTCGTGTCCAGTTATTGTTTCTGTCGTCACGGAATTGTGACGTATGTGACCTGTAGTGATTGTTTTCCTGTTTTCGCATCCGGCGACTGTCAGTGTCAATTTCTAATTCTTGTAAGAGTCCCTGAAATGCTTCAATGTCGTCTTTGCAACGTCCTGCCAAAATAATATGTCGTAAATGTTCAGGCAATTTGATTAAGCAAATGCGGATGAGTTCTGAGGGGCTGTATGGGTTTGAAAGATACTGATTCTTATGCAACATGTCTTCAAAATGTTTCATAAGACTGGAAAATTCAGATTGTTCGAAACGTTTCATCATTATGATGCTATGTTTTACCCGGTCTTGTGTGGCTTGAGACCAATATGCTGAGAGGAAGGCATGGTAAAACTCTCCTTCATTGTGGCAATCGTGAATTACCGATCGCATTCTTACAGCTGGTTCATTCTCCAAGTAGCCACACATAAATTCTAATCTGTGTTCTAACGACCAGTTGGGAGGAAAACAATGAGAGAATTGATGGAGCCATGCTTGTGGATGAATGTCGTTCCCAGAATTCTTAAATGTTTTGAATTTACGTGTAGTAATGAACAGCTTATAGTCAAAGTCATCATGTCGGCGAGTCGCATATCGGTCATTTTGCCAATTTCTTTCATAACTTCCGAAGTGTCCTGTGTTATTATTTTGTGGTTGTTCCGTATTTCTAAGTCCCTCTTCCCGTATTGGAGCGCGAGTATCCTCTGAAATACGTAATTCTTGTATTACCTGAGTCAACTGATCTTGTACTTCCCGGATTTCTCTTTGGTGTTGCGTATTAATTTGATTCTGATTTTGTTTGAATTTCCTAATTTGTTCGCACTCTTCTGTGTCATTAAAGACTACCGGTTTTGTGTCGTTCAGATTATCATCTACCTTCGTAGATAAGTTAGTGAACTGATCCGAAAGTTCGGCTACTTTCTCCGATAGTGAACACATTTCCTCAATGTGTTTTTCTGAACCAAGTTTCAGATTGTCCATTTGTGTTGAAATCGAATCTACTGCGTTCTTTAAGTTTTCCTGAGTTTTTGCAAGTTGCGTAACCGAATCGGTAGATGCAACTGAGTCAAATTTAGCTTGCAAGGTCTCATGATTTTCATGAACAATAATTTGCAGTTCTTTTATGGCTGCTTCGTGATTCTGTAATGCCTTTTCATGCCGTGAAAAAATAGGTTGAAAATGCTCACAAATTTGAGTTTTTACGTCATTACAGACTTTTTGACATTTCGATTCAATGTTATGTAACTCAGTAGTTAAATCTTCACGCGTTTGTTCAAGAGTTTGTTCCAATGAGTCTAACTTTTGAAGCTGTTGCTGTGTTTGTCTCTGATTTTGTTCCAGTGTGTCTAACTTTTTAAGATTTTGTTCCAGTGTGTCTAACTTTTTGAGATTTTGTTCCACTGTGTCTAACTTTTTGAGATTTTGTTCCACTGTGTCTAACTTTTTGAGATTTTGTTCCACTGTGTCTAACTTTTTGAGATTTTGTTCCACTGTGTCTAACTTTTTGAGATTTTGTTCCACTGTGTCTAACTTTTGAAGCTTTTGCTGTGTTTGTCCCATTTGTTGTATTAATTGTAATAACAATGCATTGGTGTCTGAAACATGTTCCTCAGTGCTTTTCGGCAGTGAATTTACACCGGAAACATTCACATTTTGACAAGCAGAAAATGTGTCTTGACTTATTTGAGAAAACGGTGAGGATCCAAAACCTGAATCTACAGTATTTGCGAGATCGTGTCGTGTCATTTCGGCTTCCTGAGGCGAGCTGTTGCCGACCGATCGATCGATAATGCTTCCCTCTTCACTAATTGTTTCACTGTCCACGCCATTGTTTGACGCCCGCTCCATTTCCCTGTGCACAGCTACCAAATTACTACTTTGAACATCAGTTAATTCATTACTCGGTGGCGCTAACACACTGCTTTCATTTTCACTGTCATTTCTCAGTTTACTTTGGAGCCTAGTATTACGTTTTTCACACGCCATTATTGTCACAGTATTTCACACGATAACAAAGAAAAGCACAATTTGAAGATCAAAAATAAGAGAACACATTAAAATAGCACTGAAAATAATATCTAGTTAATTGCAGCTGCGAAATACTTGGTGCAAATCTACATGCATGCCAAAACTGTTTTACTGTACAACAATGAAAGACTGCAACTACAAAGGAGATTTTCTCTACAATTACGCGCTAGCAATAAACAATAGCTACACTAATCACACAAACTACAAGAAAAAAATCAGAAGATTCCAGTGAGGTATCCTAGGCTAAGGGTCGACATATGAAACGTCCCCTTTGAACAAATTATACAGGACTGTGCTTAAACTGACACACAATGTTTTTAGCGCAACGCAATCTGACTTTCAAAATTCCCTACTAAAGAATGGCCCTGACTAACATTAAACTATACCTTTCACAAATCACTTACCTCACAAAAATCTTCGCTGCTCAAGCTACTGCAATACAGCGAGCGCCACTACTGCCAGCTAAATAAAAGTTTCAAACTACTGAAGGCACTAACTACTGATAGGGATAGTTAGCAAATGAAAGATATTAATAGAGAACAAACAATGTATTTACCTTGATATCATCATATATAAATATAGCAGTTCATGACAAATTTCAAAACTCCGCCATCTCTCTCCCCACATCCACCACTGCTGGCGGCTCACCTCCAACTGCGCAACGCTACGCGCTGTTCACAGCCAGCTGCCTAACACTACAATGGCAGACAACAATGCAAACTAGCCACAGACTGCACACAGCACAGCCAGTGATTTTCATATTGAGCGCTACGTAACGTTGCCAATAAGAAAACATAAACAGCCTACTTACATAGCGAAAACATAAACAGCCTACTTACAAACGAAACAAGGTCGCCAATAAATAATAGTACCCAGGGGTGCACCTAATTCTGCTTAAGGTTAGCACTATTAACTCTACTGTCAAGTTTTGTATATTCTGGAAGGTATGTATCTTTACGAAGATAGATTAGAAGCCATACAAGGGAGAGTGTTCATTGCAGTGAAATATTGTCTCTACTGAGGTGGACGTCGAGTGTGACAATGAAGTCATCTCGTCGCGTATAACAGCTGCAGGCGAAACCGAGTTAATTGTTGGATGTTTTTACAGCTCCCGGTTCCGTTGTGACAGTTCTAGAGTCATTCAAAGAAAGTCTACGGTCAGTAGCGTGTAAATACCCAGATCATGCAGCACTAGTTGGAGACGACTTTAACCTAGCGAGTGTAGACTGAGATGTCCATGCATTCATTGCTGGGGGTACAGACAGACAGTTATGCGAGATACTTTTGAATACGTTTTCGAAAGCTATCTTGAGCAGCTACATTGGCAGCCCGCACGCAGTGGAAATATCTTATAGCTACAAATAGCTCGGACCCTATCGACAATATCAGTATATAAACAGGGATTAGCGAATATGATGTCGTTATAGAAACTATGGTTAATAAAGTTAATAAATCAGTCAAGAAGACTAGGAAAGTGTTTCTCTTAGATAGAAGAGATAAGCAGTTTTTAGAATCTCCCTTAGACAGTGAGCTGACATCACTTAATTCCAGTGAGATGGGCGTAGAGGAATTATGGGCAACGTTTAAGCAGATTGTAGATCGTGTTCTGGAGAGTTATGTCCCTAGTAAATGGATAAGGGATGGAAAAGACCCACTATGGTTAAATGGCGAAATTCGGAAGGTGCTAAGAAAGCAAAGGCTGTTGCAATCTCGGTTCAAAAGAGAACGCACAAATGACGACAAACGAAGGTTAGTAGAGACTCGTGCCTCTGTCAAAAGATCTATGCGTGAAGTGTATAACAATTACCACAGTCACACCTTAGCAAAAGATCTGCCAGAGAGCCCGAGAAAATTCTGGTCATATGTAAAATCGCTAACCTGGTCTAAGGCTTCCATTCAGTCCCTTGTGCCTGGTGTGGCAGTTGAAGATACCAAAATGAAAGTTGAAGTTTTAAATTACACGTGAAAAAAATCGTTCACACGGAAGAATCGTACAAACATACCGTCATTTGACCATCGCGCAGACTCCCGCATGGGCAACATAGTAATAAGCACCGCTGACGCGGAGAAGCAACTGAAAGATTTGAAATCAGAAAGATTTGAAAGCATTTTATCACCAGGTCCGGATGGAATCCCAAATCGATTTTACAAAGATTACTCTGCCGCATTGTCCCCTTCCATTTATCGTGAATCTCTTGCCCAGCACAAAGTCCGAAGTGACTGCAGAAAAGAGCAGGTGACTCCAGTATATAAAGAGAGTGAAAGAACGGACCCGAAAAATTGCAGACCAATATCATTAACTTTTGTTTGGTGCAGAATCCTTGAACACATTCACAGTTCGAATATGTTAAACTTTCTTGAGACTGAGTAGTTTATGTCCACGAATCACGGTTTTAGGAAGCATCGCTCGTGCGAAACTCAACTTGCCTTTTTCTGACATGATATACTGAGATCTATGGCCGAAGGGCAACAGGGAGATTTCATTTTTCTTGATTTCCAGAAAGCATTTGACACGATGCCCATTGCAGGCTGTTAACGAAGGTACGAGCATATGGAATACGTTGTGAGAAGTGATTCGCTTGAAGACTTTTTAAATAATATAACGCAGTATGTAGTCCTTGACGGCGAGTGTTCATCACAGAAAAGGGCATCGTGTGGAATGCCCCAGCGAAGTGTGATAGAGCCGCTGTTGATCTCTGTATTCATAAATGATTTGGCGGACAGGGTTTGCTGATGATTCTGATGCTGATGATGCTGTGGTGTGCGGTAAGGTGTTGAAGTTGAGTGACTGTAGGAAAGTACGAGTTAGACACAATTTCTAGATGGATGAATGGCAGCTGGCTCTAAATGTGGAAAAATGTAAGCTAATGCGGATGAGTAGGAAGGTGAAACTTGTAATGTTCGGATACAGCATTACTGGTGTCCTGCTTGGCACAGTCAAGTCGTTTAAATGTCTGGGCGTAACACTGCAAAGCGATACGAAATGGAGCGGGCATGTGAGAACTGTGGCAGGGAAGGCGAGTGGTCCACTTCAGTTTACTGGGAGAATTTTAGGGAAGAGTGGTTCACCTGTAAAGGAGACCGCATACAGGACACTGGTGCGACCTATTCTTGAGTTTGGGATCAATAGCAAGTTGGACTGAAGCAAGACATCGAAGCAGTTCAGAGGCGGGCTGCTGGATTTGTTACCGGTAGGTTCGAACAACACATAATTGCTACGGAGATGCTTCGGGAACTCGAATGGGAATCCCTGGAGGGAAGGGGACGTTCTTTTCGAGAAAAACTGCCGAGAAAATTTAGAGAACTGGCATCTGAAGCTGACTGCCACTCAAGTCTCCTGGCGCCAACGTACATGGCGCGTATGGACCACGAAGACAAGATACGAGAAATTAGGGCTCATACGGAGGCATATAGACAGTCGTTCTCCCTTCGCTCTATTTGCAAGTGGAACAGGAAAGGAAATGACAAGTAGTGGTGCATCCTACGGTGGCTTGCGGAATATCTATGTAGATGTCGACGTAGTATATATTCGATCACGATATTGGAAAAGTCCTTAATCGTGACGCATGTAAACCATGACGTCAAAAAATTTTGCAAATGCGACAGAGAGAAAAAGGAGCTGTAATCAGCTACTTAGTGGGCGCGAGTAATGAGTGGATGGGCAAATAACTATTACGAACATTTCGTATGTTGATTGTGAACAGCTGGGTATCTGGGTCTCTCGGGAAGCGTGCAAGGGATAAGTCCCTGCAGTCGCGCTATTCATCTGTGTCCTCGGTGGCTCAGATGGATAGAGCGTCTTCCATGTAAGCAGGAGACCCAGGGTTAGAGTCCTGGTCGGGGAACACATTTTCAGCTGTCCCCATCGAAGTATATCAACAACACCTGTCGGCAGCTGAGGGTTTCAATTAATTATCATCCCCTGGAATGCTATTCATGAAAGGTAGCACGAAAGATCGAATCACCAAAATGCAGGCAGGGTCCGTGGATTAACTACAAGAGTGCTCGCACCCCGGACCATTACTCCCAGTGCAGGTCCAGTGTGTCTAGCACGCACGTAGGTTGTCTGCAGGCCCTCATCAGATCTCAACTGGTCTCATTCTGACCAACACCTGGTCATCTCTGGCCCCGACGCAGAACCAGCTTCAATCAGAAGAATACGACAGACCTCCACCCTGCCCTCCAATGACTCTCGCTTGACACCACTGAAGTCGCGGTGGTTTGGGGTCAGTGGAATGCACGCTACAGGGCGTCTGGATCGGAGCTGCCCTTGAAAAATAACCTATTTGAAACAGTTCGTTGTCACTGTGCAGCCAAATGCTGCTCACATTGCTGCTGCAGATGCATACGATGCGCCAGAGCCGTACCCCCAACGCGATGGTCTTCCGGGCGGCCGTTGTGGCCGAGCGGTTCTAGGCGCTTCAGTCCGGAACCGCGCTGCTGCTGCGGTCGCAGGTTCGAATCCTGCCTCAGGCATGGGTGTGCGTGATGTCCTTAGGTCAGTCAAGTTTAAGTAGTTCTAAGTGTAGGGAACTGATGACCTCAGATGCTAAGTCCCGTAGTGCTCAGTGCCATTTGAAGCATTTTGATTTGGTGGCCTTCCCTCTCAGTAGTGCCATGTGACCGTCTGGAGCTCGGTCTTCTTGACACCTTACATTCTCGTGACAACCGCTGCAAGCAGTCATATTGATTCCGCCAAGTCTTTCTGCAACATCGCAGAAGAAATATGCAGCTTGCCGTAGCCCTCTTACACAACCTCGTTCAAACTCAGTGAAGTGTTGCTAATGGCGTCTTTACCGCCTTAAAAGCATTGTTGACTAACATGACCCCACTACGTCCTGTCTCAAAGGTAACTAACGCGCACGACGTTACAGCGTGTATTTAAAGCAAATCTGATTTGCATCTTCACAGCGGCGCTACTACCGCCACTTTCATGCGACTGGCGCGATCTCTCATTAGAGATCATCTTTCAGATGTAAAACTAGACCTATCAACTACCGTTTATGGTGCACAACTCCTTGGTGTTGCAATTTTTTCCGTCGTTGTATATTTATCCGACTGTCTGACAAGGCGATCAATGCGTCCATGAAAAATGTTTGCGAATTCCTACAGAACCATTACTGTACACAGGCAAGCATCTGTTCGTCCGAAGCAAATCGCCTTCCACAAATGTCTTGCTTCAGGACCCTAAAATATGGAAATCCATGGGGAGAAATGGGGACTGTAGGGAGACTTGTAAGGGCTTCCCAGAGCAACTTCTGCAGCGCAGACGAAACGTCCTTGCCAGCATGTTGGCATTTATTTTTCATCTATAACCGAGACGCGAAACACCAGTTTTCAAAGATTTGGGTTTAAAAAAGCTTTAACAATGAAGTATTTTCCTTAAAAGTTTCACCCCTATTTCCCCCCCTCCCCCACCCCCTAGGGGTTGAATTTCCAAAAAGAGTGACATGCGTATGTTTTATTTCTAACGCAGAAGCCAAATGCAAATTGTCACAGGTTTTACTTCAAAAATGCTTGTACAATGAAATATTTCCATAAACTCTTTCACCCCACGTTTCACTCCTATTTCCAAAAACAGTGAAACATATTTTTTTATTTGTAACTGAGAAGCCAATTTTAATTTTCGTAGCTTTGGCCTAAAAATAGCTTCCATAATAAAGTATTTTTTTAAAAAGTTTTGTCATCTATTTCACCTACTTGGGAGTTCAGTTTTCAAAAACAGTGGAACACGTACTTTTTTTTATTCACAACCGAGAAGTCAAATACTAATGTCATAGATGTAACTTACTTTAGTAGTTCTTTAATAATGATATATTTTCAAAACCCCACATGGTTAAATTTCCAAAAATGCTGACCGAGAAACCAAGTATCAATTTTCGTAGGTCTAGCTGTAAGGTGTCAGGCAAATCCAACACCATCCATGAAAACCCTGACATGATAAGCAAATCCAGTAGTATGTCACACAGCTCCGAATAAATCGTGAAATTAAATTAACCAAAGTAATACAAGTAACGAGTGAGCAAATGGAATACCACAGACTAACACAAGAATGCCTAAATGCATGTCATACCTTCCCACCGTGAGACAGACGCAGTTCCGAGGGGAGAAACGAGAACAGAAGCCGAGAGCAGAACCGTGTTAAGCTAGAAGGCCCTACGATAAGGGACGGACACCCACGTCGCCAGCTAACCACCAGGACCACCCCCCAGCCCATGTTAAAAGCTAGAGCCCTCCAGAAGAACAGTATAGATCTTACGATAACACTAAAAGGGCCACACCAGCCGCAAGTTTTAGCGTGAAACTTTTTCGCGTCTCTGTTACGTTCCAAACGTTAAAAACATTGCCCCACCACGAAAAGTAACCACCAGGACCACCCTCCAGCTCATGTTAAAAGCTAGAGCTCTCCAAAAGAACAGTATAGATCTTACGATAACACTAAAAGGGCCACACCAGCCACAAGTTTTAGCGTGAGACTTTTTCGCATCTCTGTTACGTTGCAAACTTTAAAAACATTGCTCACCACGAAAAGTATAACGTTTCTCATTGGATAGACAGAATTTTTGTAGGCGGAGCTTAAGGTTAACATTGAAACCCTGATTGGTCAGATGAAATCACAGCCAGATAGTTTTTGTTAAACCAACTTCAGTAAATTGTAGTAAGGAGAAGTTAGAAAAGAGTTAGTTCCGAGACGGCGAGCTGTATGGAGCTGCGCCGGCCGCCGCCCCCTGACGAACACCGACAAGGTAATGAACGCACGCGATGCCGCATTTTTGAGTGCATAAGGCTTCACTCAGAACTGCAGAAGTCTCGTCTGTTATATCCCATTTTTACGTAACACTAGTGTCGATCGTCAATTAAAGCTCATGGTATTCACATTTGCTACGTAAGTTAAAATCTGAAACGCGATGATTTTTCTGTTATATAATTATTGAGAAGCCACGTCAGCCACTGTAATTTACGACAAGTTAGATAAGTAATTAAAGATAATTGAGGATCACTGTAGACCATTTTGATAGTTTCCTCTTTTGTGAAACTTAATTTAAACCTTGATTATAGATGTGATATAGCATAGGTCATCCTTCGATCCATTGTAGAACTTGGAAACCCATTCAGAGAATATTCGTTCACATTTTTGTTGAATGCAGTTGGTTTTTATCATCCTGTATTAAAACATTTCCATTTATCAATAGTGCAATTTATAAACAACGTTTTGTGAGTAGAATAAAATTTCCAATGATAAACTTCACTGCTTTTTCGACGTTATTTTACCAGCTAACTAAAAAAAGGAAAGCCTTGAACCTCTTCCACTAAATTTAGTTAGTATTAAGATACTTTTACAGGGAGTGCAGTGGAGCTGACGCTGAAATCATTATTTGGTTATATCATCGCTAGTCTCACTGAACTCTTCTGAACTCTACATGTGTGGTCTGGCGTCTCCTTACCAGCAACAGGTCCCAGGTTCGAACTAGTCAATTCCCTAAAAACACGCTCAGAGCGTCATTGCGCGAAAGTGGTAGGGAGACACGACTTAGAACAGACACCACGCAGAATGTTAGATAGCTTCAAAATTAAATTAATAGAGTACATTTAAAAAAAACCCTTCATCCCCTATTTCAGTCCATCAGGGTTTTTATTTCGAAAAATCCCTCCTTAAATGACGCCTACAGTATAAAATCCACACCTTTTCCAGATTTCATGTTTTTGTCCGTAACAGTTTGGACTGGGCGATGAGCCACTCAGGACATCGCCTTTTATACACTGAGGATTCTAAGGAATTGGTATAGGCATGGATATTCAAATACAGAGATACGTAAACAGGCAGAATACGGCAATGGCTATATAAGAAAACAGGTGTCTGGTCCAGTTGTTAGATCAGTTACTGTTGCTACAATGGCAGGTTATCAACATTTAAGTGAGTCTGAACGTGGTGTTACAATCGGCGCACGAGCGATGGAACATAGCATCTCTGAGGTAGCCATGAAGTGGGGATTCTCCCTTACGACCATTTCGCGAGTGTACCGTGAATATCAGGTATCTGATAAAACATCAAATCTCAGACATCGCTGCGGACGAAAAAGACGCTACAAGAACGGGGCCAACGACGACTGAAGAGAATCGTTCAACATAACAGAAGAGCAACCTTCCGCAATTTGCAGCATATTTCAATGCTGCGCCGTCAACAAGTGTCAGCGTGCGAACCATTCAACGAAACCTCGTCAGTATGGGCTTTAGTAGCCGATGGCCCTCTTGTGTACTTTCGATGACTGCACGAAACAATGCTTTGCGCCTTGTCTGGCCCGTCAACACCGACATTGGACTATTGATGACTGGAAACAGGTTCCCTGGTCGGACGAATCTCGTTTCAAATTGTATCGAGCAGATGGACGTGTACGGGTATGGAGACAACCTCATGAATCCATGGACCGTGCATGTCAGCAGGGGACTGTTCAAGCTGGTGGAGGGTCTGTAATGGTGTGGGTCTTGTGCAGTTGGAATGATATGGGACCCCTGATACGTCTACATACGACTCTGACGGGTGACATGCACGTGGCATCCTGTCTGATTACCCGCATCCATGCATTGTGCATTATGACGGACTTGAGCAATGCCAACAGGACCAAGCGACCCTAAACATGTCCAGAATTGCTACAGAGTGCCTCCAGGACACTGTTCTGAGTTTAAACACTTCCGCTGGCCACCAAACTCCCCAGACATGAACATTATTGATCATTTCTGGGATGTCTTGCAAGGTGCTATTCAGAACAGCTATCCACCTCGTCGTACTCTTACGGATTTGACAGCCCATCGGTATTCATGGTGTCGATTCCCTCCAGCACTACTTCAGACACTAGTCGAGTCCATGCCACGTCGTCTTGCTGCACTTCTGGGTGTTCATTCGGGCCCTACACGATATTAGGCAGGTGTATCAGTTTCTTTGGATCTTGAGTGTGACTCTCTCTGTGATACATAATTTGTTTATCATTTAGTAGTGAGAGGCGATAAATTTCATTTCCTGTCCAATTTTTATAGCTTCTCGGGACTGACGTTGGCTAGTAACTTTATTGAATCGTAGTTTGTGTGCAACCTATTATACTAATCATCTAGAGGGTCATTTTATAAATTTCCTTAGAGTTCATTTCTCCATAGCGCAGGTTGTAGATACTCCGGAAATGAATACCACTATCGCAAGTCAAATTGAACAGGAATCGAAACCTCTACAAAAGTCAGTCACGCAAGTTGGATAGATAAGTATTGGTACAAGGAAGGAGTCTGCGAAGAAACCCTGGCTACGAGAAAAAAATCATTATATTGAGCGACGAATGAAGTATGAGAAAAAGTGTTCAGGAAAAGACAGGAGTGCAGCGACATAAATCACTTACCAATAAAATAAACAGGAAGTGCAGAGAAGCCAAGGCGAAATTGCTGCAGGGAAAATGCAGGGAAATCTAAAAAGAAATGAGCGTCAAAAGGCCGTGTTTCAGCATATTGGAAAGTCTGAAAAACTTTCGTTGAAATGAAAAGCAAGAACGTCAGCATTAAGGTTGCAGAAGGAATTCCACTGTTGAACGCAGAGGAGAGAGCAGATGTGGGGAAAGAGAACATTGAAGGTTTCTACTAGCTGAAGGACTGATAAAATGGTATAAAAGGAAACGCGAGTCGTTATGGAAGATATAAGGGATGCAGTGTTAGAGACAGAGCTTTGGAAAACTTGGGACCAAATAAGACAGAAAGGACAGCTAGCATTGATTCGTAATTTGTAAAATCATTGTGATTAATGGCAAATAAGCGATTGTTCAAGACGGTATGTGCAGCTTACAGTCTTCAGACGTACCATCAGATATTCAGGAAAATATCCTTTACACAATCGAGAAGATAGCAAGATCAGGTAACTACGAGAATACAGAAGCTTAGCAGTTCATACATCCACATTGCTAACAAGAATAGAACACAGAAAAAGTGCAAAGAAGATGGTGAATGTGACAGATGACGACTAGTTTGGCTGTAGGGAAGGTAAAGGTACCAGAGATGCTGTTCTGACGTCACGCTTCATAATGCAGGGAAGACTTAAGAAAATTCGATACACGTTCATAGGATTTGTCGACCTTGGAAAGGAGTTCGACAATGTAAAATATTACAAAATCTGAAATATTCAGAGAAACGAAAACAAGTTGCAGGGACAGACTGGTAGGTCTAACATACACTGTTCAGTCATTAATGTGGCCACCTGTCAGAAGCCTGAACAACCACCTTTTGCAGTGCAGACCGCTGCGAGATTCCAGGAAGAGTGTCAGCGAGGTGCTGGAAAGTAGCGGCAGGAATGTGGATCCATGCCGACTCAACGGCGCGGGCAGCTGCGCCAGGTTCATCGGTTGAGGGTCCGTGGCGGGAACAGCCCAATTGAGATAGTCCCTCGGGGTCTCGATTGGGTTTAAATCCTGGGAGTCTGGTGGCCAGGGCTGTACGTCTAACACATTCTGCTGCTCTTCGAACAATGTACACTACTGGCCATTAAAATTGCTACACCGCGAAGATGACGTGCTACAGACGCGAAATTTAACCGACAGGAAGAAGATGCTGTGTTATGCAAATGATTAGCTTCTCAGAGCATTCACACAAGTTTGGCGCCGGTGGCGACACCTACAACGTGCTGACACAAGGAAAGTTTCCAACCGATTTCTCATACACAAACAGCAGTTGACCGGCGTTGCATGGTGAAACGTTGTTGTGATACCCTCGTGTAAGGAAGAGAAATGCGTACCATCACGTTTCCGACTTTGATAAAGGTCGGATTGTAGCCTATCGCGATTGCGGTTTATCGTATCGCGACATTGCTGCTCGCGTTGGTCGAGATCCAATGACTGTTAGGAGAATATGGAATCGATGGGTCAGGAGGGTAATAAGGAAAGCCGTGCTGGATCCCAACGGCCTCGTATCACTAGCAGTCGAGATGACAGGCATCTTATCCGCATGGCTGTAACGGATGGTGCAGCCACGCCTCGATCCCTGAGTCAACAGATGGGGACGTTTGCAAGACAACAACCATCTGCACGAACAGTTCGACGGTGTTTGCAGCAGCATGGTCTATCAGCTCTGAGACCATGGCTACGGTTACCCTTGACGCTGCATCAGAGACAGGAGCGGCTGCGATGGTATACTCTACGACGAACCTGGGTGCACGAATGGCAAAACGTCATTTTTTCGGATGAATGCAGGTTCTGTTTACAGCATCGTAATGGTCGCGTCCGTGTTTGGCGACATCGCGGTGAACGCACATTGGAAGCAAGTATTCGTAATCGCCATACTGGCGTATCTCCCGGCGTGATGGTATGGGGTGCCATTGGTTACACCTCTCGGTCGCATTGACGGCACTTTGAACAGTGGACGTTACATTTCAGATGTGTTACGACCCGTGGCTCTACCCTTCATTCAGTCCCTGCGAAAGCCTACATTTCAGTAGGATAATGCACGACCGCATGTTGCAGGTCCTGTACGGGCCTTTCTGGATACAGAAAATGTTCGACTGCTGCCCTGGCCAGCACATTCTCCAGATCTCTCACCAACTGAAAACGTCTGGTCAGTGGTGGCCGAGCAACTGGCTCGTCACATTACGCCAGTCTTGATGAACCGTGGTATCGTGTTGAAGCTGCATGGGCAGCTGTACTTGTACACGCCATCCAAACTGTGTTTGACTAATGCCCAGGTGTATCAAGGCCGTTATTACGGCTAGAGGTGGTTGTCCTGGGTACTGATTTCTCAGGATCTATGCACCCAAATTGCGTGAAAATGTAATCGCATGTCATTTGTAGTATATATATTTGTCCAATGAAGACCTGTTTATCATCTGCATTTCTTGTTGGTGAGCAATTTTAATGGCCAGTAGTGTACATAAACCGTGAGTTGTGTGACACGTTGTATTGGCCTGCCGGTAGGCGCCGTCGTGTAACTGCATGTAGGGGTGGAGATGGTCGCCAAGGGCAGGTAAGTACCTCGGCTGTTGATCCACTGTGCCCTCCAGAACGACCCAGGGAATGCCGCGAAAATATTCCCCTGACGATAGCACTACCGTCTCCGGCTTCACACCGTAACCGCTAATGGCCAACTGCTTGACGGAGCACGAAACGTGATTGATTTGAAAACGCCCCCTGTCGCCGCTCAGCGAACCTCCAGATACGGTACTGGTGTACAAGTTCCAGTGTTCAATACCAAAGACTGCCAGAAGGTGAAGACAGTGCGAAACAAGATCCATTCGGCCAAAAGACTTTCTTCCTTTGCTCCGTTGTCCAGATTTTTGTGGCTTCGGCACGACGTTTTCGTGTTACAGTCGTTTGCATAACTGGTAGTTTTGGAAGTGCAGCCCGCCGTGCAATTCCCAGCTTATGCAGCTCCCTCGGTGTTGTTTTGGTGCTGATACTGTTCTCAAGTGCGACATTCAGTTGTACGGCGACTTTTGCAGCTGTCGCCGTCTTATTTGTCGGCACAACGCTCTTCAGTCACCATCTGTGACAATCACTCAACACGCACTTCCGTCCGTGTTGTGGCTTAACAGATGGCGTTTCCCTTCTTTCCCTGTATGCGGTGTAATTGTTCGATACGGTGCGTGTTGAAAGAGCAAACACTTTGGCTACACTGGATACGGAAGCACCCACCACAGGAGCACCAACAGTCTGCGGCACGTTCGAAGTTGATGCACTCGCAGCTACACAGAACTCTGTTCCCAGTACGGCTGACGCATCTGAGGACGTTGCACAGGTTTAATCAGTGGTCAGGTACAGCAGCGCAACCTGCAGGCTTGCGTGGTATCTGCATTTATGTTCGAGCACGTATTCCTCGCGGTTAACAGATGCACCTCCAGTTTTGGTTAAAAACAGTCTTGGTTGCAATTTTAGTTTTTTTTATTTTTCAACGACGCGTTTCGCCTTATTTAGTCATCTTCAGGTTATCTTACTTTGGTATGTCTTAGAAGAATCCTTTAGTCAGTGTAGCCAAAGGGCATCGCCGAATATATCAGGCGAACATCGCCTTTTCTAGATGTTTTCTGAGTTTAACGAAGGCGATGTTGGCCTGATATATTCGACGATGACCTTTGGCTACACTGACCAAAGGATTCTTCTAAGAAATACTAAAGTAAAATAACCTGAAGATGCACAAATAAGGCGAAACGCGTCGTTGAAAACTAAAATTGCAACCAAGACTGTTTTTAACCAATACTGTTCAGCACTGGTTTGCTGTATGCCACATATGGATTGGAAGAACCTCCAGTTTTGTCCAACTACATAGCCAACTCACAGTACTCTTTTCATGTGAGTAATTCATTGTAAACGTACTCTTTTAGTTTGCGTATTAGGTAAGAAGTAATGATTTAAGTAAAGATCTGTAAAGATGAAGTTTGTAAGTTGGCACTACAGACTGCCATCTTAGCACATATGGCACTCAGTTCAGGACTACTATTTTCTGCCTCAAGAAGGACAAAAATTTCGAAAACCTTAGGCAAATTGAAGAATGGGCTGTCGTCCATAGAAAAAAGTTTTCCTCCGTCAGTACAAGGACTCTGCAACGTTGTATGAAGACGTCGTCAACAAATTCGTTCATTAGGAGAGACGATTAAATTTTACGTACAAATAAGATACCGTACGAAAATGGCCATTTTAGTACGAAACACTGTAAAAAGTAGTGGTATGCGTTTAAGCTTATCACGCCAGTTTTTCCTTCGTTAATCATTCCTTCATCTTTTTTGCTTGAGACTCTTCGTGTTTTTAACAATTTATTGGACAGTCTACATACTACGTTTTATGAGGACTGAATTGGATTACATCTTCTCCATCTTTCATTTGTCCGAGTATTCCAAGTAATAACAATCCGAAGTCCATAGATTTCCTCACGTCAGCGAAACGAAGAACTAATACATAGACTTGCAACAGAACGTTCGCTAGGTAGTGTAACAATATTTTTCCTCTGTGCTAGTGAACTTGTGAATTTTATCACCAGTCGTATATACACCGCTCCCGCACAAATCTGTTGCAGTTTCGGTCATCACTCGACACTGACTGTGAGAATGAAACTCTGCTGGGAGGAAATTAAATTCCAGATTTGCTCGTAATGTGTCGTTTGTAGGATATTTCCTCAGTGGGAAGGATAGCTAAGTGCCACGCAACAACGTAATGCTATAACTTACAAAAGTGTTCTGCGTCTTCGCCATGGACAACAAAAAGTCACACTTTCCTTGTCTCACTGCATCAGGAGCTACGCTCCACTGGGGTTCAACACCTAACGTCAATGTGAGCGCTCTCTTTAAGATCGCTTTCTGACAATAAAGCGATCACTCGTCATTGCTGTCCTCCGTTAGATGTGTTTACATAACTAGAACGTTTGTGCTCGAATTTACTGCAACGTTTCTGCCATAACAATGCAGTAAAACTATCATAAATCTTGTCATTCCTTTTGAGGACTGTGTTGTTGTTGTTGTTGTTGTTGTTGTTGTTGTTGTGATCTTCAATCCGGAAACTGGTTTGATCGAGTACTCTGTGCTACTCTATACTGTGCAAGCCTCTTCATCTCCGAGCACGTACTGCAACCCTACGTCCTCCTGAATCTGATTACTGTATTCATCTCTTGGTCTCCCTCTACGATTTGTTACCCCCACCAGAACTAAAATGGGGATGCGTTGATGTCACAGAATGTTTCCTACCAATCGACGTCTCCTCCTGCTCAGGTTGTACCACAAATTTCTTTTCTCCCCAATTCTATTTAGTACCTCATTAATTACGTGATCTACCCATCCAATCTTCAGGATTCTTCTGTAGCACCACATTTCAAAAGCTTCGATTCTCTTCTTGTCTAAACTGTTTATTGTCCGTGTTTCACTTCCCTACATGGCTACACTTCATACAAATACTTTCTGAAAGGACTTCCTGACACTTAAATCTATACTCTTCTTCATTCTCTTCTCCTATTCTCTTCTTCAAAAACTGTGCCAGTCTACATTTTATATCCTCTCTACTACGGCCATCATCAGTTGTTTTGCTGCCCAAATAGCAAAACTCATTTACTACTTTAAGTGTCTCATGTCCTAACCTATTTCTCTCAGCATCACCTCATTTAATCCGACTACATTCCATTATCCTAGTTTTGCTTTTGTTGGTGTTCATCTTATATCTTCCTTTCAACACACTGTCCGTTCCGTTCAGCTCCTCTTCCAAGTCCTTTGATGCCTCTGACAGAATTACAATGTCGTCGGCAACCTCAAAGTTTTTATGTCTTCTCACCGGGCTTAAATCCATTCTCCAATTTTTACTGGTTTTCCTTTACTGCTCGCTCGATATACTGATTGAATAACATGGGTGATAGGCTACAGGCGTGTCTCACTTCCATCTCGCCGCGCTGGTTAGCGGAACGGTCTGAGGCGCTGCAGTCATGGACTGTGCGGCTGGTCCCCGCGGAGGTTCGAGTCCTCCCTCGGGCATGGATGTGTGTGTTTGTCCTTAGGATAATTTAGGTTAAGTAGTGTGTAAGCTTAGGAACTGATGACCTTAGCAGTTAAGTCCCATAAGATTTCACACACTTCCTTCTCAACCACTGCTTCTCGTTCATACCCCTCGACTCTTATACGAGTATTTGCCATCTGGCTTCTGTACAAGTTGTAAATAACTTCGCTCCCTATCTTTTACCCCTGCCACCTATAGAATTCGAAAGAGAGTATTCCAGTTAACACTGTCAAGAGCTCTCTCTAAGTCTACAAATGCCATAAACGTAGGTTTGTCTTTTCTTATCCTATCTTCTAAGTGAAGTCGTAATGTCAGTATGCCTCGCGTGTTCCCACATTTCTCCGGAATCCAAGCTGATCTTCCCCGGTGTCGGCTTCTACCAGCTCTTCCATTCTTCTGTAAGGAAGTCGTTTCAGTATTCTCCAACCGTGTCTTATTAGTTCGGTAATTTTCACACCTGTCAGCAACTACGTTCTTTGGGACAGGAATTACTGTACAAGCCTTCAAGTCTGAGGTTATTTCGCCTGTCTCATACAGCTTGCTCACCAGACGGAAGAGTTTTGTCATGGCTGGCTCTCCAAAGGCTATCCGTAGCTCTAACGGAATGCTCTCTACTCCGTAGCCTCGTTTCGTCTTAGGTCTATAAAAACTGTAAAATTCTTATCGCAGTATCATATCCCCCTTCTCATCTTCATCTACGTCCTCTTCTATATCTGCCTTCCGTTTCATCTCCCTTCCATAGACCCTTTATATATTCCTTCCAGATGTCAGCTTTCCTTTCTTTGTTTAGTACTGGTTTTCCGTCTGAGCTTTTGATATTCATACAGCTGCTTCTCTTTTCTCCAAAGGCGCGTTTAATTTTCCTGTAGGCGGTATCTGTCTTCCCCCTAGAACAATATGATTCTAAATCCTTACATTTGTCCTGTAGCAATTCCTGCTTAGCCATTTTACACTTCGTGCCAGTCTCATTTTTGAGACGTTTGTATTCTCTTATGCCTGCTTCATTTACTGCATTTTTATATTTTCTCCTTTCATCAACTAAATTCAGTATCTCTTATGTGTGCAAGGATTTCTACAAGCCCTCGTCGTTTTACTTGCTTGATTCTCTGCTGCCTTCACAATTTCATGTTTCGGAACAATCCATTCTGCTTCTGCCGTATTCCTTTCACCTGTTCTTCTCAACCGTTGCTTAATGCTACTCCTGAAACTCTCTACAATCTCTGGTTCTTTTAGTTTATCCGGGCCCCATCTCCCTAAATTCCTAACGTTTTGTAGTTGCTTCAGTTTTAGACCACAGTTCATAACGAATAAATTGTGATCAGAGTCCGCATCTATCCCTGGAAATGTCTTACAATTTAAAATCTGGTTCCTAAATCTCTGTCTAACAATTATATAATCTATCTGTAACCTTCCGGCGTCTCTAGTACCGTTCCACGTATACAGCCTTCTTTTATGATTGTTAAACTGTGTGTCAGCGATGATTAAATTGTGCTCTGTACAAAACTCTACCAGGCGGGTTTTACTTTCATTCCTTTCCCTCAGTCGATATTCACTCGCTACTTTTCCTTCTCGTCCTTTTCCTACTATCGAATTCCAGTCCCAAATGACTATTAAGTTTTCGTCTCCCTTAACTATCTGCATAATTTCTTTTATCGCATCATACGTTTCTTCAATCTCTTCATCGTCTGCGGAACAAGGTGGCATATAAACTTGTACTAGTGTGGTGGGAGTGGGCTTCGTGTCTGTCTTGGCTACAATAATACGTTCACTATGCTGTTTATAGTAGCTTTCCTTTTTTTAAATTAATTATCAAACCACTCCTTCGTTACCCGTATTTGATTTTGTATTTGTAACTTTGTGTTCATGTGAGCAGAAGTCCTGCTCCCGTTGCCACCGAACTTCGCTAACTG
This sequence comes from Schistocerca piceifrons, assembly GCF_021461385.2. Taxonomy (NCBI): domain Eukaryota; kingdom Metazoa; phylum Arthropoda; class Insecta; order Orthoptera; family Acrididae; genus Schistocerca; species Schistocerca piceifrons. Next base: position 484,149,307 of record NC_060145.1, read on the forward strand.
CCACTGTATCTGTGATACTGTTTGCATAAAAGTGAACTTTAGTTCGAGTCGCTCACAGCTACCAACGGACAGTTCACACAAAGGGCGCTCGTACCGCTGAACAACTGCGCCCGTGGCCGCTGCTTGCGCACCTACAATGTACGTTGGAGCTGAGGTCGGTGCGCTAAATAAACGTGGAAAAGTGACATAGTGCGTAGGTGAGAGCGAACAGGCGTGGGACGAATATGTCGTGGTAACGCATTAATCTCCAGGAGGAGGTCATGCAACATAAAGGTCGGAGCAAGAGGTGGAATCTGACGATCATCTAAATCTACATCGCTACTCTGTAAATCACTGTGAAGTGCGTGGCAGAGGGTACTTCCCAATGTGCCACTCATTAGGATTTCTTCCTGTTCCATTACGTATGTAGCGAGGGAAGAGTGGTTGTTTGAACGCTTCTGTGCGCGCTGTAATTAGTATAATTTGTTAGCTTTCAACGTATCCGTAATGCTCTCCCAAGGGTGGAACAGACCTGTGAACGTTCGTGCTGCCCTTTTTTGTATGCGTTGAGTGTGCCATGTTACTTCTATTCGTTATGGCTTCCACAAACATGAGCAGTATTGAAGTATTCCTGTTCTAGTGTTTTGTAAGCAATGTCCTTTGCAGACTGATTGATATCCGCAGTATTCTATTTGTAAACCGGCTTTACCTACAGCTTAACCTTTGTAGCCATTCCCTTTCATGTCCCTGCAACTTGATTCACCCAGGTATTTGTATGAGTTTTTTGTCACGTGCACGATTTTGCATTTCTCATCGTTTAAAGGAAACTGCCAATCCTTGCATCACTTTGAAATTTATCAGCAAACCGACTGAATATCAACCTGTGACATTTACTAGGCATGACTGGTAGAAGAGTTAAAGAAGATCCAATGAAGAGAGACGCGTTTCGTCACGGGACCGTTTGTTCGGCGCGAGAGCGTTACAGAGATGGTGAACAAACCCCATCGTCAGACGTTACAAGAGAGGCGTTGCGCATCACGGAGTGATTTACTACTGAAATTTCGAGACAATGCTTTCTGAGAAGAGACGGACAACATATTACTTCGTCCCTCAAATATCTCGTGAAATGACCGAGACGAGAAAATTCTCCTGTAGGTGGTATCTGTGTATCCCGTAGAAAAATATGTTTCTAAATCCTTACATTTGCCCTCCAGCCACTCCTGCTTAACCACCTTGCACTTCCCGTCAATCTCATTTTTTAGGCGCTTGTATTCCCCTTCGTCTGCTTCATTTGCTGCTTTTTTTAAATTTTCTCGTTTCATCAATTAAATTCAATATCTCCTATGTTATCCAAGGTTTATACAAGGCCTGGTATTTTGCCTATTTGTTCCTCTTCAGCCTCAAACCTACCCATTCGCCTTCAGCTGTACACTTTCGCCAGTTCAATTAAACCGATGCCTAAAGCTCCCTCTGAAACTCTCAACAACGTCTGGTTCTTTCGATGTATCCAGGTTCCATCTCCTTCATTTCCTATCTTTCTGCAACTTTTTAAGTTTTAATCTACAGTTCATGACCAATAAACTGTGGTCAGAATCCACATCTGCCCAGAATTTAAAATCTGGTTCCGAAATTTCTTTCATACCATTATACAGGGTAAAAATAATTGAACTATATGAAATAAAATCGTCATAACTTCTGAAAGCTTTACGTTAGGACTTAATAACTGCACGGTTGGCCGCCGGGCATGATGGCAATTAGTGTGATTTGATTTAGCGATGAAGTCCACTTTCATTTGGATGGGTTCTTCGATAAACAAAATTGTCGCACTTAGGGGACTGAAAATCCGCATTTCGCGATCGAAAGGTCTCTTCACCCTCAACGGGTGACTGTGTGGTGTACAATGGCTAGTGGCGGAATAATCAGTGCGATATTTCATGATGTCACGGCGACTACCGAACGGTGTGTATTTCTTGAATCACAGTTTTTATTTACCGACATTCAAGTGTGTAAAACTTAACTGTAGTACTCGATATACGGCAAATCATTATTGTATTTTCCGATACACGGCCTAATTCAGCATTGTAGTGCCCCCACCCCAGTGATCCATGGACATTGACAATGGGGTGGCTCGATGGCCTCAGCCATGCAGATAGACATACAACAAGTGCAAAAAATGGTTCAAATGGCTCTGAGCACTATGGGACTTAACATCTGTGGTCGTCAGTCCCCTAGAACTTAGATCTACTTAAACCTAACGAACCTAAGGACAACACAAACGTCCATGCCCGAGGCAGGATTCGAACCTGCGCCCGTAGCAGTCGCGCGGTTCCGGACTGCGCGCCTAGAACCGCTAGACCACCGCGGCCGGCACCACAAGTGCAACCACAACGTAGGGGTAGTTCGTGAAGTGAGGCAGCAGAACTTTCAATATTTGTAGGAGCAACAGTGTGGATGATTGATTGATCCGACCTTGTAACATCACCCAAAACGGCACTGATGTGCTGGTACTGCGAACGGCTGAAAGCAAGTGGAAACTACGGCTGTAATTGTTCCCGAGGGCATGCAGCTCTACTGTATGGTTAAATGGTGATGACATTCTGTTGGGTAAAATATTCCGGTGGTAAATCAGTCCCGAGTTCGGATCTCCGGGAGGGGACTGCTCTGGTTGACATCGTCATCAGGAGAAACAAACCTGGTATTCTACGGATCGGAGCATGGAATGTTAGCTACGTTAATCGGGAAGATATGTTAGAAAGTTTAAAAAGGGAAATGGATAGGTTGAAGTTAGATATAGGTTAGTGAATTTCGGTGGCAGGTGCAACAGGACATCTGATCAGGTGAATACAGGATTATAAATATAAAATAAAATAGGGGGAACGCAGGAGTAGGTTTAATAATGAATAAGGAAATAGGAATGCGTGTAAGCTATTATGAACAGCATAGTGAACGCATTATCATGGCAAAGATAGACGTGAAGCTCCCACTCACTACAGTAGTACAAGTTTATATACCAACTAGTTCCGCAGGCGATGAAGACATTGAAGAAATGTATGATTAGATAAAAGGAATTATTCAGATCGTTAAAGGAGACGAAAATTTAATTATGATGCGGAATGGAATTCGATAGTAGGAAAAGGAAGAGAAGGGAAAATAGTAGGTGAATTTGGACATGGGAAAAGAAGTGAAAGATGAAGCGCCTGGAAGAATTTTGCACAGAGCATGATTTAATCATTCCTAACACTTGGTTTAAGATTCAAGAAAGAAGGCTGTATACGTGAGCGGGAACTGGAGACAGGGTTTCAGATTGATAATACAGGGTGACAATTATTGAACTATATGAAAAAACCGTAAAACAGTTACAAAATACAGCGTGCACACACTTTATTCAACAATTAAACGTCACTACAGACATTCGGATATACGATATGACATGTTCGATATGCCTGCAATCTTTAGCAATGATGTGGCGCAGACGAATAGCGAAATTCTGCATGACCCGCTGTTTTCAGCTCAGCAGTGGTTTTGGGGTTATTGCTGTACAACTTGTCTTAAATATGGCCCACAGTAAGGCGTCACATGTGTCCAGACCCGGAGAATATGGCGGCCAATCGAGGCCCATGCCAATGGGCTCTGGGTACCACAGAGCCAGAATGCGATCCCCAAGATGACCCTCCAGGACATCAAACACACTCCCGCTTCGATGGGGTCGAGCACCGTCTTGCATGAAACACATGTTGTCGAAATCAGGGTCGCCGTGGGTAATGGGGATGAAATCCTCTTCCAAAACTTATTTTTATAAACTACCTACGTAAGAAAAATTTCTGATGTACAGTAATCACAACCATGTTTTCCACCGTCTACAAATCTAACGATAGTATCTCGAGAAACAGTTTAATTGTGGATAATACTTGATCAATTTTGACAATAATAATAAAGGCCGGCCGGAGTGGCCGAGCGGTCTAGGCACTTCAGTCTGGAACCGCGCGACCACTGCGGTCGCAGATTCGAATCCTGCCTCGGGCATGGATGTGTGTGATGCCCTTAGGTTAGTTAGGTTTAAGTAGTTCTACGTCTAGGGGACGGATGACCTCAGATGTTGTCCCATAGTGCTCAGAGCCATTTGAACCCAATAATAAAGTCGTAAGGCTGGGAGAGCCCAAAGGGCATGTTCGTCCGCCTAATTGGAAATTTTTCTCGTATTCTTCGCACCTCCAGGCATCTCTCCTTCGAAAAGTATCAGAGTTGTGTGTGTCAGTGTAGATAACTGTAATGGGTGTTTCTGTAGTGTAGTGTCACGCTCGTGTTGAAGATGATGAAAGATGGAGAAGGGTGAAACCAGGTACCAGCACATAACGTACCCCTCTCGAAGAGTACCACGGCGGCCGCTAACGTTAACGTCCTCATTCGATTGACGGAACACTATTAACAGTGCCACGTCCGCTCACTTCCGAGACACTGCGGAGGTGTTTGGAACCGAAACGACGAGACTGGCACAAAGAATAATGATCAGGGACTGCTTACGGAAGTCAATATCTGAGAACAGAGTTGACTTTGGAGAGACGCTACACGTTTTGTACGAAAAGAAGGAGAAAGTAGTCGATTTGTGTTGTTTATTATGAGATAGATGTGTTTTGTAATTGCTACGTATTCTAAAATGTTGCGCAATATTAGCGGCCTTGATGGCACTCATATGTTGTTGATACATAAATGGAGCCAGAAGTACCAACAAATCGCGAAGATTACGAAACTAACGGCCGTCTTTCAGTTCCTGGCGGTTAAATTCAAATTCCTGAAAAGCTTTCGCTCGGGACCTGGAGATATTAACTACCAAGTTTCTAGATCTACGAGGTGATCAGGAGCAAATCCAAGTATGTTGTGTTCCCTCGTTTTCTTAGACAGGAACGGAGTCTGTAGTGCTTAGCTCACGGAGAGAATCTCAGCCTAGAATTCGAGTGGAAGCTATCTACATCCAGCTCTATATATAGAGCCACCATACTGTGTGTGGCGGAGGCTAACACGTACCACTACTAATCATTATCTTTCCTGTTCCACTTGCAAATGGAGCGAGGAAAAAACTACTGTTTATCTGTCTCCGTACGTGCTCTAAATTCTCTCGTCTTCGTGGTCCTTGCGCGAAATGTACGTTTGTGGCAGTAGAGTCGCTCTGCAGTCAGCGTCTGATGTTCAAAGATGTCACTAAACCCGACCAAAGATGTAAACAACCATGCATGAGCAGCGCCTATTAGACGGAGGGGGTCCGACAGCCGATCAGTTCTAGTCATTCCACCAGGAAGGAGGTGCACGGCTCATGTTGTCTGTAGTTTAAACATGCCTAGGAGGTCAATACCGCAGTTCGATAGCGTCCGCATTGTTACTTTGTGCCAGGAAGGGCTCTCAACAAGGCAAGTGCCCAGGCGTCTCGGAGTGAACCAAAGCGATGGTGTTCGGACATGGAGGAGATACAGAGAGACAGGAACAGTCGATGATAGGCCTCGCTCAGACCGCCCAAGGGCTACAACTGCAGTGGATGACCGCTACCTACGGATTATGGCTCGGAGGAAACGTGACAGCAACGCCGTACGTTGAATAGCGCTTTTCGTGCAGCCAGAGGACGTCGTGTTACGACTCAAACTGTGCGCAAGAGGCTGCATGATGCGCAACTTCACTCCCAACGTCCATGGCGAGCTCCATCTTTGCCACCACGACACCTTTCAGCGCGGTACAGATGGGCCCAGCAACACGCCGAATGAACCGCTCAGGATTGTCACCACGTTCCCTTCAGCGATGAGTGTCACATATGCCTTCAACCCGACAATCGTCGGAGACGTGTTTGGAAGCAGCCCGGTCAAGCTGAAGGCCTTAGACACAATGTCCAGCGTGTGCTGCAATGTGGAGGTTCCCTGATGTTTTGGGGTGCCATTATGTGGGGACGACGTACGCCTCTGGTGGTAATGGAAGGCGCCGTAAAGGCTGAACGATACGTGAATGCCATCTTCCGATGGATAGTGCAAACATATCGGCATCATATTGGCGAGGCGTTCGTCTTCATAGACGACGATTCCCGCCCCCATCGTGCACATCATGTGAATGACTTCCTTCAAGATAACGACATCGCACGACTACAGTGGTCAGCATGTTCTCCAGCCATGAACCCTATCTAACACACCTGGGATGGATCGAAAAGGACTGTTTATGGACGACGTGAACCACCGACCACTCTGAGGGATCTACACCGAATCGCCGTTGAGCAGCGGGACAATCTGGACCAACGGTGTCTTGATGAACGTGAACTTGTGGATAGTATACCACTACTAATACAGACATGCATCAGTTCAAGAGCACGTGCCACTGGGTGTTAGAGGTACCGCTGTGTACAGCAATCTGGACGACCACCTCTGAAGGTCTCGCTCTACGGTGGCACAACATGCAATGTGTGGTTTTCACGTGCAATAAAAAGGGCGGAAATGATGTTTATGTTGATCTCTATTCCAGTTTTCTGTAAAGGTTCCGGAACCCAGGTGATACAAAATTTTTTTTGATGTGTGTACTTGCGTGCTTTTCGACGTTACTGGTTACAAATCTAGCAGCCCGCCGCTGAACTGTTTCGATATCTTTCTTCAATCCGTCCTGGTACGGATGCCAAACACTCGTGCCGTATTAAAGAGTAGGTCGCACCAGCGTCCTATATGCGGTCTCCTATACAGATGAACCACACTTTCCGAAAACTCTCACAATAAAGCAAAGTCGACCATTCGTATTCCGTACCACAATCCTCATATGCGCTTTCCATTTCGTATTGCTTTGCAACGTTACGCCCAGATATACAATCGACTTGACTGTGTCAAGTAGGTCACTACTGTTGCTGTATTCGCACGTTACGAAATTGGTTTTGCTATGAATCTGCATTAAGATAGATTGTTGTTTATTTAGAGCAAGTTTCCATTCTCGACACCAAGTAGAACTTATGTCTAAGTCATGTCACAACCTGCCGCAGTGACTCAACTTCGACATCTTAGCGTACACCAGAGCATCATCAGCAAACAACCACAGATTGCTGTTCAACCTGTCTGCCAGATCATTTATGTACACAGAAAATAATAGCGGTCCTATTACATTTTCCTGGGCCACTCATGATGATACCTTTATCTCCGTGGAGGTCAACGTAGTGGGTTCTGTTATTTAAGGCGTCTTCGAGACATTCACATATAAACCTGTTCCATATAATTGTACCTGCAGTGGTGTATCGTGTCAAACGCTATTGGGAAATCTAGCAATAGAGAATGTGCGAGCTGTCCTTCTTTCATAGTTCGCAGTATGTCTTGCGAGAAACGGGCAAGCTGAGTTTCGCACGACCGGTGCTTTCCAAAACCGTGCTGATTACATTCGAATTCAGAATAAGATTAAGAATTATGCAACTAAGTGACGTTGGGGATATTGGTCTCTGATTTTTCGGGTCCGTTCCTTTATATACGTGAGTCACCTGCTCGTTTTTCCAGCCGCTTGGGACACTGAGCTAGGCGAGAGGTATGCAATATGTGGAAGTTAAGTAAAGAGTCAATGCCGTAGAGTACTCTTTGTAAAACCAAACTGAGATTCCATCCGGACCTAGAGACTTATTTGTTTCCAACTCTTTCAGCTTTCTCTCCAAGCCAGGGATGCCTTTTACCTTTTACCATGTACTGCGTGTGGGAGCTTGTGCGATGGTCAAACGATGGTATGTTTGTACGAGTCTTCTGCGTGAATTGTTTCTTAAACGCGAAGTTTAAGACTTTTCCTTTTCTGGTGAACGAGTGACTGGTTGGAAGCGATTTTACACAGGACAAGAATTTTATCGGCTTCTCAGCATGACCTTTCACTAAGGTATGACTTTAGTAGTAGTTGTATGCTTCGCACATAGATTGTTTTACAGACTTAGGAATCTCTTTTAACTTCGGCCACTCGCTATTTGTGCGCCCTCTTTTGAACCGAGAGTGCTACACGCTTCGCCTCCTTATCATTTTCCTGAATTTTGTTGCTGGACAACGGCGGGTCTTTGCCGTTCTTAAGGCCGGTATTACACTATCAAATTTCTTTGTCAAAGATTTGATCAAAGATGTGTTCAAATATTCGTCAAATATATTTGACAAAGATCTTTGACGTGGTATTAAAAAGGGGTATTACACTGTCATCAAATTTTTCGTCAAAGTTCAAGATGGCTGATAACAACAACATGTTATTAATCGCAGCAGTTGCACATGTGGAAGAGAAGCGGAGGAAAAAAGGAAACGTACCTGGCTGAAGCCGTGGGTTTCACGACGAGACGATAAAAGCATTCAACAAAACTTGTTACATGAGCTTATAGTGGAGTGCATCAGTTACTTACGAATGGATGAGCATACATTTCAGTATGTGCTCAGCGAAGTGTTTCCTCATATCACAAAGCACAAAACTTACTTAAGAACTCCTGTATCTGCAGAAGACAGGCTCACTGTAACACTCCGATTCCTTGATACAGGAGAGAGTTAGGTTAGGTCAGGTCAGGTCTGGTTTGGTCTCCAATCTTCTTAATCTATTTTCGTGTTCAGGGTGCCTCAAGCTGTAAAGCGCCTCATCAGCTTCATACATCTCTATTAATTTTGTAGCTGTCGGTACACACCAAATGTATTTATCGGCATTGTTTATAAAAACACAACAGTCGACAGAACGCTGCTCTTGGTTACATGTCACACTGCAGCGAACAGAAGACGAGCGACTTCTTTGATCAAATCTACAGCGAGGCCCTAGATTTGATCAAATATTGGACGACATTTGACAAAATTCCCTATTACACCATCAAAGATGTTTGACAAAGAAATTTGATAGTGTAATACAGCCTAATCGGTCCACTCGGCGCGTGCTTCTCCTGAGTACCATCTCTGGCACTCACTCTTATTCGTCGCTTCGTGTTAGAACCCGTGGAGCGTGCACTGCAGGAACTGACCCACCTATCTTTCCCTCGAGAGCTGCCGCACACCGCCGGAAGTTTGCGTGCGCCTGCGTTTTCCTTTACGGGAAGACGTTCACCGCTAAAGAGGCTTTGAAAAACTTTGAATGTTTGTCTGCCAGCTTGTAACACTTTAACGATGCAGAGCCTAAAATTTTTATTTGTTTTGGAACATCGACGTTCGGAAGAATATTTGCGTGTGACATTTCGTGCCAGGCTGGGTCAGCAAGTAGCAGGTGAGCGCGGGGTAGCACGCACGAGCGTAGCCACGACACGCATGTGCGTAGCGAGCAACGCGCGGCGGTCCCAACTGGCTTCCGCCGCTAGGAGAGCGCGCCAGAGCACGTGGCCCCAGAGTCCGCACTGCTGCCTGCGAGCCGCTAAACCGGTCACCCGACACCAGCTGCAGGCTGCCTGTCTAGCTGGTTTCATTTTCGGCGTTTCATGTAATCACTGACCGAATTCAAAACTTTAAAACACGAGCGGCCAAGATTCAGGCAGGCGTGTCGTGCAGGGGCACCAGTGCAAAAGCGCTGAGCCTCGCCGCACGTTTCCCCCAGATGGCTACGCAGTCGCACTGCGTACGACTTGGTCTTACACCCCACATCTCTCGACAACACAGACCACAAAAAAATCAGTATTATTTATTTTTGCCACAATGAAGACATAACATAATTTTATAGAGAGAATTCAGTCGTGGTTGTGCATACCAGGTGTGTTCAAATTGTAAGGTGACTTTATATTTTTATGAAACATTTTTTATTTATTCATCAATATGTTTTCCCCTTCGAAGTAATCCCCTCAGATACAGTACAATTGTGCCAACGCTTCTTCCATTCTTCCAATCCTCGAAGCACTTCTCATAAGCACTTTTTGCTAGAGCCTTGCGTGCTTCCAGCGGCGCAGTTTTTATTTCCTCAATCGCTGAAAACATTCGTCCTTTCATAGGTCTCTTCAGTTTTGGGAACACGAAAAGTCGCAGGGGCCAAATCTGGTCAATATGGTGGATGAGGCATGATTGACGTGTTGTTTTTGGCCAAGAGATCTCTCACAAGCAACGATGAATGAGCAGGTACATTGCCGTCATGCAAAAGCAATTAATCGTTTTTCCACAATTCTGGACGTTTTTTGCGTATTGCGTCTCTCAAACGGCGCAAAACAACAAGGTAATACTCCTTATTGACCGTACGATCTCGAGGCAAGAATTCATGATGCACCACGACACGGTAATCGAAAAAAAGTGAGCAGACCTTTGACATTTGATCGAACTTTGGGTGGTCTTGGCTCTCCGGCATGCTTCCATTGGGACGACTGGGCTTTGGTTTCGACGTCATAGCCGTCACCCCATGTTCCGTCACCGGTTATGACCGTTGTGAGCAAATCAGGGTAATCACTGACGTCATTCAAAAGCTCCTGAGCAGTCCTCATGCGACAGTTCTTCTGAGAAGACCGACCGATATGCCAACATCCTCAGCAACTACTCTTAGGGTAATTCGACGATTTTCCAAAACAATTTTCTTCACAGCTTCGACGTTATCATCTGTTGTTGATGTGCTGGGGCGTCCAGAGTTAGGTTCGTCATTGGCATCTTCTCGGCCATCTTGGAAGAGCTTGTACCATTTATAAACTTTTTCTTTTACTTGGCGCAGACTCACCGCATGCCACTGTCAACATTTCAAGTGTTTTAGAGCACCTGATTCCATTTTTGACAAAAGCAAATTCTTTGCCCCATTTTTTATAATAATCGAAAATCCCCGAGCACACTAAAATACGTCTAACCCTTCTATCTGTCAAAAACAAACGAAGTATGCTGTATACGTGAAACTGTGAACATATATTCGGGACATGTGTACCAGCATAACAAAAAAAAGCTCGATAATCGAATGTACGTTGCCCGCACAATTTGAAAGGTCACCTTACTTTTTGAACACCCCTCGTATATGACAAATGTAAACAGGCCTTATTTTGTATTTAAGGGGCGTCGTCTCCAATTGATGATTTTTTATACTGTTGACAGAACCTTTATTTTTAGAAAGGCACGTTTAATCTTACGATATCAGACTCCTCTTTTATTACACTGTAAACCTTCACAAGGTTCAAATTGCGACAGTCGTCATTGTTCCATAATTTAGCATTATACACACACTTGGCCCATTTTTTACTGGGTATAATTGTATGCGTTTGATTGATAGCATGACATGATTATTTACCCATATTTCGATGCCTTTCAATACAGGCGAAACGCATCGCAAATGAAGACTAATATATCCATCTTTATTGCAACCACGACTGTATTCTCTTTATAACATCACGGTTTCTGTACCAATACCACAGAGTTTGGGAATGTGGAGCCGGCCGAAGTGACCGTGCGGTTAAAGGCGCTGCAGTCTGGAACCGCAAGACCGCTACGGTCGCAGGTTCGAATCCTGCTTCGGGCATGGATGTTTGTGTTGTCCTTAGGTTAGTTAGGTTTAACTAGTTCTAAGTTCTAGGGGACTAATGACCTCAGCAGTTGAGTCCCATAGTGCTCAGAGCCATTTGAACCATTTGGGAATGTGGAATGACTTTTGTTTTAATACAATTTTTATATGGTACAAACTGTCGGTGTACGGACGGACACAGACAATTTCACAGTTTTTCGCACTCAGGCTGCCACATAATCGTGACTTATTTAGTTTCATTATGGAAAAAGTCTTTCGCACAAATGTGTCCATCGAAATATTGCAGCACTTTTGCAGCGTCATTTAGAGACGTGAAAATGCTACCTGAGGACAGCAATGTAGACGTGGTGGACAGAGTTCACGTAAAAACATTTGTTATTACGGGTCAAGCAGTTACATTAGCAGACGCACTGGGGCGCTTTCAGCTGAAGCGGCAAACGTTCTCGAAAACAGCTCGAAACTTTTAGAACACTATCCTTGTACATCTTTCAAGGCCGCAATGAATTCTTCAGACCTCGCGTTTTCGTTGACGGCAGTGAGCTTAGGGAAACGGACGGGGTTTGTCAGAATGCGTCCCTTCTACAAGGCTATTTTCTGTTTCAATGCATCCCCATCAAATCAGAAAAGGATTTGTTTTTCACCTCGTAATGTCTTCCTGTGAGCTGTATGCAGTCATGTCCACTTAAAACGCGAGGTCTGCAATCCAATCCGGACGTTCTAATTTTCGTTCCTGCACTCCTTTTTTCTTTATACATTCGACAATACCGAGTTTCAAACTGAAAAATTGATCTGGGCGTGGCCTCGATTTAACCAACGCACTTTGCTGTAGTGAATAAACGCTATATACTCATCGTTTAGTTCCATCGAAAAGCGTTGGAAATGACAGTGGAATAATGCATTCGAACTTCATAAATTTTGCTGTTCATACCATCAATTTCTCCAAGTGCTGCATGCCTGAAAATTTAGCACTAAGTGCTTCTTGATGTACTGAATAATAAATCCCGTCTGTCGATCGTTGTAGTTTTTCTGCTCTTTCAGTGTCGATTAAATCTTTAAATGCTTTGTAATATCGTTTCACAGCAAAATTGCAGTTTTGCGACTGCATAACAGACGTAAGAACTCTCATCCCCGTCTTCTGTCATTCGCATTCATTTTTAAAGGTTTATGACGATAGATCACTACACTGCTTCTTTTTGTGCAAACATCCAGTGAATCTGCCAACGTCCTTCACACAGACCTCACACCACGATTCTACCGTACTGAAGAGTTGTACCGACCGAATAATGCAACATCGCAGAACTAAATGAAAAGTCATGATGTACCGGGTACTCCGGGCAAGGTAACGAACACTAGCCGAGACAACCCGTGCCTTGCCACGATTGGAGTCTTGTACGCCGTGCCGTGCCCGGCCCTGCTTTAAAAAGGTTATCAACCCATTAACAGGTATGATCTTCCGTTACTTGTGTAACGCAAGTTAGAAACTCTGAATATGTCTTGACGGAGTGTAGCGCAGGGCGAAAAAATCACCTGGACTACGACATTTGAGAGTGAGAGCTGCTAGTGACGCCCCAGAAAACGTTAAACATAATTTCAAGCCTTTTCCAAACATTTTCTCGCTGACATCTTCCACAAAATAATGAAAGGAGAAGCTCAATCTCTTACTACATTATCGTTGTTCATGCAGTAAAAGTTCAGCATCGGGCATCACGTTTTAGTTTATTACTTCTTTACTACTGACTATTTGCAACATATTTCTTAGACACTATCCACATATATAGTGAATGTATCTGCAAAATTATATCATCATGCGACACAGTAGTTTGGGAGATATGACAACATAAACATTGAGAGGCATTAAAAACTAGCTTTCTCTCAAAACGGAGAGCAAATTACCCAGAGTATATTTATACAGTATTTGGTAACGAGACTGCTTACCAGTTTCGGTTTTGACTTTCTCATTAGCCTACGGATACAATCCGAATATTATTACAATTTCATGTATTCAAGCATTATACGATGAACGTCAAACATTTAGCAAATTATCTCATTTGTGGAGTAACAATATGTTTGAAGCTGCTTTATACGCTGGTGTGTAATTCCTTAAAGAATATGGGGTTGGGGGGAGAGTTAATAGTTTTGTGTCTAAATTGAATATTTTATAATAACAACAAATTGCTTCACTGACAATGTGAACCGTATTGTAAAATATGTTAAATAAAATCTTTGTGGTTATCACAGTATTTATTCTACACCCACATTCTACGTTTCTAGATCTGTAGTCCTCAATTCAGTTTATGGCGTATGGCGGAGGGTACTTCTGGCACCACTATCTGATAGGTACATCACTATTGCTTTCCCAAATGGCGTATGGGAAGCATGGCTGTCGGAGAAGCACCGCGCGGGCTCTAACTTCTCTAATGTTCTCGTCGTGGTCGTTTTCCGAGAGGTACGTAGCGGGAAGTAACACGTCCAACTCTTTCCGGAAAGAACTCTCTCGAAATTTTGGTGTGTCGTCGAAATGCCCTCGGGCCGAGTAAAAGATCCCCTGACGAAAGGCACCGCTCTTCGCTGAGTCTTCTTTCTCTCTTCCATCAGTCCTATTTGGTAAAGGCTGCATACTTAGGAAAACTGGTCAAAAGTTGGTTGAGGAGAGTGATCATTTTTAAGTCTCGTGACATATAAGATCACTAAAAATTACTTATCAGTGTAAAAATTAGTGTCAGCCTCATAATTAATGCTTACATGTGACAGGTACAGTGAAAAGCCCGCAACTGGTGTTAATTGCTGGTTGCCAGAGGACAAACACGTTAACACCTAGACTCCGAAGTGGCCGTCTAATCAGCCTTAAAAAGGCAACGCAGTTCCGAAGCGACGACAGGAAAAGGCGTGAAGAAGCCACGTGTCGAGATCAGTAAGGCGCATGCGAGCGTTGACGCCTACGCAGCCGCCTGAGTACGTGATGATCTCGCCTGCCGCACTCTCTCGTGTGAGCTCGTCTGTTGTGCGGGAAGGCAGTTAATTTCTGAAGTGAAGTTTGCAATACAAATAACAGGCTTTTCTCAGTACTGCAGTAAACAACTAAATATTGATGCCTTCGTGATCACTGAATTTCTATATCGTGACGATTATTCAGTATACACTTCCTTGCTTTAATGAATGTAGCCGCAGTTAAGTCTCATTTAAAAACATCGAATTTAACGCGGACAGAACGGAAGTAAGGTTGACCCACTGTAAGATATAATAAATGGTTCAAATGGCTCTGAGCACTATGGGACTTAACTTCTGAGGTCATCGGTCCCCTAGAACTTGGAACTACTTTAACCTAACTATCCTAAGGATATCACACACATCCATGCCCGAGGCAGGATTCGAACCTGCGACCGTAGAGGTCGCGCGGTTCCACACTGTAGTGCCTAGAACCGCTCGGCCACACCGGCCGGCAAGATATAACAGTTGAAACTAATTTATTATACCAGTAAAATGAATTTATTATTGATTAAATCGGTCGACTTCCGAGTTAAAAGCTTAGAATTGAAATAGTAATGTTATTCACTCACCGTGACTTAATTTTCTATTGGAATCCTCTAAAGTTTGCAGCGATTTTCCGTATACAGATGAAAAATAAACTGCAGATAGAAACCCAAACGACACCTTGCTACGCAGCAACTAGCTCCATCTTCTCCACTGGCGATCGTGGCATTGTCGCGGTCGCTTAATAATTTATTTACTTATTTATTTCTTAAGACCTGCTGCCTGTTATTATATGGCAGGTCGCACATTGTGTGATTTTACATGTTCTGTCATACTAATTCAATTTTATTACTAGTAAATTTCTTCTTTTCTTGTTGAAAATTTTACAAAAGGAAGATATGGATATTTGATTTATCTATGATATATAGGTCTATACAAGGACGATGTTCTTGAGGAAAATATTATGGAAATGGAAGAGGATGTAGATGAAGATGAAATGGGAAATATGATGCTGCGTGAAGAGTTTGACAGAGCACTGAAAGACCTGAGTCGAAAAAAGTCCCCGGGAGTAGACAACATTCCATTAGAACTACTGACTTGGGAGAGCCAGGCCTAACAAAACTCTACCATCTAGTGAGCACGACGTATGAGACAGGCGAAAAACCTTCAGACTTCAAGAAGAATATAATAATTCCAATCCCAAAGAAATCAGGTGTTGACAAATGTGAAAATTTCCGAACCAGGCACGGATGCAAAATACTAACACGAATTCTTTACAGACGAATAGAAAAAAACTGGTAGAGGCCGTAGAAATGTTTGAACACGTGAGGCAATACTGACCCTACGACTTATCTTAGAAAACAGATCACGGAAAGGAAAACCTAAGTTTCTAGCGTTTGTAAACTTAGAGTATGTTTTTGATAATGTTGACTGGAATACTCTCTTTCAAATTCTAAAGGTGGCAGGAATAAAATACAGGGAGCGAAAGGCTATTTACAATTTGTACACAAACCAGAAGGCAGTTATAAGAGTCGAGGCCCATAAAAGGGAAGTAGTGGTTGGGAAGGGAGTGAGACAGGGTTGTAGCCTCTTCCCGATGTTATTCAATCTGTATATTGAGCAAGCAGTAAAGGAAACAAAAGAAAAATTCGGAGTAGGAATTAAAATCCATGGAGAAGAAATAAAAACTTTGAGGTTCGCCGATGACATTGTAATTCTATCAGATACAGCAAAGGACCTGGAAGAACAGTTGAACGGAATGAACAGTGTCTTCAAAGGAGGATATAAGATGAACATTAACAAAAGCAAAACGAGGATAATGGAATTAAATCGGGTGATGCTGCAGGAATTTGATTAGGAAATGAGACGCTTAAAGTAGTAAATGAGTTTTTCTATTCTGGGAGCAAAATAACTGGTGATGGCAAGGAAAGCGTTTCTGAAGAAGAGAAATTTGTTAACATCGAGTATTGATTTAAGTGTCAGGAAGTCGTTTCTGAAAGTATTTGTATGGAGTGTAGCCATGTATGGAAGTGAAACATGGACGATAAATAGTTTGGACAAGAAGAGAATAGAAGCTTTCGAAATGTGGTGCTACAGAAGAATGCTGAAGATTAGATGGATAGATCACATAACTAATGAGGAGGTATTGAATAGAATTGGGGAGAAGAGGAGTTTGTGACACAACTTGACAAGAAGAAGGGATCGGTTGGTAGAGCATATTCTGAGGCATGAAGGGATCAACGATTTAGTATTGGAGGGCAGCATGGAGGGTAAAAATCGTATAGGGAGACCAAGAGATGAATACAGTAAACAGATTCAGAAGGATGTAGGTTGCAGTAGGTACTGGGAGATGAAGAAGCTTGCACAGGGTAGAGTAGCATAGAGAGCTGCATCAAACCAGTCTCTGGGCTGAAGACCACAACAACAACATGATAGGACAGTTCTTCTCTTTATACCTTCTGCATGTATGGTTACGTCTGTGTTGTCTTGACAGTGGCAATAATAAGAAACAACACTGCGAGACGTCCCGGCAGCGCACGTCAGTTTTGCTGTTGAACGGGTGGCCTACTGCCAGGCGCTGTCGCCTCTAACTTCGATGCTCTTCGGCGACGTCGGATGACGTCTCAGCACACGGATTACTGTCCTTGTTTTTTCCCTGAAGACACTCTACAACCCCTGCGACTTCGTCGCAATATTTCTGGGACGTCCTATAGGATTGAGTATGTGTTGGTTAGCTTATCATCATCATCACAATCATCATCGTTTCCCAACACCAGTTTCCCGGGTGTGATGTACAATCGCTCACTATCTCCTTCTGTGTTCATACGCCTTCTGTTCCAGGACAACGTCCCATTTGTGTCATTTTTCCCTCCACATCTGATCTTACAGTCTATATTCAGAGTTTTCTTGGACTTCCCGTTGGTCATCTTGCTACGTGGTTCAGTTTGAAATACTTTTCGGCAGGTCTTTCACTGTTCATTCTCATTACGTGCCTGTACCGATGCAGCCTGCGTTTCATTATGACGCTGGTAACAGGTACCTTAATACGAGCTACTTTTCTATTCACCGCATTCCTGATTTTGTCCTTTCTAGTTGTTTGATTCATAATTCTAAGGAATCTCATTTCTGTTGCCTGAATTCTACTGGGGTCTTTGTTTAGTATGGTACATGTTTCTAAACCATATGTTAGGACTGGTAGGAAATAGGTGTGGTACAAGGCCGCTTTTGCTTCTCGTGGTAATTTATCATCCCAGACAAGATTTCTGATTTGACCGTGAAAACTGGATGCTTTCCGTGTCCTGTTACTTCCTGCTTAACGATGTTGCCTTTCGACATAATTCTTCCTAGGTACTTGAAATGGGAAACAGTTTCAGTTGAGATGACAGGCATCTAATCCGCATGGCTGTAACGGATCGTGCAACCACGTTGAAAGGTGGCTACACTGAGCCACAGCGCCAGAGATTGCACCAAAGAGTATTATTCAGCCGCCTCCACTGGCAGTGCTTGGGGAGAGCTCGTAGTGGTCAGTGCTTGTTGAGAACTCGTAGCAGTGAGTGCTTGGTGAGAACTCGTAGCAGGGAGTGCTTGAGATGTGCTAGTGAAAAGTGCTTGTTGAGAACTCGTAGCAGAGAGTGCTTGCTGAGCTGTGATACTGAAAAGTTCTTGTTGAGATGTGATAGTAACGAGTCGGTGTGGAATATTGTAATCATTAGAGTGCTTTTCGTCAATATATGCAGGTAAAAGAAAAAAAAATTTCCTTTTCTTCTTTATCTCAATGTCTTAAATAATGCGTCACTCCAGGTTCAGTCAGCAAAGCATGTGGCGTGTGTTCTTGTATTAGAGTG